>NC_060119.1:603955445-604300748 GCF_021461395.2 Schistocerca americana | reverse complement strand
CCGTCCCGATAGCTGAGTGGTCAGCGCGGCGGTCTGTCACGCCAAGGGGCCCGTCTTCGATTCCCGTCTAGGTCGGAGATTTTCTCCGCTCAGGGACTCGGTGTTGTGTTGTCCTCATTATGCTTTCATCATCACCAGTGGAAGGCAGTGGAAAACCACCACTGGAATCACTTCCCTAGACGCTCATGCGGTGGACCCCTCTGGCGAGGCTTCCCCCATGACCAGACCTGCCGTAAAGCAGACCACAAAGTTAAGTATACTGTACGACACTGGGACTCAGACGATCCTTCTGTTGGGTACATAAATGGTCACTAGCCCAAGGGCTATCAAAAACACTTACCTGCTTATCACCAATTGAACCCGAGTTATGAGCACCGGAAAATACCGGTCTTTGCGCGGCGTTTTGGAACAAATCGGGTGCGCATGCTGCCGCGGGATCATGTTGCTAGCGGCCTCCCAGTAGCGCACGAAAGAACTGTGGGTGAGGAGGGAGAGGCCGTGCACAGAAAGCTGGACGTCACATGTGACTATAGAGTCCTATGGAGCTGGCCGCGCAACTAGTGGCAGCGTTCTCGCTTCCCACGCCCGGGTTCCCGGGTTCGATTCCCGGCGGGGTCAGGGATTTTCTCTGCCTCGTGATGGCTGGGTGTTGTGTGCTGTCCTTAGGTTAGTTAGGTTTAAGTAGTTCTAAGTTCTAGGGGACTGATGACCGTAGCAGTTATGTCCCATAGTGCTCAGAGCCATTTGAACCATTTGAACTAGTGGCAGTTCGAGGAACCGGAAAAGACAGTGTGTGTCGATCAGTGAGCAGTTACTGTGCGCCGTGGCGGCGTTTTCATTGCAACATAGCCTAGAGACAAAATGTGGATGGTTTCATACCGGGAGGAGTCATCAGGGAACTGGAAGAAAGACGGAATGTATTGCTCACAGCATGATTCACGTGCATGGGGAGCGTTCCGAACCACAGGCAATGCCGCCCGAAGGAGAGAAGGCGATCGACCACAGTCAACTACAGCAGCAGATGCCGGATACATTGTGCAACAAGCAAGAAGGATAGACGTTAAACAGCGGATGCCATTGCATCTACATTTGACACAATTACAAGCCATGCAATCTCACGCTCGATAGTGATACGGCGACTGCACGGAGGTGATGTCTTTGCTCGACGGCCAGCACATTGTATTCCGTTGGCATTCGCACACTGACGGCCCCGCCCGCGATGGTGCCAAGAGCGTAGGGTTGGACCAACAGGGAGGGGGGTCGTGTGCTCTTCTGGGATGAGAGCAAATTCAGCCTCTGAGCTATAAGCAATAGTACACTTAGGAACATTGTTGGCGGTCCATGTATTGTCATGTGGGGAGGCGTAATGTTTCGTGGGCATACTGACCTCCACTTCTTTGAACACACTTACAGCTGAACGCCGAACGTTATTGTGACATTGAACCTCTCTCCCAAGTGCGTCTTTTTAGGGGTGCATTCAGTCCTTTTGTTATTGATGACAATGCGCGACCGCATTGAACTGTGGAGGTAGAGGGGCTCTTGGAACCAGAGGAAATTCGATGAATGGACTTACCTGCTCGTTTCTCCGACTTAAATCCCATGTGAAGCTGTATTGTAGCACGCCCACATGCAGTAACGACCACCCGGCAAGTGTCGGTCGCGTTCGTGGAAGAAAGGAATGTCCCACCACTGGGAATCATTACAAGCCTCGTGGCCGGTGTGGAGCACTGTCGTCCAGGATGACAACACATATTGGTGTGTAAGTTGTGGCGTCTTTCCGTAAGTTTAATAAACACATCAGGTACATTTTATTCATAGATAGTATATTCTCCTTCACTATTTACGTCTGCCAACGCTGGGGTAACTTTTCGATTGAGCGACGGTAAAAATCTCGTCATTTTGAGACGAGGAACTCGTGAAGTCAGGTTCGGAACGCGTTTTCATCCGGAAGAGAAGTTTCTTGACGGTTGGTCGATAGAGGGCGGAAATGGTGAAAATCTGAGAGTGCAAGCCAGACGAATAAAATGGGTGCGGAATGTCTTCCCAACCGAACTGTTTTATAGTGTTTATGTCAGTCCAGCAAAATGCGGGCTGGCGTTATCGTGGATTATCACTTCACGCAATCTTCGTGGTCGTTGATTTGGGTTGAGTCGTGCAAGAAGTATCAGATGTTGGCAATAAATGCCAGCAGTGATGTTTACACCTCGGGAAGGTAATTTGTAGTACACCACACTGTCGCTACTCTAACAGATTTTCTTTCGTGGATGCACGAAAGTCTTTGTATGGGGAATTGCTGCTTTGTTTGGAGTCAAACATTCTTTCCTGTTCATTATGTTAGTCAGCAGTAACGATACAGGATAGGAATGGTCAGTGTCGTAAAAGAGCCAATTGATGACGAGCAAACAAAGACGTACGAGAACATGCGGCTACCCGCTGATTTATGTGACTTTGGCTTAGAGCATGCCGTACCCATATGCCAGAGTTTTCAACCTTCTCCACTGAATACAAATGTCGCACGATGGTGGAATGGTCGCGGATCGGATCATCACATTTGGCAGTTCTTGAGTACTGTGACGTGGATCATTGTGCATTAATGCGTGTGAACGATTTTCATCAAATGCCGAAAGTCTTCCTGAAAATTGAGTGTCCTTAAAACGAGAAAACTGTGTTTTTTTCTGTGGGCTCTCCAATGGCACCATCCCGATACACGGCTCAAACAGAAGAATATATCGGAAATGTGAAATGTTGCGAATTTTCCACTTGGCAATCTATTTTCTAGCGTCAACAGCTCCACTCAGTATCTACAAATGACAAAATGACATTATGTAAACTCAAGTAGCAACAGTGAACTACAAATAAAAAATGACAATCGATAAGTAAATCCATAGCTACCGGAATACCAATATCCAAAACAAAATGCGCTAGAACTTGTGCAGTAGCCTTAATACTAAGAACCATATCCCGCCTCTTTTAATGTCCAGGCATCGTAAATCTCGGGCACTTTAGTATAATTATTGTCTCTGAATAAAAGTGCAATTTCTGTTCATCTCATTGCGTATTTCTTTCAGTTACCTTCTGTACTATAATGTAGCAGTTCTTTCTCCCTGTGGTCCAAGTTTCATCGTGTTATGTTCCTTGGTGGTGGCACAGCGTGTGAAAGCTACTTTCGTACTCAAGTTCCGCACATGAGCTTAGTTCTCGGCTTTGACTTCCGTGGTTTCACGCAACTACTTTCCATATTGTACTGGCTCCTTTTTAAAGTAATGAGTCTCTTTGAAAATAGTAAAGTGAAAGCTGGACTGGCCGGCCGAAGTGGCCGTGCGGTTAAAGGCGCTGTAGTCTGGAACCGCAAGACCGCTACGGTCGCAGGTTCGAATCCTGCCTCGGGCATGGATGTTTGTGATGTCCTTAGGTTAGTTAGGTTTAACTAGTTCTAAGTTCTAGGGGACTAATGACCTCTGCAGTTGAGTCCCATAGTGCTCAGAGCCATTTTTGAAAGATGGACTCATTCTCAACTTGAATTTAAAGAATGAAGACGGTTGGGTGGTTGGGCCTGATATCTGGATCACGTGGATGCATTCAGGCTAAAAGGCTCAAATAAATCAATTTTTGCTGCTCTCGTGGTAGAACATGGAGACATAGAGAGTAGCACTGAAGAAAGAAATGCTATATTTTGTTGAGAAGATAGCACAGATGAATTTGTCGGAAGAATTAGAAATATGATATCGCAATTGCAACAGACGTCACTACTTCATAAGTGCCCAACAATAGTTAAGAAACCACATGTACCTCTAAAATACTTCTCTTACATAGGTTTGAGGTGATAGAGAGAAGATTTATACTGGCGTAGCATATTAAACCAATAAGAAAAGCTAAACCTTATCATAAAAAAGAAATTCACTGAACATTGCTTTAATTTTCAAAAATTAAGGTAAATTAAATTATCGCTTTCACCATTATTTGGGCTAAAAACATCAATATTTGCCGTAAGAGACATTACTGCTTTCGTACTTCATTACTGTGCCGTTTTGGTCTTTGGTACAGCCCATCGATTCACTAACTGACGCACCACCAGACAACATACGACTTCACCATGATGTCTTTAACTCATGGTTCAGCATGGCCCATATCAATGAAGCTGCCATCTGCATTCTAACATTCTTCCTCATGAAATTAAAATGCATAGACCATGCATATAGTGTAAAAGGTACTTTACGAGGGACAACATGTGGTAAGAGCTTTTGTAAACCACAAAATCACATGTATTCCATTATACTGTAGTACAAAAATTACGAAATTTTACCGAGAAATCCTCGCCGGTATCTGACGATGGACCCACGCCAAAAACAAGTTAGCAGCAAATAAATCATTCATTCACAAAGTCTAGCATCTACTGCGTAAGTAGGCTGTTTAGGTTTTTTTATTGGTAACGCCACCTCTGTATGAAAATCACTGGCTGTGCTGTGTGCAGTCTGTGGCTGCTTTGCATTGTTGTAATACTCGCCATTGTAGTGTTAGGCAGCTGGCTGTGAACAGCGCGTAGCGTTGCGCAGTTGGAGGTGAGCCGCCAGCAGTGGTGGATGTGGGGAGAGAGATGGCGGAGTTTTGTAATTTGTCATGAACTGCTATATATATTATGACTATTAAGGTAAATACATTGTTTGTTCTCTATTAATATCTTTCATGATGAAACATTTCGAACAATCTGAATTTTCCAGTCTTGTGAAATATTTTGAAGACATGTTGCACAAGAATCAGTACCTGTCGAACCGATACAGCCCCTCAGAACTCATCCGCATTTGCTTAATCAAATTACCTGAACATTTACGGCATATTATTTTGGCAAGACGTTGCAAAGACGACATTGAAGCTTTTCAGGGACTCTTACAAGAACTGGAAATTGACACTGCCAATCGCGGAATGCGAAAACAGGAACACAACAACTACAGGTCACATCCGTCTCAATTCCTCGATGACAGAAATAATAACTGGACACGACAAGGCTATTCTCACAACACAAATCGTGACCAAAACAGACACCACCCGTATGACAACCGTTGGCAGAGTAGTAATAATTACAGGGAAAGATCACCTCTCCGTGGTAGTGACTATCACAGAGACAATCAGAGAAACAGACAATATGGGAACCAAAATAATTATTATCAAGGGAGACAGAATAACTTTAGATGCAACGGTCCAGCGCGCAGTTACGATTCAGGGAGAAATTCTCCACCACGTGACCGACAAGAAAGAAACTATGGAATCTACCGACATGACGACAGACGATATGATCGTAACGACAGACCTGAATTGCATCAGAACTGGCGGGAATTAAACAGGGCAGGGCCTTCTCGGCAAGGTGAATTTGTAGAAGTTAGGTCTCCTAATCCCAATAACGATGCGCGCCAACAAAGAGACAGACAATGACTCGCACCGCAGGCAGCCGCGTGCGCCGGCTGGTTCAGAGAAAAATAACATAGACGCTAACCTTGAGAAAAATTCTAGTATTCTTTACCGACGTATACTGCATGATAATTGCGTTCAAGTTGAAACTCTGAGTACTATGAAGAGTAAAAGATTGCACCACATTTCACATGTAAAGCCGCTTATTGAGAGATAATCTGCTTTTTAACTTAGTCTTTGCTATAAAATTTTTCACTTCACGTTACTAGTATACTTCGTCATACCTAGAAACTGTTACCATGCAACAATCTTGGAAGTTAAATATCCAGTCAAGAACCAAGAGAACTTATTTAAACAGAAATTACGAATGCATTGTTATTGCGAACAGACGACACAATGTTATTGTGTGTGTACATTCTTGCTTGTTAGTTACACGATTACGTAACGACTATAAGGCTCACATACTTACAACATTTACCAGTACTGCTAATGAGATTTTAATGCAACATTTTGGTTTACTTGAAATTTGGTGTATCATGAGGTAAGTACATTGACTTCTGCAGAACTTAGCTTTCGGAGGACGATAACTACGACACTTCCACAGCGATTATCTTACAGCAAGACGCATAGTTTAGCGCTACAGGACACGCATTTGTGTGATTAATTTTGTACTTAAATCATTTATTTTTAAAGATATTTGAAGTACAATGACACAAAGGTTTTCCGTGATACATTTCATTCCATTGCTGTAATCCGTAACACCTGAGGGTATAATTACATTAATCCTCAGGGGGGTACACGCCTACTTTGTGTACCATGTGTTTGGCAAGCACAAGGAGCCCTAGCTAATATAGTATTTGCTTATACAACTTTACACATCGGTACCATATTTCTCTAACACAGAACTACACAGCTATCTGATTATTTGACAGAGAAACAAACATTCTTTTTACTACGTTAGCGACAGATGTTTACGTAATTACACAGTTGGATAATTTCATACTTATGAAATTGTATTTTGTCTGTACTTTGTAAACTGTTCATATTTTTTCGGAACCATTGTGATACTATGAGAGCTTTGTATGATGTATTTGGTAAGGGAGCATGATTTTAAAGTACGTTTGAGGTAGATGACACTCTTGAAATGAGCAGAGAATTTTTTTTAGGTTTTGACATTATTGCAAAAAGCTACGACGTTTTTGATATTTGACTGAGGAGTTATGATGTTATTATTACGATGACGATGTGTATTATGTTGTTGAGGAATGTTTATTATGCTACGAATTTCTCATGATGAAATATTGAAGAAGTGTCGATGAATATGTATATGTATAATGAAGTAAGGAATAATGAGTAGTGGTTAGGGACTCTGGTTTGTGTAGAAGGTTGTTGGAAACCAAGAATCGTACTTTAAGAGTTATGAAATGTATGTAAATGCGTGACTGTACCACAATGCTGACGAAAATTATTTGGACACTGTTATATTTACAGGATTTTGTTTCTACACATTTGTAACGTAAATTTTCTACCTGTGAAATTTTCATTTGAGACTGTCACTGTGGCGGAAACTGGTGTCGTAAATATTTCGGTAAGAAAGTTAAGTGACCACCTGCACCTAATGTGTCGTGGGCACCCAGCTGGGTGACAGTCGCCTTGAAAAAAAGCCATTAGCGTGTGCCTTCCAGAGGCACAGGTGGAAAAAAAAAGGGAGGCCATTATCCTCGCTATTGACGTTCCTTTTGTAGAAAGCATCGTAAATACGACACCCTCAAATTTGAAAACATGATTACACTGTAGAGTTCTTAATTTATGACATTTACTGAAATGAAATGATGAGAAACATTTTATGTCTATACACCTGATTATGACTACTGTCTTTCTAGTTGAGAGATTTTCTGTACTACCTTATGAAATGCCATATGGCTAATGAATGATGTTTCATGCCTTCCTTTGTACATATTTGCTCATTTTCTTTAATATCTAGTTTCTAGCTGTACTGCAGCATTGGTTAAAATAGAATTTTATAGATGTACTAATATAAATATTTTCTGTCTACAGATCCAGTAAATACTAATTTTGTAACACACTTCCCAAAAAAATGAGGGAGCACAAAGACATTTCCCTTCACAGGAACTGCATACATAATTTACTTTTCAAGTACTTGGTAATTTCTTTTGTAGAAATAGTTGTGGTGCACCACTTTAATTAGATAGACATTAAGATGTGAATATACATTTCCCTTGTCTGCATTGTTGTCTTTACTGTAATATTTTTCTGCTTGAGCTTTGTCATGTTTAGATATAATTTATTACCTTTGCTTCTGCTGTTTGCCAGGCATAGTGCTACTAAATTTCACTTTGTATTACTCTGTTAAGCTAGTTTTACTACTGATTTATTTTTCTTGTTTGCTGCTCATTGCCTTATATTAGTTGTAATTTATGCTGCTTGCTTCGCCTTTTGTATTTTTTATCATTGCTGTTTGTGTTAATTGTTTTGTGCTGCTGCATTGCCTCGTTCCTTAGTTTAGCATCTGAGCTCAGTAGATTTAAGTTAGTTTAAGAGGGGGTAGCCTATAAGAGAATGAATTGCGATGAATTTGAAGAAATGCACTGACAGGCTATACGAGAAAAGTACAGAAAGCAGGTATAGATAGGACTTTTGGAAATAATGAAGAACGAAGGGAGATCTCCGAGAAGCAAAGAAAGTTTTGTTTGCAAAATACTGCAGTAAAACAAACCCTGTCCTTTCCTTGTATTATTCCGCTATATGTTTGTGTACCCTTGGGTATTTATGTTTTTCCTGTATTTATATGTTTATCTGATAAAACTTATGTTGTAGAATTTTCTAATACTAAGCTACATTCACTATGATGAGGAACACTGTTACCCTCAAATATAATTGGCATTAATAATATGTTATTTACCTTGTAAATGTGCTTAGACATTATTTATTCTGTTTTGTTTTAATGCTCATGTGTGAAGTTGATGTTTCAAAATTTATTCTGATCTTTTATGTATCTACTTATCTCATAATTCCTGTAACATTGATATATATGATTATTTCCTTTCTATCTTTGTAATTGTATTCTTGTGTTATAAAATTGTAATTGTCACCATTCATCATATTGTTAACTTGTAAGTTACATTTCAGTGCACACATTTCTGTTGGTCATAGTATATGGACAATATGTGAGAAGTAGGGACTGACAGTGTTTGCACGTGTGTTAATAATTCAGCAATTGCTGGTTCTAAGGACATTTCAAAAAAAATTTTCTGCGTGTGCACAAGTGGTGGTTCATGGACTTGCTATATTCTCCACAAGAATCTTCGATGGTGATTGTGCACCTGCACAGTCGCAACGGATGGCTGCTAGCCATCTCTACAAGGACTACAGTGGGTCTGCATCTTTGATGGCCCACCAATACCATTATTTCTACAAGGACTACAGTGGGTCTGCACCTCTGGTGGCCCACCAATACCATACTCTCTACCAGGACTACAGTGGCTCTACTCTGTGATGACCTACCTACCAATATTTTTCAAAACATCGAATGACTCTGCTGTGGGTTTGCTCTGTTGTGGCCCATTATCTGTCAGCATGTCAAGAGTCAGCACTGTCTTTTCGTTGGAAGGACAACAGTACTTCTTCAAGACTGCATGGAAATCCACTACTTTCGTGTGCATTTTCTTCTACTGCTCAGAATTTGAGAAAAACACTACTATTTTACCGTGATGAACGATCAGGACTGTCTTTATGGACTGTGAGAAAATTTGAGCTTTTGACCAACATTGTATCAATAAGTGTGTGCATCTGATTTCTTTGTTATTGTAATTATGGAAAATTTTATCAAATCATTATTGGCCACTGTCCAAAACAATTTGTAAAATTTTTTGTGGGTAGCATGGGGGCTATGTAAGTAGGCTGTTTAGGTCTTTTTTATTGGTAACGCCACCTCTGTATGAAAATCACTGGCTGTGCTGTGTGCAGTCTGTGGCTGCTTTGCATTGTTGTAATACTCGCCATTGTAGTGTTAGGCAGCTGGCTGTGAACAGTGCGTAGCGTTGTGCAGTTGGAGGTGAGCCGCCAGCAGTGGTGGATGTGGGGAGAGAGATGGCAGAGTTTTGTAATTTGTCATGAACTGCTATATATATTATGACTATTAAGGTAAATACATTGTTTGTTCTCTATTAATATCTTTCATTTGCTAACTATCCCTATCAGTAGTTAGTGCCTTCCGTAGTTTGAATCTTTTATTTAGCTGGCAGTAGTGGCGCTCGCTGTATTGCAGTAGTTCGAGTAACCAAGATTTTTGTGAGGTAAGTGATTTGTATAGGTTAATGTTAGTCAGTGCCATTCTTTTGTACGGATTTTTGAAAGTCAGATTGCGTTGCGCTAAAAATATTGTGTGTCAGGTTAAGCACAGTCTTGTATAAATTGTTCAAAGGGGACGTTTCAACTGTAGTTTTTTTTTCTTTAGTGATATTAACAGAAGCAGCCGTGGAGTTCTCAAATCATCAAGGACAAAAAAGTCTACCGATGGTTTATTGCTCTACCACGTCACGTTCCATTCAATCTTGAAAATTTTCGCTCTTCATACCTATTACAACATCTTCGGTGATATAGTCGACATATTATAATTTATGTACTCATCAGCTAATTTCAGCATTAGGCTAGCTTTCCATTGTCATCGTATACACTATATGATCAAAAGATCCGGAAACCTAGCTGAAAATACTTACAAGTTCGTGGCCCTCTTCGTCGGTAATGCTGGAATTCAATACGGTGTTGGTCCACCCTTAGCCTTGACGACAGCTTCCACTCTGGCAGGCAACGTTCAATCAGCTGCTGGAAGGTTTCCTGGGGAATGACAGCCCATTCTTCACGAAGTGCTGCACTGAGGAGAGGTGTCTATGTCCGTCGGTGAAGCCTGACACGAAGTTGGTGTTCCACAACCTCCCAAGGTGTTCTATAGGATTCAGGTCAGGAGTCTGTACAGGCCAGTCCATTACAGGGATGGTATTGTAGTGGAACCACTCCGCCACAGGCCCTGCATCATAAACAGGTGCTCGATCGTGTTGAAAGTTGCAGTCGCCATCCTCGAATTGCTCTTCAACAGCAGGAAGCAAGAAGGTGTTAAGACATTAAAGTAGGCCTATGCTGTGATAGAGCCCCCTCCATGAAAAACACGACCACACCATAACACTTCCGCCTCCGAATTTTGCCGTTGGAACTACACAAGCCGGTAGATGACGTTCATGAGGCATTCGCCATACCCACACCCTGCCATCGGATCGCCACATTGTGTACCGTGATGTGTCACTCCAAACAACGTTTTTCCACTGTTCAATCATCCATTGTTCAAGTTCCTTACACCAAGCGAGGCGTCGTTTGGCATTTACCGGTGTGATGTTTGGCTTATGAGCAGCCGTTCGACCAAGAAACCCAAGTTTTCTCACCTCACGCGCAACTGTCATAGAACTTGCAGTGGATCCTGATGCAGTTTGGAGAGCAAGGAGTTTGTCTGCACAGGCTACGGTGGTTGAACGGTAGGTGGCTCCGGACCCCAGGTGCAGAGCTTCAGTGTAGAAGGCCGGCAACAGCTGAAGTAGGCCTTCACGATGGATACCTGAACAACTGGCTGGAGGGCGCCAAGTCCACAACACCGGACTTGTCACCAGCAGCAGCGCCGTAGATAGCGCTGGCAGAGTTCGCAGAGGGTGACTAGTTGACTCATGTAGACTCACAGACTGACGCAGATCCCCCATCTTGGTTGGTGGTTGGCGGAGTGTGATACCATTGGTTTAAAATGATTAGTATTTATACAGTCTTGGTCCATCCTTATTTTGCTACATAATGATATGCGTTTTTAGGCGAGCCATTGGACGCTTGGAAGTGGGAGGATGGGAGGTGAAACTGCTGTACGGGTGAACGCTAGCGAGCCCAGCACTCAGGGCTTTCCGTTGCAGGTACGGCTATGTGACCTCCGCCGCTATGTGACCGGCATGGGAGCGTCGTCGAAAATTGGATAAATCCCAAAGCTGGGAATATGGAGAGCTGTTGCCTTCATGGCCTTCGTACACGGGACAATGGTGCAAGAAATGGCATGGAGTGTCAGGCAAACTGAAAAATGGCTTCTTACAGCTCCTCAAGAATGTATAATAGTCCACAATCAAGTGTTAAAGGAAGTCTGAATACATCTCCGATCTCAGAAAAATGAGGTGACACAACTGTGTTTCAATATATTCAAAATTACAGAAGCTAATATTTCACAGCGAATAAACATTTTCAGAGTGAACCCCTGAATTCACAACTTTTAAACGCTTCATGCGATTTCAACATACTATATTTCAGTTGACGGCGTCACATTATAGCTATCATCTCTGAAAGCTACGTATCTGTGTCTATTTTATTTCTTGAATAATTTTGTGTTCTTACCTATTCTTTATGAAAATATGTCAGAACATCATGTCCCACATTATTACGCAGCAGATGAGTACAACAGCAATATCTCACTTTCGTCATACTTGTGTATTTATTTATTGAACACTTTATTATTTTGCAAGTAATGTTGTTTAAATATCAATAATAATAGAAAGTCATTGTAATGTAAGAAATGCTCAACTGCATGTCTTAGTTGACACCACCTTTGTAAAAGAGTGCTAAAAGACGCTTGTGAAAAACTGGTCTAAATAGCTATTTAAACATTATTTGACGACAATCTCTTGTCGTTTATCGTCAGCATACTTGAGCAAGAACGCTGGCTTGTTATTTATGTACAAACCTTTATTTATATTTATTGTGGACATTCTGAGTGTGACTGAATGTTCATAGCATTTCTGTGCTTAAAATTATTTTAATATATTGCTTTAGTCTGAGAAGTGGTCATGGTGAGTTCAAATCGTATGTGTAGAACTTAAGAACAACCAACTTTTGGCGAGGATTGCCTTTCAAGAAATGGAAAAGCAGTCAGTACTGGAACACTACGAAATCATGTTGAGTCTGGAGCTTTGCGATTGAAGAGTTCACAGGAGCGATTTTGGACAAGATATTCGTTCTGGACGAACTTCCTGCCTGTGATAACGAACGGTATTCGATCTAGCAGGCTGCTACCATACTTTAATTTCTGAAGAGACTATATTTCGTGTGGTCTGAATGTGCTCCTGTGTAGGACTCTAACTTTTTCCACTTGTGTTACGGAACTGAAGACATAATATGAGTTTCTGCTCGTCATCTAGCATGTGTTAATTTGTAAATCATCATGCTCAACTCTGAACTGCTTTTAGCTGGTGTGTATTCCGTGTATTGTGATTAAGAAATGGACTTATTTTCCGCATGTCTTTGATAACTATTTAGTTTGGGAACATCGCTACCATTCTTGTAACGCTCTCAAAGAGGGTTTGCTGTTTTTTATAATGGTATGTCCTGTCTGTATTTTAACTGAGTACTCGAGAACCGCTGTAGAAAACTAAAAGGAGATCAGCCCTTTTTGTATCATCGAGAAATACGGGAGACAGTGTCACTGATATGAAATAGGATTTGGGGTGGACATAATTAAAACAAAAGCATTTCTCTTTGGGTTGGAATCTTCTTATGAAATTTAAATCACCTACTTTCTCCTCTGAATGTGAAAATATATTGTTGACGCTGACCTACATAGGGATAAATAGTCATCAGAATAAAATGAGGGGAAATCAGGGCTCGCACGGAAAGAAATAGGTGTTCGTTTTTTCCGCACGCTGTTAGAAATAGAAATAAGAGAGAATAATTACGAAGGAGGTTCGATGAACCTTCTGCCAGGAACCTAAGTGTGATATTCATAGTATCCATGTAGATGCAGATGTAGATACGATGTATTTTGAAATATATTGCCTAATAGCGTAACAATTTTTTTATGCGGAATTTGGAGTAGTCACGCTGTGCGCATTTTGTCATATGGGATAAACTGGAATACCATAGCTTTCGAAAATTCTAGTTGGTACAATTCATCGCCAATAGAAATTCAGCCAAAACTGCTGAGAATTTATAAGGAATCTGCAATTTTGTTTCCAACTGCTAGGAAATGGATGACTGATTTCAAAGTTTTACATTTTCCTCCCGAAGATAAAATGAAACTACGATGACAACTGACAATATCAGAAAAAGCACATTACATTGCTCGACAATCGAAGATTGAAACTGCGTGTGGTCACTCTGGACATACCAAAAGAAAGATTACGGTACATTTAGCAAGAGCAATAACGAGAAGCCTTTGATGAAGAAACGAAACAGTCATCAAACCAGTGGCTGTAAACTGGTAGTCTTTAAGAGAAAGGGAAAAGCAGAGGGAGAGAACTAAAGAGAAAGGAAAGTGAAGTGGCCTGCATCTGTTATTTTCTGCTACGACGTCCATAAGTGTCGTCTAGTAACGGGCAAACTGGCAGATTAGAAGTACAAACTTTGGAACACACACTACAGGGTGAGTTTGCTAAATGGGGACAAACAGCAGGAAATGAGCCCTGAGAGGATAAGGACGATGTGGACATGTGGCCGGATATGAGTTCAAAGAAGATACATCCATTTGACCTTTGATTGTGACCCCGGTATCAGCACCAGATAGGTTGGCCGAAAGGATGTCCTGAGTGAAACGACCGGGTGGAGCATTCCCCACGACAACTACCACTATCCGTATAACTTACAACGAATACAGAGGATATTACCTACCGTATTACCCTCCCGGGAACTATTTTGTCACTAGTTCACCACACAGCCCACCATGGTGCTGCGAATTCTGTCATTCATCGAATTCAACGACGAGGATACCTTTTCGAGGGGCAGTATCGTCAACCTTCACAGCACATTCCTGTGGGCTGTGGAGAATACCCACGGAATGGTGTCAATGGACCACCAACACCGGTTCAGCCAGAATGTGGGGATCGGGGTCACTGGCGACCGCCTCGGGGTGAGCCTGCCTTCTTTGCTGGAAGACGTGACTTTGGTGATATAAAGGGTAGTGTGGCTACTACATGATGGTGCTCCATCTCACTGCACTTTTTGCGGTGAGTTAAAATGCTAGTACAGACAGAATATTCCACGTTCCTGATTCTGATGTGTGCGCTCTATCTTTGAAACATACACTTTCGAAAACCTCTTATCTCCAGCATTGCCAGTCATACGTAGATAATTCCTTTCTTGGTGCTCAATCTCTCAGGAATCCTTTCATGCAGTTTATCACCATTTACCACAGCAGAAGTCCCTATAAAGAAGTATTTCCTCGCTTGCGTATTTTCCATACAGTTCTTTTTCTTCCTAATGGTTCCAGAACCTGCAGGAACAGTTGACTGAACACAGATTTTTTCGACTGCGCCTGTCAACTGCCGATATCTTCATTACTTGGACATATTTGCGTAGACACTTGTGTAATTCTTAGTTTCATTATTAGGTTCATTTGCGTTTTCTTTTCTATTCCTTTTCTTCACCTTCGTGTCCACTTTGTTAACAGCTTATATTCTGTGTTAAGCTGATGTCGGTATTCTTCACACTCAATCAGAATGCCTATGTCATTCACGATTATTAGAATGGATACCTATTCTGCTTGCCTTTTTATTCAAGGTCTGAAATCTATTTCGGCTTCCTTCATTGTTTCTTAACATAATGCAGCGTGACTGTAAGTTATACTTAGATTTTTAGACATCAGTCTTTAAAACTATGATGAATAATAAGTGGTCTTCTAGGGGTGACAGGGTAAGTCATAAAAATTCGTTTTTTCATTCGTGAACGTCAGTGAGTGCTTCGTAAGTGCTGCGGTCAGCAGCAAGTCGATATTCAGGTTCTCTCCGTGACGCACCAGGTACGCAACGGCGATATTGTCAACATCTGCTCTATAGAACTGTAACCGTTATTCATAGCACGTGATACTTAATGAAACCCCATTGCAAAAAGTCTATTTGTATGAGCTTATGAAATGATGACTGTCACCAAATAGGACCATCTCGACCAAACTACTGAGCCGGAAGTGTTTCGTCCTGAAATTGACCGGCAGTTAGCGACTAGCTTGATAGAGCCCTAGCCAGCTGGAATATGACGTCAGGTTGCAGGTATTCCAATTGTTGCGCAGAAAACCTTTGTAAAATAAACAGGTAATCATAGGAATTGTTCGTAGATTGGCTGAAAAAGAATGGACTAGTGATACAAACGTCCGCGCCACACATTTACCTTGGGACTCTTTCTAATGTGAAGAGACTATTGACTCCTACACGAAAATTACGATGGTTCAGTTTGCCGGATACGTGAAACATTGACTCGTCGGAGAAACAAATCTTATCCAAAAAGTCGCAGTTTACTTCCACTTTCGCTAGGTGAACCACTGCAAACTGTTTGCACTGACATATGCCTCAGTGTCCGAAGCAACTGCATCCTTTTTTTTTTTTTTTCTTGGTTCATCAGTCTTCGGCGGCCCGCCTCGAGTTCCTGTCCTGTGCTAAACTCTTCATCTACAATTTTGTCCTCTGCAGTTCCCTCTAGTACCATGGAACTCATTCCCTGATTCCTATCTTCCTATCCCTTCTCCTTGTCAGTGTTTTCAACATATTCCTTTCCTCTCCGATTCTGCGCAGAACCTCCTCAATTCTTTACTTTATCAGCCCACCTAATTTCAACATTCGTCTGTAGCATCACATCTCAAATACTTCGATTTTCTTCTGTTCCGGTTTTACAACAGTCCATGCTTCACTACTATACAACGCTGTACTCCAGACCTACATTCTCAGAAGCTTTTTTTCTCAAATTATGACCTACATTTGATACTAGTCGACTTCCCTTGGCCAGGAATGCCCTTTTTGCCAGTGCTACACTGCTTTTGATGTCCTCCTTGCTCCGTCCGTCACTGACTATTTTGTTGCCTAGATAGCATAATTTCTTAACTTCATCTACTTCTTGAGCATCAATCCTAATGTTACGTTTCTCGCTTTTCTCATTTCTGCTACTTCTCATACTTTCGTCGTCCTTCAATTTACTTTAAATTCATATTGTGTACGGATCAAATGGTTCGTTACATTCAGTAGATCATGTAATTCTTCTTCACTTCCACTCAGGATAGCAATGTCATCAGTGATTCGTATCACTGATATCCTTTCACCCTGAATTTTAATTCTACTCCTGAACCTTTCTTTTATTTTCATTGTTACTCCTTCAATGTACAGATTGAACAGTAGGATCGAAAGACGAAATGCTTGTCTTACATCCTTTTTAATCCGAGCGTTTCGTTCTTGCTTGTCCATTCTTATTACTCCCTCTTCGCTGTTGTACAATATTGTATATTACGCGCCTCTCTCTAAAACTTACCCCTGTTTTCCTCAGAATTTCGAACATTTTGCACGTTTTTGCATTGTAGAACGCTTTTTGCAGGTCGACAAATCCTCTGAACGTCTCTTGATTTTTCTATAACCTTGCTTCCATTATGAACCGCAACGTCAGAGTTGTCTTTCTGGTGCCTTTACCTATTCTGAAGCCAAACAGATCGTCATCCAACACATTCTCAACTTTCTTTTCCATTCGTCTGTACATTGTTCTTGTCAGCATCTTGGGTGCATGACCTGTTTAAACTGATTGTGCGATAATTCTCGCACTTGTCAGCTCTTGCAGTCTTCGGAATAGCGTGGATAACACCTATCCGAAAGTTAGATGGTTTATCAGCAGACTCATACATTCTACACACCAACGTGAATAGTCGTTTTAAGGCCACATGATTTTAGAAATTCTGATGGAATATTATCTATCCCTTCTGCCTTATTCGATCTTAAATCCTCCAAAGCTGTCTTAAATTCTGATTCTAATACTGGATCCCCTATTTCTTCTAAATCGGCTCCTGTTTCTTCTTCCATCACACCAGAGAAAATTATCCCTCTAATAGATTCTTTCATTCTTCTCTTTCCAGCTATCCGCTTTCTTCTCTCCCTTTACAGTGGAATTCCCGTTGCACTCTTAATGTTATATCTGTTATGTCCTCCTTGCTCCGTCCGTCACTGATTATTTTGCTGCCTAGATAGCAGAATATCTGTTTGCTGAGTTAATCCTTCCAACACTTACTTGTTTTTCGGTTTCTTCTCATTTTCCATGCACCCATTTCGTCTTAGCTTCACTAGACTTCCCAGTTGTTTCATTCCTCAGCGACTTGTATTTCTGTATTCCTGAAATTCCCTGAACATTTTTGTACATTCTTCTTTCGTCGATCAACTGAAGTATTGTTACTGATGGTTTCTACGCAGTTACCTTCTCTATGTCTATGTTTCTCTTTCCAACTTCTATAACTGCCCTGTTTAGAGATGTCCATTTCTCTTCAACTGCACTACCTACTGAGCTATTCTTTATTGCTGTATCTATACCCTTAGAGAACTTCAAGCGTATCAAAATGGTTCAAATGGCTCTGAGCACTATGGGACTTAACTGCTGTTGTCATCAGTCCCCTAGAACTTAGAATTACTTAAACCTAACTAACCCAAGGACATCACACACATCCATGCACGAGGCAGGATTCGAACATGCGTCCGTAGCGGTCGCGCGGTTCCAGACTGTAGCGCCTAGAACCTCTCGGCCACTCCGGCCGGCTCAAGCGTATGTCGACCCCCTTAGTACCTACGTATCCCACTTCTTTGGGTATTGATTCTTAGTGACTAATCTCTTAAACTTCAGCCTACTCTACATCACTAATACATTGTGATCTGAATCTATATCTGCTCCTGGGCACGCCTTCAATCCAGTATCTGGCTTCGGAACCTCTGTCTAACCATGATGTAACCTAACTGAAATCTTCCCGTATACCGGCCTTTTCAAAGTAAACCTTCTCCTCTTGTGATTCTTGAACAGAGTATTCGCAATTACTAGATGAAATTTATGGCAGAACCCAATTAGTCGTCCTCCTCTCTTATTCCTTGTCCAAATTCCTGTAACCTTTTCTTCTACTTCTTCCCCTACAACTGCATTCTAACCCCCATGTCCACCTGAACTTTTTCATGATCACTCGCTTCCTTCTGGAATTCAAGAGTCTGTTTTACGTTGCGCTTGCGAGATTTAACTTGTCACTATGCAAACAAGTGTACAAACCTACCTTGAATTAAAAAGAAACAATACTCGATTTTCAGTATAGTTTAGCGGTACAGAAGTAAGTTGCAAGTCTGTTTTCTGTAATGCTGTTCGTGTTACTTAGGAGGTACCAGTTGTGTTTTTGTAACTATCGGTCAGTTTCATCACGTGGTTATCCTTTTTTGTTTATTTTATGCCCTTGAACGGCATGTAACCTTAAAATTCATGCCACTCGTTTTATATTTGCTATATAAATTGTTTAAATCCGTCAGTTATTACACCTCATAAAACCTGATACTTGTTTTGTGGCGGAACGGGACGGGGTGGAATGGGATAAAGTTCCGTTCTGTCTAGATATTTTTTGGTGCAAGTAGACTTCAAACTATATTTATCTTATTTCTCTCCCTTCTCCAGACGGTGTGAACTTACATTAGAAAGATGAATGGACAACAATGGGATATAAATAATAAACCAATAATATCCCAATTGCAGAGTTGACAGATCAGAAAGGAAATTTAAAAATGTGTTCACTGCAGAACAAAAAGGTGAAATTGTAGCATTCCTGAAGTCAGTGCAGAACAGACTCTTAGTCCAACAATGAGACATCTCATTGTCAGATTCTTAACGAATCAACAATAAGAAAGAAATGAATTACCACTCAGATTTGACAAAAAACTTGTCTAGTTGGTAGAAATGTCTGATAGGATTTATTCCTAGGAACGCTACATTGTCTGTTCACAAGCTAGAAAATATATGTGGTGCACGATCGATGGGATTCAACAGAGTAACAGTAAAGTAACGACAGTACATAAAAATATCCTTGAAGAATAATTGTTCATTAAACAAGTTTATGTCTTAGTTTTAAGACGATATTTCACAAAAATTGCCTTATTCTCCCGTGGAACGTACAGAACGGAAAATATCCATGCAGTTATCTGAAAAAGTATAAAAAATTATGCAGGGTGATTTTTTCCACCGTGTATAAAGTCTAGGGATTAATCGATGAGAGGATACGGAACAAAAATCGTCTAGCCCGCATCTCGTGGTCGTGCGGTAGCGTTCTCGCTTCCCATGCCCGGGTTCCCGGGTTCGATTCCCGGCGTGGTCAGGGATTTTCTCTGCCTCGTGATGGCTGGGTGTTGTGTGCTGTCCTTAGGTTAGTTAGGTTTAAGTAGTTCTAAGTTCTAGGGGACTTATGACCACAGCAGTTGAGTCCCATAGTGCTCAGAGCCATTTTTTTTGAAAAATCGTCTACTGAGCTTATGTCCGGAAATGCATGGCTTCCATGCTGAACGTCATTTATTCGATCATACATTGTTACAGAGACTGCAGTCTAATACGCACTGAACCATGCAGCCACAGTTACAGTGTACTTGGTTTCCTCCTAGAGGGTAGTACTGTTGCTCAAACGCCATGTCCAAGCGGCCTCTACAGCCATAGTAATTGGTAATGTTGTGTCCGATTCACTTCTCTTGCTGACTAACCTTGTAGTGTATGTCATGCAGCGTTGTACACAATGGTTCCGTACTGGAATCGAGAACTTGCCGACATGGTGTTTACTTACGGAAAGGCAAATGGCAACGGGCGGAATGTAGCAAGGTTGCCGGCCGACAACAACCACAGCATTCAATGTTTGCAAGAATTTTGCCATTTGCCTAAGAGAGGGTTGTTTCAGGAAGTAGGAAATCATGAAGGACAAACCCGAAATGTTCGAATACCAGACTTGGAGAAAAATGTGATTAAGACTGTGGAAGACTGCCGCCGTGTCAGTACCAGGCGGTTGGCCCGCCAGTACAGGGTAAACCAGACAACAGTGTTGTTACTACCTTCATCACTTACAGCGCGGGCAGGGAGTATTACCGGCAGACTTTCCACATCGGGAGCAGATTTGTCACTGGTTTCTTCACCAGACTACCTCGATTTCGGTATATGTGTCATCCATCCTACTCACAGATGAGGCCACCTTTACGCAGAGTTTTCATAACAGTGATCTGTGGGATAGCATGCTGAACCCCAACGGTATCGTGAAAGCGAATCCTCAGCATCGGTGCAGCCGCAGTGTGTGGATCGGGGTGCTTAGCGACCATGTTTTGAGGCCAGTCTTCCTTCCACGTCGCCTAACAGGTCGAATATCGGCGTTTCTTGAAGGTGACTTTGCCTACCCTGTTGGAAGAATTTCGATTGATGATTCGAAGGGTTATGTGGCTACTGATTGACGGTGCTTCAGTCCGCTTCGCCGTTAACGTCCGGATGCATCTCAATCGTGTCTTCCCTGGTCGACCGCTCAAGTTGCATGGCCTGCTTGTTCCCCGGATCTCAAGCTGTGCCATTTCAGGTTATGGGGTCTTCTCAAACGTACCGTGTATGCAGAGACCATTCCAGATGTAGAGACAATGGAGCAGCGTATTCATGACACTGTTCGGATGCAGCCTGGCCGATGTGAACGTTTGAGACAGAAAATGCTACGACGCATACACGCATGTCGTTAAGGCACGTGTAAACAATTTTTAACACATACCGTAACTGTAGCATGTTGGAGCGCAGTCTCTGTAAGAATATGGGTTGAATAAATGGTCTCTAGCATGAAAAAATGCATTTCCGGACATTAGATCATTACACATTTTTTGTTCAGTATCCTCTCAACGATCAGCATGAAAAAATGCATTTCCGGACATTAGATCATTACACATTTTTTGTTCAGTATCCTCTCAACGATCAGTCCCTAGAGTTTGTACACGGCGGAAAAACTCACCCTGTATAACATACTTTTCTCAATGATTTTCAAGTAAGGTACATTAGGTTACACTACAAGGTGCTTTTCTTATAACTTTAAGAAGAGTGATCTTGCATTACTTTATTTTATAAAAATTATCCCATTCTGCGCCGACTTCCCTTTATGTATGTTGATTACCTATCTACTTACGTGTTCCATCCCAATTTATCTCAGGATTTTATATAACGTTTTTTGAAGATCGAAAAATATTAGGTCATATTTACGAGGGTAATCCCAAAAGTAAGGCCGGCCGCGGTGGCCAAGCGGTTCTAGGCGCTTCAGTCCGGAACCGAGCGACCGCTACGATCGCAGGTTCGAATCCTGCCTCGGGCATGGATGTGTGTGATGTTCTTAGGTTGGTTAGGTTTAAGAAGTTCTAAGTTCTAGGGGACTGATGACCTCAGATGTTAAGTCCCATAGTGCTCCGAGCCATTTGAACCATTTTGAACCAAAAGTAAGGTCTCCTATTTTTCATAATTTCATACACCTGTTTATTTCTACAATGGTTTCCATCAGTTTACAGCGTGAACATTTAGCTATTTTTCGACATAATCACCGTTTCTGCTGATGCATTTTTGTAGACGCTGTGGCAGTTTTTGTATGCCTATGTTATACCAGTTCGCCGCCATGCTGTTCAGAAAGTTATGAACCTCTTCTTTCACCTCGTCGTCGGAGCTGAATCACTGGGACCACAATTAACGCTGACAGGTACTGTGAGACTCTGAAAAAACTCAAACGGGGGATTCAGAACCGGAGAAGAGGAATGTTGAGCAAGCGCGTACACATTCTTCAAGACAACGCTCGGCCACAGATCACTCGGCAAACCGTTACTATCCTGCAACAGTTTCAGTGGAACATAATCACCCACCCACCCTATAGGCCTGACTTAGCGCCCAGTGACTATCAACTGTTCCCTAGGTTAAAAGAACATTTGGCCGGGAAGCGATTCGACTCCGACGACTAGGTGAACGAAGAGGTCCGTAAGTTTCTGAAGAGCATGGCGGCGAGCTGGCATGACATGGGCATTCAAAAACTGCCACAGCGTCTACAAAAACGCATCGACAGAAATGTTGATTATGTAAAAAAATAGCTAAATTTTCAAGCTGTAAACGGGTGTAAACCATTGTAGAAATAAACAGGTCTATGTACCGGGTGATCAAAAAGTCAGTATAAATTTGAAAACTGAATAAATCACGGAATAATGTAGATAGAGAGGTACAAATTGACACACATGCTTGGATTGACATGGGGTTTTATTAGAACAAAAATAAATAAATAAATAAATAAAAATACAAGCGTTCAAAAATTTTTCGACAGATGGCACTTCATCTGATCAGAATAGCAATAATTAGCATAACAAAGTAAGACAAAGCAAAGATGATGTTCTTTACAGGAAATGCTCAATATGTCCACCATTATTCCTCAACAATAGCTGTAGTCGAGGAATAATGCTGTGAACAGCACTGTAAAGCATGTCCGGAGTTATGGTGAGGCATTGGCGCCGGATGTTGTCTTTCAGCATCCCTAGAGATGTAGGTCGATCACGATACACTTGCAACTTCAGGTAACCCCAAAGCCAATAATCACACGGACTGAGGTCTGGGGACCTGGGAGGCCAAGCATGACGAAAGTGGCGGCTGAGCACACGACCATCACCAAACGACGCGCGCAAGAGATCTTTCACGCGTCTAGATTCGGTGGGTGGTGGTGCATGGCCGTTCTTAGTTGGTGGAGCGATTTGTCTGGTTAATTCCGATAACGAACGAGACTCTAGCCTGCTAACTAGTCGCGTGACATCCTTCGTGCTGTCAGCGATTACTTTTCTTCTTAGAGGGACAGGCGGCTTCTAGCCGCACGAGATTGGGCAATAACAGGTCTGTGATGCCCTTAGATGTTCTGGGCCGCACGCGCGCTACACTGAAGGAATCAGCGTGTCTTCCTAGGCCGAAAGGTCGGGGTAACCCGCTGAACCTCCTTCGTGCTAGGGATTGGGGCTTGCAATTGTTCCCCATGAACGAGGAATTCCCAGTAAGCGCGAGTCATAAGCTCGCGTTGATTACGTCCCTGCCCTTTGTACACACCGCCCGTCGCTACTACTGCTGCATAAACATCGTACGTTCCAGCAGGTGTTTATCAACCAGGCTGGGGATGGTGCGATTCTGTAACATATCGGCGTACCTCTCACCCGTCACGGTAGCAGTTTTGCTGTCCAGCCCCATCTGTTGGACATTTGTCAACTTAGTTTTTTTTTGTTCTAATAAAACCCCATGTCATTCCAAGCATGTGTGTCAATTTTTACCTCTCTATCTACATTATCCCGTGGTTTATTAAGTTTTCAAATTTATACTGACCTTTTGATCACCCTGTACTTCTAAAAAATAGGAGACATTACTTTAGGGATTACCCTCGTATTTCTTTACTCTTCGTTTGTTACTAAATCTAAGGACATTGACTGAAAAATTCTATGTGGCAGAATGGGAGCAATGAAGCTTTCAAACGACAGTGAACATGAAGCGCCTATGGTGGTTGCTTGCGGTGTGTCAGATGGCCAGAGGTGTAGTGAGTTGTCTGCAGTCGCCTGGAGACTGTAACGTAAGGCAACTGGCGGTCTCCCGCTGTGGTCTGCTCTGTGCGCTGCGCTGCACACAGCGTTAACTCGTAATTACGAGAAACAGCGCTGCGGGCGCAGTCAGGATGCGCGATACAATTTATGTTCATTAAAATATAATGCACATAATAAAAGGCTCGCAGCCGCCGAGTAATTTACGAAGTTAATTACTAATATGCGTAACCCGGGCCCTCAGCCGTATTTCATTAAGCGCCCTACTTGGCAGCGACAACAGTTATCTGTTACGTTCTCCGCACCCCGCCCGCACCTCGTTTTGTCGTATCGCTCAGTGCGTGCGTGTGTGTGTGTGTGTGTCCTACTGCCAATCGTACGATTTGTTCCTCGTTCTGTGCGTGGTCTGTAAATGAGGAAGGCAGGAAGATAGTCCAGAATTGGATGTCCTGCACCAAGAGACAGACCACTCGTTCAAGCGATTAGGATGAGTATCAGGCGTGGCCTTCTTCAAGAAAATTACCTATTATTCTCCTTGAAGTAAATTAAAAATCATGTGGTAGAACTACATCAGAATGGCAGGCTCCGAATGTGAATACAGCTCTTCTCGAAATACTGCAACTGCAATACTGGATGAAACTAAAGAAGCAAAAATGTGTACTCTATCAACGAATGAAATTGCCTAAGTAGGTAGATGGAAGAGGGATAAAAAACATCAATTAGTACATAAAATGGCAGCCATTGATTATGTTGTACGTAGAAGAAGTAATAAACAGAAACCAAAATTTCACATCTGAAATCAACATGCTAGGAGAAACATTTGCCAACGCTAAGATTCACAGAAAACGTACGGCTTCAGGCCATGGACAAGGAATACAATTAGAAACTACTGAGTACCGTATAATCGTTTAGTCATCATCACAATTCGCTGCGCTCATTGCTGAGCGTTGAAACTCCATGAACCAAGCGTTTCCATCCTGGACAGTTACCTGCTGAAGACGTAGACACAAGATCTTCTTCATTTGATTCACTCAACGGCTCGGTGCTCTTCCTCTCGGTCTCATTCGCTCGATCTTCAAATGGTTCAAATGTCTCTGAGCACTATGGGATTTAACAGCTGAGTTAATCAGTCCCCTAGAACTTAGAACTACTTAAACCTAACTAACCTAAGGACATCACACACATCTATGCCCGAGGCAGGATTCGAACCTGCGACCGTAGCGGTCGCGCGGTGCCAGACTGAAGCGCCTAGAACCGCTCGGCCACAACGGCCGGCTCGCTCGATTTTCCCTTCTATGTTTATTTTCTGTAGGTTTTCTTCATCTCTTCTCACAATATGGCCAAATAATTATTTTATGCGCAGCATCCTGCACCATCACTAAAGCTCAATTACGCCAATGTACTGTATGTCTCTATCTTTAAGTGCGAGTCGCAATCACAACAGAAGACGGAAAACACGAATATTTCGACAAATCAGACCTTTGTGATGTTCATTAATGCTCTGTTCTACCAGATTTCGTGAGCCTCTTCACAGCCAATGCTCTAGCGTTGTCCGTCATATTGTCTCTTTTTCACAGCTTCCCGTGTGTTGAACCTGTACTCCTCCAACATTTATCATAAGTTTAGGCTTGCTGAGATCGAGGTCGAATCCAAATTCTAGATTAATGTCTTTTACTTTTGTCGACAGCTTAGCAAGTTCGTCTTCACTGCTGGCTAAAAGCACGGTATCGTCAGCAAGTCGGAGATTGTTAATAGTTCTACAAACAATTCTGATGCCTTTAGTCCATTCATCAAAAGCAATCCTAATGGTATGTTCCGCGTAGAACACAACCTTGTCTGACACCTTTTGATATACTGAAGAAATGAGATGTGCCACCACTTATCAGCAGCTGCGAGGTGATTATTGTGCAGACCTCTGATCAGTGCTGTCAGTGTGGTGGGACACCGAGTTCTGCAAGCACCTGCCACAACTTTTCCCAGACAACTCTGTCGAATTTTATCCTATAGTCAAGGAAGCAGGTGAAGATGCAAGCACAGAACTGTTACGTTTGCTCAAATATGTTTCGTTGAGAACTGTTCACGGGTTCCTTTCCCTTCAACAAAATCTGCTTGTTTCTGGATATGTGAGGTTGAGTGTATGACTTCAAACGTTGTTTCAGGATGTAGAGCAAACTTTTGCTCCCATGGGGTATGGGAGCAAGTGTTCCGTAGCTGGGGCAGTTCCTGATTGAACATTTCTTGTATAATGGGGTGAAGAGAGACTTCGATCAGTCTTCTGGCCGCTCCCCAGTTTTCCATATTCCTGTACGCATTGAATGCAGCACATCAACGCCTTCCTGCTTCATTTTCTTGATCATTTCACCAGATATACTGACTTCCATGGTACCAGAGGGAGCTGTAGAGGGCAAAAACTGTAGAGGAAGACAGAGATTGGAATACGTCAAGCAAATAATTGAGGACGTAGGTTGCAAGTGCTACTCTGAGATGAAGAAAAAAAAAAAAAAACACCTGTTTATTTCTACAATGGTTTCCATCAGTTTACAGCTTGAAGGGACCAAGGGATTTATAGATCTTCGGATGTCGTATTGCGCTCTCTATATCGCTGTGTAATATTGTAGGTTCCAATGTAAGTTGGTCAACTGCTTGACTTTCCGTAGTATTATTAATCCCAGAGTACAGTATTCCCATGCAAATGATCTCTTTGTCCTGCCAAAACAATGACTCTCACAATAAAGAGTATTTGATCTAAGGCGTATGACAAAATCTGCGAAGTTCTGGTGTTTATAACGATGCCCATTTCAAATACACCTAATTCTCTCCGTTCACTTATTCTAACAGAAACTTAACTGAGAGGTTAAAAAAAGAAAATATTGGGTGATAGAATACATGTTAAGACATCAAGTAACGATTTCCATGCTACTAGAGGGAGATGTGAAGGATAAAAACTGTAAGACGAAGGCGTAGATTGGGATATATTCAACAAGTAACCGAGGACGTTGAGTGCAAGTGCTACTTTTACAATAACACCTTGAGTGCAAGTTCGCGAAAGGTATTCAAGATCACACATCTTGTCTACCATGCAACCGCAATATTAGCTGCTAATGGCAACAGGGGTCGGACTGAAGGTATCGAATTGTGAGCACAGCTTGTGGCTACGGAGTGTAGGTAAACTGCTAAGTCGACTCGCAGCAGTGCTAAAATGCTAGTGACGTTGATTGCATTATACCTACAACAACAGTTGCTGAAGCTGACATTTCGTCTGAAAGGAACACAAGAAATTTCACACAGTGAAAAAGAAGTGGGAGAAAAAATATTAGAGTGTCTGCAAGATGAGTCACTGGAATGTGTGACGATGTACATTGTACACGCTCCACTGTGAGGACAATGTATATTAGGAGTGCAGTAAGGGCGGTACGTGCTTAACAAGTGAAAGTATAATTGAAACGGATTTCGAGCCATGCAGTTTATCAGCCTTGTCAGACAGCAAGCCACAAATCCCGTCTCCAGTGCAACATAGTAAAGGACAATCGTTGATCAAGGAACGGATACTAAACATAATTACGCACATGGAAAATCATCCGCAGCATAGCAAAAAACAATTAGGAACAGATTTAGAATAAGTCCGCAGCAATATGATCATGTAGTGCATAGCTAGAACTACGGGTATTCAAAGAAGGACAAGGAGCACTTGTTACAAAAACTGGTGGTCGTGCGCGACAAATGTGTTAGGTACAATTTACAGGATGTACATAAAAGTGGACTACTGCGTTATGCACATCAAACTGCGCGCGATATAGGTTACAGTGATTCCAAGGAAAGCAGTAGATGGCTTCTTAGCTTCAAACACTGCTACAGAATTGGAAGATGTAAGATAACAAAATTCCAATCAAAGCTTCAACTTGACTTTTGAGCAGAAAACTGCGGAGTCGGCCCGAAACTTTGTAGATGACGTAAACAAACTCATCCCATAATTCAGTAAGGAATTTGCTTTCAACTCCGATCAGTTGGGATTTGAAGAGGAAATGCATATGAAAGGAACCACGGAAATCAGAGGTACGAAGAGAGTTATATCAAGATCAGCTAACATGAATGCCTTAACGGGTTAGTATGCCATTATGCCGACTGTTAATCAGGATGGTAAATTGTCTGGAAAGTCATTTACTGTGCTAAGAGAAGATGGAAGTGCTCTGTCCCCCACGATTGTTTCTCGTGTGCGTGATATTTAAAGGGCAGTAGGGAATATTTACTTCACTGCTAGAAAGGGTAGGAAAATGAGAGTAAGAGAACTACAACTGTGGTAGGAGCACTTCTTTTGGCGAATAGCTGATCAAAAAAACTTGCTTTTGTTTGATTCTTGATTTCTGTTTGAAAATCATAATCGTTTAGAGTAAACTACCACTCCTGAAAAGTGAGTGACATTGCAGTTCATACCATCTAGAACCTGTGGTCAATTGAAGCCTCTGGGTGTTTGCTTTTTCGTTGCCTATAAAACACGTTGTTATATTATTTATCTCCCACGGGCTTGTGGTAGCGTCTATTATTAGTAATCAAATCATCCTCGGTCCCGTATACGAAACCCGCCACCGCTGAAATTTTGAAGACTTCTGGCATAAGAAGTCACCCTCATTCTGTCAACGGTCTTGTCAAAGAGAGTGAAGGAGCGGACAAAGGTTCAGGGTACTCTCTTGTCATTAGGATGGGAAAATGGAGCAAAAGGCGGAATTATCAGCTATTATCGACGCCATGAGGGTGCAGAAGGCAATGAAAACCACTGCATTAAAGACATATGACGTGTATCCACAGGACATATGGCCAATAACTGTAAAAGTGGCGTGATGATCTCTCCATTGGTAAAAGATTCCGGAATAGTCCCCATTCGGACCTTCGGGAGGGGACTGCCAATATGGAGGTGACCAGCAGAAAAATATTGAATTACAACGAAAAGATATCGTACGAGTCTGGGCGTGGAATGTCAGGAGTGTGAACGTGATAGGGAAACTAGAAAATCTGAAAAGGGAGATGCAAAGAATCAGTTAAGATATGGTAGGTGCTGGTGAAGTGATATGAAAAGAAATAAGGATTTCTGGTCAGATGAGTGTAGGATGATATCAACAGCAGCAGAAAATGGTATAATTGGAGTAACTTTCGTTATGAACAGGGTGGTAGGGCAGAGAGTGCGTTACTGTAAATAGTTGACTGATAGGGTTGTTCTCATCAGAATCGACAGGAAACCAAAAAGAACAACGACAGTTCAGGTATACGTGCAAGCTGAAGGTGAAGAGATAGAGAAAGTATATGATGATATTGAAAACGGTAATACAGAACGCAAAGGAAGATGAAAATCTAATAGTCATGGTGAACTGAAATGCAGTTATAGGGGAATGTGTAGAAGAAAAGGTTATGGGAAAATATGGCTTGGGGCAAGGAATGAGAGAGGAGAAAGACTAATTGGGTTCAGTAGTAAATTTCAGCTAATAATAGGGAATACTTGGAAAAGACCGGATGATACGGAAAGATTTGAGTTAGGTTGCATCATGGTCACACAGAGATTCCAAAATCGGATACTGGATTGTAAGGCGACCCAGGAGCAGATATAGGCTCAGATCACAGTGTAGTAGTGATGAATAGTATGTGAAGTTCAAGAGATTAGTCACAAGGAGTCAATAAGCAAAGTAGTGGGATACATAAGCACTAAACAATGACGAGACACACTTGAAGTTCTCTAAGGCAACAGAGCAATAAGAAAAGTCCAGTAGGCAGTACAATTGAAGAGGAATGGACATCTCTAGAAAGGGCCATCACAGAAGTTGGAAAGAAAAACATAGGTACAAAGATGCTAACTGCGATGATCGATTAAAAATGGGAGAACAAAAACGTTCAGAGAAATTCAGGAATAGAGAACTACAAATTGCTGAAGGATGAAAAAATTAGAGAACGCAGGGAAGCTAAGACGAAATGGCTGCTTGAGAAATTTGAAGAAAACTCGTAACAGTCTTCGGTGAAACTAAAATCAAGGGTGGTAACATTAAGAGTGGAAGTAGTGTATGAATATTAGAATCACAATTTAAGAGAGCTTTTGAGGACTTAAGATCAAATAAGGCAGAAGGGCTGGATAATATTCCATTAGAAATTCCAAAATCATGGGGGAACTGGCAACAAAACGACTAATCACGTTGGTGTGTAAAATGTATATATCTGGTGACATACCATCTGACATTCGGAGAAATATTATCCACACTATTCCGAAGACTGCAAGAGCTGACAAGCGCTAGAATTCTCGCACAATCAGCTTAGCAGCTATGCATCCAAGTTCCTGACAAGTTTAAAATACGGAAGAATGAAAAAGAAAATGGAGGATTGGTTATATGACGATCAGTTTGGCTTTAGGAAAGGTAAAGTCACCAGGGAAGCAATTCTGACTTCGCGGTAGATAATGGAAGGGAGACTAAAGAAAAATCGAGACTCGTTCATAAAAGCTCTTAACCCAAAAAAGAGTTGGATAATGTAAAATGGTGCAAGGTGTTCGGTTTCTGAGAAAAATAGGGTTTACTATATGGAGGGACAGGAAATATACAATATACACAAGAGCCAAGAGGTAATAATGAAAGTGGACGACCAAGAACGAAGGGCCCGGATTAAAACGGGGTTCAATCTGTATACCGAAGAAGCAATGATGGAAATAAAAGAGAGACTTAGGAGGGGAATTAAAATTCAAGATGAAAGAATATCAGTGATACGATTCACCAATGACATGGCTACCCTGAGTGAAAATGAAGAAGGATTACATGATTTGCTGAATGGAATGAACAGTGTAATGAATACAGAATATGGGCTGAGAGCAAATCGAAGAAAGACGAAGATAATGAGAAACAGCAGAAGCGAGAGTAGTGAGAAGCTTAATATCATGATTGAGCGTCACAAAGTAGATGAAGTTACGGAGTTTTTCTACCTGGGCTGCAAAATAACCAATGACAGACGGGGCAAAAAGGACATCAAAAGCAGTGAGCACTGGCGAAAAGGGCATTCCTGGCCAGGTGAATTCTACTAGTATAAAGCATAGCCTTAATTTGACAAAGAAATTTCTGAGAATGTACGTTTCGAGCACAATATTGTATAGTTGTGAAACATGGTCTTTGAGAAAACTGTAAGAGAAGGGACTCAAAGCATTTGAGATGTGGTGTTACAGACGAATGTTGAAAATTAGATGGACTTGTAAGGTAAGAACTGAGGAGATCCTGTGCAGAATCTCAGAATAAAGGAATTTGTGGATAACACTGCCAAGTTGAAGAGGCGAAATGATAGAACATTTGTTAAGACATCAGGGAATAACATCCGTGGTACTAGAGGGCGGTAACTGTAGAGGCAGACAGAGATTGAAATACATTCAGTAACTAATTAAGGACGTAGGCTGCAGGTGCTACTCTGAGATGAAGAGTCCGGCACGGGAGAGGAATTCATGGCGGGTCCCATCAAACCAGTCAGTAAAGGAATTCACGGTGGGCCCCAACAAACCAGTCAAAAGGAAAAAATCTGCAGCTATGGCTTAAAGGTAGTCAGTTTCACGATAAACTCAATGACGTACTGTGTTGCGTTCTATTGCTTGCCATGACATTCTATCAGGTCTCATCACCCCGTTTTACCAAATGATTCTTTATGCATCCTTTAAAAGTGAATACGAAGTTGAACGTTCTGCACGCTTTATAACTCCCAGACCGCCTTCGCCTTCGATCCTGATGGTGCATCGACGGCAGTTCAAACCCACATCCGACCATCCAAATTTATGTTTTCCGTGATTTTTCTGAATCACTCCAGTCAAATTCCGGGATAATCCCTTTGAAAGGGCTCGACCGATTACTCTCCCCATCCTTGACACAATTCAGGCCTGTGCTCCGTCTCTAATGAACACGATGTCGATGGGATGTTAAAGGCAATACTCCTCCCTTTCTTTGATGAGGCAAACCTTTTTAATCATTGTGCGCGCCATTTTTCATTCGGTGTTCATGGTGTAAGGTAAACGGTTTGCTTTCAACATTTTTTGGGCTCTGAGCACTATGGGACTTAACATCGATGGTCATCAGTCCCCTAGAACTTAGAACTGCCTAAACCTAACTAACCTAAGGACAGCACACAACACCCACTCATCACGAGGCAGAGAAAATCCCTGACCCCGCCGGGAATCGAACCCGAGAACCCGGGCGCGGGAAGCGAGAACGCTACCGCACGACCACGAGCTGTGAACGAACATTTTTTGAATGTCGATAATGTCCATTTCCTGGAGTGCAGTACATACGTTCCTCATCCTTTAGAAAGTTGATCTCTGCACCTTCCGGACACTCATTTGATGTTGCACTCCTGATGCAGATGATGAGTCATCAGCAACTAATATTCTTGTGCCGCTATGACAACAGCTGATACAATTTGAAATGAGCTTTGCTATGGATTGAACTTGCGACGTCGCACTCAACCTGTTGTTTGTGAGAGAAAGAGGTTGTCACAGGAGCGGAATTCGTGACAGATCGCATCAAACTACTGATGAGAATGATGAGAATGATAAGAGAGTTTACAGCAGACCTACAAGAAAAAAACTACTTTCATTTCATGAGAAGTGAGGTATGGCTGTTGGAAAATAACGGCATGGTTCATTTTTTTTTGTTGGCTGTGTAGATCACAACAGGCTATCACTAACGGCTATTTATAAATACAGAAATTTGATGATCGTATAAGTGATACGGCTTAATCATGCATTTAATTTGTCGCGTACATCATAAGAGGTTATTTTGAGGAGGGCACACTGGTAACTTCTGCAAGTGGAGCGGCAGTGTCTAATACTTCTCAAAAGAAAATGTGGCAGATGCGAACTCAAGTACAACGGGCTTTCACTTGGTGTATAAATTGTGGCCATGTTGTCGGGGTGTCTATATTTACGGACAATCCAGTCCCCATTAGGCCGAAATTGGACTAGAGTTTACTATTGGTAACAAGTGCCACCGGCCACAATTAACGGTCGCTGGAAAACAATGAGGTCGTCGGTGATTTCGCTAATGCGGCTCCGATTGGCGGTGATTGTGACGTGTCGGCTCGGCGGCGTGTGAAACGAGGCCGGCGGGCGCCGGTCACAGGCAGTGGAATGGGGGAGGAGAAGGGAGGGTGCAGCCAGCAGGCAAGGGCGGAGGGGGTGGGGCTGGTTGGTGGGGGTGGACGCGGCAGTGGGCGCCGCGCCGCGCCGTACGCTCGATAGAGTGGCCGCCACGCGTAGCAGTAGCTGGCTGTAGCCGTGGCTGCGGCTGCCTCCTGCCCGAGCTGCCGGCGGCAGCTCGCAACGCATCGCTGTACCAGCCAGTCGCATGCGCCGCACGCGCAGTGCCTGAGTAGGACCACGAAAGACTTCCAGCCACGCTCCCTGTCAGTTAATAACAACTTCAGTTTTACTTTTTTGATTTAACCCTATTCCCTGTCTGGTTGCCCTTCGATCTGTGTCACAAAGTAATTTATATTTTGTGCACCAGTCGCTGTTGCAAGGCATGATGTTAAGAAGATTTTCGCTGACAGGTGGTAAAGTTGATGTTTTATTGATACACAACCTGTTTCGCGCCATACATCCCCATTATCAGGTACAATACACATGGTAAACATTAATATACAGTATCTCAACTTTTAAGATATTAAAAGTAATGAAACCAATGTCTCAGACATACTAATAGTATTAAAAGGTCGTAATGGTCCCATCAGCGGCAACTAAGGGTGACAAAGACGTGGTCCATTAATTGTGTAAAATTTGGTGATGAGGCAATCATGTAGTTGTAAAGAACAGGCGGCAAAAAGGCTGATTGGCAATTTGAATAATATTTAAAGAAAACCTTAGCTCATATAACCCCCGTCCTGCATTTACAATGCACTAAAAATTCTGTATAAGAAAACCTATATTTTGAATATATTACAGGAAGCAGAAATTTTTAGATATAAAAAAGGTAATGCACAGTTCACTTAAAATAATCAATTAGAATTAAAGCACCAGCATTCTGTTTAATTTTGATTGTTTATGCGATTAAGTTTTCTAGCGTAATATAATTCAGTATTGATTGTAAAGAGAGCGACCCGACGCTCATAATCATGGGTACATGACGCCACACCATCCATAAGACACTTCTCGTTCTGCCAGCCTGTTAACTAGTCTTAAACGCTAGTGCAAGCCGCTTCTATTCTTTCCTACACGGGGTTGCCCTGCCGCCGCAGTAGTAAGAATGTGACACCTTATACCATTCCAAACAGTAATTTACATTTTTCCCCAATTTATCACGTCAGTAATGACTTCATTTTATTGCCGATCTGACTATCAAGCGTCCTCTCACAAAATATTTTTTCTTCTTTTAGGTGCAGGTAAATTTTAGACCAAGTGCCTACAGCTGCATGATCTACTCACAAGTAAATTTCACGAAATTAATGCATCACGTCTTTGTCAGCCTTCTTTCGCCACTGTAATGTAGACAATATCTGCTGAACAATATATTTTGACTAGGAGCGATGGGTTCAGCTATGTCCTTTTAAGATTGTGAGAGTATTTGAGATACTACCTTTATTAATCTTGTTATTCACTAATTTAGGACACTGTTTAGTATAAAGGTTGCATCTGATGATGCAGCGTTACGCCGCGAAACCCGTTGTAGATCAACAAAACAACAGTCTTTCCAGCTGTCAGCGGAATTCTTATCATGCTTAGAGCTATACCCTTTGAAGTACGCTGAGCCAGGGCGTGCACCGTACCGCATGGGGAACACGGGAACCTCGGTAATAGGAAACCGACGCTGAATATTTTGAATGAGCGACTATGAACACCTAGCACAGTCAATGAAGACCAAGAAAGGGGAGAAAAAAATCGTGTAGCCGCAAGTTATTGCAGAGTTCTAGGACGGAGTGTCCAGTACATTGTATTAAATGTGCTGACCGGTGAAATGTGAGCGTTGAGATTTGCGATTAAGGGGGGTAGGGCCAATAGCGAACATTTCCCTATTTATTGTCTAAAATAACTCGAGAAACGCAGCCTTTAGCGAAAATGTTTGCCAGAAAAAATTAAACTGCGTTACATTACCCAGAAAAAAAGGGCTCTTCATTTTTTCGCGAGGAATAATAATTTCCGCACTGCAGGGACGGAAAAATCGCAGATTATTAAAACTGTTTTTCCTGGTGGTATCAAATCATTAAATGATATATGTTGCAAACAAATGTTCCACATGTGTACAACATACAGATGTAGCACAGACGTACTATGGGGTAAATTTCGTTGTGGACATTAAACAGGATGGAGAAGGAAGACATTTGATGAAGAAGCGTGAGGGAAGGTAGATCGCCCGATTGTGGTCATGCAGTTCCCTGCTTCATAGGTCTGCAAACTGAAGGTCGATCAGGTGGTTCCCCGCTCTCTCTACCCCACTAATTCACAAGAGGCAAATACATTGTGATTCACACAGCTATGTAGATTTTTTTCACATACCCCTTGGGGGGGGGGGGGGGAAGGGCGTTTTGTTTTGTTTTTCACAAAGTGCGTTTACGCTACATAGAAAACAGATATTAAAACGTAATGGTACTGAAGCTAATGGTCATTACATAAACCTCTGCTCACTGTTCTACACTGCTATAGCGGTAATTGATTATCAGTCGCCCTGTATGGCAGCTATAGTGTTCTCCTGGGAAAGATGAATTGCCGGCCGAAGTGGCCGTGCGGTTAAAGGCGCTGCAGTCTGGAACCGCAAGACCGCTACGGTCGCAGGTTCGAATCCTGCCTCGGGAATAGATGTTTGTGATGTCCTTAGGTTAGTTAGGTTTAACTAGTTCTAAGTTCTAGGGGACTAATGACCTCAGCAGTTGAGTCCCATAGTGCTCAGAGCCATTTTTTGAAAGATGAATTCCTACTCCACGAACATTGTCCGATTTTCAGTTTACAGACAGACCTCACCTCCCCAGCACTTCCTGTACAGTTAACGTATCTGGATAGGCAAAATAACTTCACTTAACTCGTATTTATGGGTGACAGTTCTTGAGCTACAGACAACAAAAAAAAGGTTTTGCATCACCTCGGTTCCGAGCGTTCCGGAATCTTTACAGAATTTTGAAATAGAGATCAACATAAACATCATTTCCTCCCTTTTTATTACTCATGAAAACCACGCATTGCATGTTGTACCACCATACAACGAGACCTTCAGAGGTGGTGGTCCAGAGTGTTGCACACACCGGTACCTCTGATACCCATAGCACGTCATCTTGCACTGATGCATGGGCATGCCTATGTTCGTCGTGGCATACTATCAACAAGTTCATAAAGGCACAGTTGTTCCAGTTTGTCCCACTCCTCAAAGGCGATTCGGCGTAGATCCATCAGAGTGGTTGGTGCGTCACGTCGTGCCTCGATAGGGTTCATGACTAGAGAACATGCTGGCTACTCTAGTCCAGCGATGTCGTTATCACGAAGGTAGTCATTTACAAGATGTGCACGATGGGGGCCCGAATTGTCGCCCATGAAGACAAATGCCTCACCAATATGCTGCCGATATGGTTGCACTATCGGTCGAAGGATGGCATTCACAAATCGTACAGCCGTTACGACGCCTTCCATGACCACGAGCTACGCACATCGGCCTACATAATGCCACCACAAAACATCAGGGAACCTCCTACTTGTTGCACTCGCTGGACAGTGTGTCTGAGGCGTTCATCCTGACCGGGTTGCCTCCAAACACGTCTCCGAAGATTGTTTGGTTGAAGGCATATGCGACACTCATTGGTGAAGAGAACGTGATGACAATCCTAAGCGGCTGCTGTTGGTCCCATCTGTACCGCGCTGAATGGTGTTGTGATTGCTAAGATAGACCTCGCCATGGACGTCAGAAGTGAAGTTGCGCATCATGTAGCCTATTGCGCACAGTTTGAGTCGTAACACGACGTCCTGTGGCTGCACGAAAAGCATTATTCAATATGGTGGTGTTGCTGTCAGGGCTCCTCCGAGCCATGGTCATCCACTGCAGTAGTAGCCCTTGGGTGGCCTGAGCGAAGCTTGTCATTGACAGTTCCTGTCTCTTTGTATCTCCTCCACGTCCGAACAGCATCGCTTTGGTTGACTCGAAACGCCTGGACTCTTCCCTTGTTAAGAGCCCTTCCTGGCCCAAAGTAACAATGCGGACGCGAGCGAGCAACGGTATTGACCGTCTACGTATGGTTGAACTACAAACAACACGAGCCACATACCTCCCTGGTGGGATGACTGGAACTGATCGGCTGTCGGACCCCCTCCGTGTAATAGGCGCTACTCATGCATCGTTGTTTGCAACTTTGGTTGGGTTTAATGGCATCACTGACCAGCCAAAGGTACTGTGTCTGTGATACAGTATCCACAGCCAATGTCTGTCGTCAGGAGTTCTGGGAACTGGGGTGATGTAAAACTTTATGTTTTGATGTTTTATACGAAAAAATACGTAAATTTATTACGAACTACGGCGTGGTTACACTTTATTCAACAATACAGATATTCCAATTTTGGTTATGGCATGTTCGATACGCCTGCCCTGATTGGCGACGACGTGGCGCAGACGAATAGCGAAACTTTGCATGGCCCGTTGAAGCGTCGGAACATCGATACTGCAGTGGTTTTGGTGTTATTGCTGTGCACCTTGTCTGTAACATAGCCCCACAAAAAGGCGTCGCATGTGTTCAGATACGGAGAATATGGCGCCAACCGAGGCCCATGCCAGTGCCGTCTAGGTACCCATGAGCCAGAATTCGGTTCCCAAAGTGCTCTGCCATGACATGAAACACTCTCCTGCTTCGATGGGGTCAAGTCCTTCTTGCATGAACCACATTTTGTTGAAATCAGGGTAACTTTGGATAATGGGGATGAAATTACCTTTCAAAACCTTCGCATACCGTTCGGTAGTCACCGTGCCATCAAGGAACATCGCACAGATTATTCTGTGACTGGACATTGCACATCACACAGTTACCGTTGTGGGAGAAGGGACTTCTCGATCGCAAAATGTTGGTTCTCAGTCACCTAAACTTGTGAATTTAGTTACTGACGAACCCATCCAAATGAAAGTGGGCTTCGTCACTAAACCAAACCATACTAAATCTTATCATGTCCCGCGACCAACCGTGTAGTTTTGAACGTCCTAAAGCAAACCGTTCATACGTTATGGCGATTTTATTTCATATCGTTCAATAACCGACACCTTGTATATCATCGATTTATTTTCAGTTTACTATTGATTTGCAGGTGTTAACTGAGCTTTATGTTCAATAACCGACACCTTGTATATCATCGATTTATTTTCAGTTTACTATTGATTTGCAGATGTTAACTGAGCTTTATGTAAAAAACGTTCCTGAGAGTTTAATTGACGAGTGTGATTTGTCAATGAAGCTTGTAGTGTTGGTGGAAAGCTACAGAAGTGGAATATATGGTACCTCTCTGCTGTCTATCGATAACAGTATATTGTAAAGCCTTCTAATTGTGTTTTAGTCATTGAGTGGTGAATTATTGAGTGACCAAGAAGTTACTGCAGTTGACTGTCAGTTACTTGTGTTACTTGTAGACTACATAAATCTTTTCCATTCAGGAAATGCTGGCACTAGTAGAGTGGGCTCCCATGAATGGAGGCATTTATCACACATCCACGTTATATGTTCCATAATGGTTATGAATACGTCCGATATTGGGGACTGATCATGTTAAAATTTACAACAGTAATCTGCTGCAATGCACCGATTGACTTACGTTAAAATATTTGAAGTTTTGTAAGACCTAAGTGCTTCTGTTGTGAAGGCAGATAATTTAGGCCTCTGGGCCTTTTCAGATTTTGGGAGAATTGAGGATGGATCGATGCGTTTGATACTCCCCATGCTGTGAAAAGAATTCCGGTCGGTAATACTAGATACAATGACATCGACATTGTCGAATACATATTGACAGTATATTACACTTGGAAAAGGCTCATCTGTGTAGTAGACAGTTGGTAGCTCCAATTGTTCGGCGTTTTACACAATAGTTTGCTTAGCAACTGCAGATAACACTCAATAACCTGAAAAAACACCGCTATATAAAGACGGGGTTAGCGAGGTTATTTCGTGTATTCGCGTAAGAGAAGTGGATATGAAATGCTGGGAAGGTATAAGTCTGTCTGTAAACTGAATTACGAGCAGCGTTCGTGGTGGAGCAAATCACCTTTCCCAAAAGGATACTACAGTTGCCGTAGAGGATGATTGAGAATCAATTTCCCTTCTAGCAGTGTAGAACAATGTGCACAGATTCACCTAGATTTCTTCCAGAGCCATTATGGACTCATTCATAGTCACAGTGTGAGCCTTGGCATACTGTACAGTCTAGCTGCACAAGCGACACAACCTTCTTTGCGTTCAGCTATTCAATAAATTAAAGATGTTAGGCACTTGCATTTTGTTCCTTGTGTTGTCTTTGCTAGTCAGGGCAGAAGTAGCTAGTGGCTATCTTTGCCACTTAAGAAATTTACATCAAGAAACCCAAAGACTCTCGTAAAGGATCACCCTATAGGCTAGAATACTGGCGCAGTAGGTTTTGCGAGTAGCATGGACACCTACCGGTGCACCCAGAGGATGGCTAGCAAAGGCGGAGCACCAAATACTGTCTCGGCTACTAATCAGAGTAACACTACTACAACAACAATTAAAACTAACGAAAGAAATAGTAGCTCACTACTGAGAGTAGTCTGACCGAGACAAGAAAACCAAAATTCAGTACAATTAAGGATAAACGCTTGATTAACGGCATTACTACTGTGAATGTAATAAACTTTACATGCGTCGATGTGTCACACGTTTTATCAGTGTCTTCAAACTCCTGGTGATTCGATATTAATGAAATGATAATACTTTTAGTGAAGTTCCTCTCGTCGCATGTGGTCGCTACATAGTCAGTGCGACCAAGATATAAACAGACTTCATACCTGAGTGGTGCTGGTTCGTAACGGCAACTGTCCTAAAAACTGTCTTGTGCACTCTTTCACTTTTGTGCGTCCGGAACGGCGACGGACGTGCTGGACAACATAAAATGTGCAGCAGAGGTCCGCATAAGCGTCCTCGGTGTTAAACCATTATATGCAGCGAAAGTAATCTTGCTAATACCAGTAGTGTTTGGCTTTGTCAGTATACGAACAGAGGTACCTGTAAACACTGAACACTCCTCTGAGGTGTCGAGAAATGTGGTGGCTCACTGGTATCCGAGGTCGCTAGAGCGCTTGGCAGACTGCACGGTGTTTACGCACACATCTATTGAAAGCCACACAACAGCGAGAAGCTATAGCCCCATCCCAATGAAGTATCGTATCACACTGGATTAAATGACTTCAGAAATAGGGGGAATATATTACTTCTACAGATTCAATCATTTTTTATAATTATGTAGAATATAGGTTGTTGCAATGTATTATGTTTCAAGCACAAAAGAATAAGAGCAGCAAATAGCTTATTATGTAAACCAATAAATATCATTTAACTTAAAATGGGCGTCTTATTATTTATTAACATACACTAGATGTATATTAATGAATGGAGAGCTGAAACTATGGGAGAAAAAGTGGGTTGATGAAAGTAAAAGACCTGAAACAGCAGGTGAAGCTTTAAAGAACTGTGACAAGCAGTTTCTCCCAAATATATACGTTTTACTTCAAATATCTGGGATACTCCCGTCACCACAAGCACTCCTGAACGCATATTCTCTTTTTTGAGACAAATAAAGACTTATTTGCAGAACACAAAGAGCAGGTGAGACTAAATGGATTGGCTGTTGCAAATATCCATAGAGAAAGAGATAAGGACATTGAAAATATCATTGACATATTCAGTAAAAAGAAACAGAGACGAATGAGCATGACCAATTGCGCAGAAGCCGGAAATATACAGTGAATTTTGTTACTGAATTTTTTTTATATTTAAATCAAGTTCAAGTTTTCACATTCAAATCGTCTTCTGTATCTAGAAAATGAATGAATACCTATTTGTTGGAAGTTGAACTTTTTTATGGTTTATGCAATTTATAAAATATTCACCGTTAAAATAAGTTTTTTTACCTTGAATTCCAAATCAGTTACGAAAAACTACTTTAAGCAACACCAAATATTACCAGTTTGTCGGTGGAGGGCCACAACTCTCCTTTTGTTAAGCGATATTCCATTCCCCCAAACCCCTCCCCCCATTAGCCCCCCCCCCCACCCCTTGTCCGACTTCTGGAATCACCCCTGGCCGCAAGGGAAGGAGTGAGTTCAATGACGCCCTCTCATTCCCATCCCCGAAGTCTTTTCGTTTCGTTTCTGAGCCGTGGTTTGTCTTACATGTCCTAGACAGGCTACAAGAAAATCGCGTCGTTTAAATGTTGGGCGTCACGGTTCTATCCTCCATCAATGGCGAAGCCCCTACTTGAATCGATGAATTTCATTTTGTTGCCATTAATCGTTTCTAATGAAAGGCAAACATTTTATTTGTAGAGCTTCAATCATGTTTCAAAAGACGGGGTGAAATGTTGGAATGAGAATGTGTGACGACCTTCCGTTCGTGTGAAATGTCCACGATGGCATTGGGCAGAATTGTGGTGAAATATAGTACCAATGTGACATTGTTAACACACCTGACACCTCCCGAGAACTTCTAATGGCGTAGCCTATCTTTCTCATATGTCGACGCCTCGCTGTTTGATGCGTTGTAGAGCCAGAGGACCACGCCGTTGCATCACTAGAGAGGTAGGCTGCAGGGACCTTCGTACCAAATTTTAAAGTACTGGGTTGCAATGGGAGACAGTTAATGCATTTCAAAAAAGTGATCCTTTAACTGTGTTTGTGAGTCTTGTTTCGGCTACATCTTCAGCATCTGGGCAATTTTGAGGCTTCAAATGGCATACGAAGCGAGCTCGTCGTCCAGTCCGTGAAGGCTCAAGGGATGTGTCATCCTATGCCTTGAAGCGTCATGCGGATGCGGTATGGAGGGGCACGTGGTCGGTAAACCGCTCTCATGGCATTTTACCAAACTTCTACACCGTGTGGCGATCCACAGCCTCCATATGTTTAATAAACGTAAACATGGCCCGTAGTAGGCTGTAATGTCGTTCAACTAGCTGCTCAACTGGCATCCCGCACCTGTCCTCAGGTTCGAATCCTGCCTCGGGCATGGATGTGTGTGATGTCCTTAAGTTAGTTAGGTTTAAGTAGTTCTAAGTCTAGGGGACTGATGACCTCAGATGTTAAGTCGCATAGTGCTTAGAGCCATTTGAAGACTTTTGAACCAGTTCTCACACGTGCGAAAAATCCTTGGCAGTGCGGGGAAACGAAGCAGCTTTGTCCACATCACAACCATCTATGCTGACCACTCAGCTACGGAGGCGTGCAGAAAGGTGGGCAGAGAGTTGAGAAAAATTGTCGCATATCTTGAGAGTGTTTACCGCACATCGAAACAAGACAAACCACTATCAACATGTGTCGGAGACACATGGTTTTACGATCTGGTCACTAGTTCAAAGGAAGCTCTCAGCGTGACGTCCGTTGTTCACAATGTACATCGGTACCAATACACCCCTCTACCCTTTAAGAATCACGCACTCCTTAACACATTCACGATGGCGTGGAGAACTGTGTTTCTCGCTTTGGGAAGGTGCGCGTACTAGTACTTTCATGCTTTCCTGCATCTGGTAACATTGTATGCTCTGTTTCTCGCCATGGGGTAGCGGTCGTGTTCAAGCGCCTTTGGCTACTATTTTAATATAGTGACCCTTTATTTTGAAATTCCATTCTTGTTATACAACGACATAACAGTCATCGCCCATGTATAACATGAAGACATATACACCATGTGTTCAAAAGTATCCGGACACCCCCAAAACCACACGTTTTTCGTATTAGGCGCTTTGTGCTGCCACCTACTGCCAGGTACTCCATATCAGCGACCTCAGTAGTCACTACACATCGTGATAGAGCAGAATGGGGTGCACAGCGGAACTCACGGGCGTCGAACTTGGTCAGGTGATTGGGTGTCACTTGTGTCATACGTCTGTACGCGAGATTTCCACACTCTGAAACATACATAGGTACACTGTTTAGGATATGATAGTGAAATGGATACGTGAAGGAACACGTACAGCACAAAAGCGTACAGGCCGACTTTGTCTGTTGAACAGGGTCGTAGTGTGTAATAGACCGATATCTATCCAGACCATTACACAGGAATTCCAAACTGCATCAGGATCCGCTGTAAGTACTATGACAGGTAGGCGGGAGTTGAGAAAACTTGGATTTCATGGTCGAAGGGATGTTCATAAGCCAAACATCACACCATTAAATGCCAAAACAACGCCTCGCTTGGTGAAGGAACGTAAACATTGGACAATTGAACAGTGGAAAAGCGTTATGTGGAGTGACGAATCACGGTACACAATGTGGCGATCCGATGGCAAGGTGTAGGTATGGTGAATGCCTCGTGAACGTCATCTGCCAGCGTGTGTAGTGCCAATAGTAAAATTCGGAGGCGGTGGTGTTATAGTGTGGCCGTGTTTTTCATGGAGGGGGCTTACACCCCTTGTTGTTTTGCGTGGCACTATCCCAGCACAGGCCTACATTGATGTTTTAAGCACCTTCTTGCTTCCCACTGTTGAAGAGCAGTTCGGGGATGGCGATTGCATTTTTAAACACTTTGGAGAACCTGTTCATAATGCACGGCCTATGGCGGAGTGGTTACACGACAATAACATCCCTTTAATGGACTAGCCTGTACAGAGTCCTGACCTGAATCCTATAGAGCACCTTTGGGATGTTTTGGAACGCTGACTTCGTGCCAGGCCTCATCGACGGACATCGATACCTCTCCTCAGTGCAGCACTCCATGAAGAATGGGGTGTCATTCGCCAAGAAACCTTCCAGCACCTGATTACTTACTATAGATAGAACAGAAGAATAGAATGAAAAGGGGAATGAAGGGCAAATAAAGTTTCATCCAGTTGGGACTGCACATTACGCCAAACTGTGTATCCGCTAACGAGTGGCAGACAACCGACGGGGCTTAGTTACTGTCAGTTTTGAAAGGCTTCAGATGTTCAATGTTCTGTAGTCCTCGTTCTCTCTTACTTCCCGGTCATTCGAAATGGTATATGTTGGTATCAGGATTGCCTGTTATCCTGAATGGTTCTTCATGAAAATGCATAAACTTCTTTGTTTTCGATGAAATTGTGGTGTCACAGCCAGACACCACACTTGCTAGGTGGTAGCCTTTAAATCGGCCGCGGTCCGTTAGTATACGTCGGACCCGCGTGTCGCCACTATCAGTGATTGCAGACCGAGCGCCGCCATACGGCAGGTCTAGAGAGACTTCCTAGCACTCGCCCAGTTGTACAACCGACTTTGCTAGCGATGGTTCACTGACAAAATACGCTCTCATTTGCCGAGACGATAGTTAGCATAGCCTTCAGCTACGTCATTTGCTACGACCTAGCAAGACGCCATTACCAGTTACTGTTGATACTGAATCATGTACAGTCAAGAGCGACGCTCATCATTAATGGATTAAAGTTAAGTAGGAATACTACGTCCGTTTTTCTAAAGTCTAATTTCCCTGTCCTGTTCCAGACCTCACGCCAGCCTGCGTGAGCTAAAACGCGTGCCTTACGGCTTCCTCTCATACCCGGTGTTGGCTCTCTTGCCAACCCACAACAGAAATTTGGTTAGGTTTTTCTTTAGTTTTGACTAATACTATTTCACGTATGTTAAAACAAGGGGGGGAGGAAGAATTTGCATAATGTGCCGCTTTTTTCTATCCAAGGCTTGTTTATCAGGACTTTGATCTACTGACTGTCCCTTAGCTCTGAGCGCTATGGGACTTAACATCTATGGTCATCAGTCCCCTAGAACTTAGAACTACTTAAACCCAACCAACCTAAGGACATCACACAACACCCAGTCATCAGGAGGCAGAGAAAATCCCTGACCCCGCCGGGAATCGAACCCGGGAACCCGGGCGCGGGAAGTCAGAACACTACCGCACGACCACGAGCTGCGGACTGACTGTCCCTTAGCATCTATTTCTTTCAGGATGTATATCTTTCCCGGATTTGCATCTTGCACATTATTTTCGAATTCAGTATCTTCCTGCAAGTATCCCTTATTCCTCATTACTCTAATAGGCAGTTCCCATGCTTCATTGTTACTGCTCACATAGTTTCTAATGAAAGGCTCCATAATCACTCGAGCATCTAGTAATGTCAGTATTAAGTGGCTCTGATCGAAGTCAGTCTTTCCTTGAAATTTCGTTAAAAGATCTAGAGCAATTAACATTTCAACACATAAACAAAGCACGATTAAAATGGATGATCTACTATTAAGTTACCTACCAATTGGTAAACAAGCTTAGCGCTGTACCGTTCTAGAATCTTTTCCAGTAGCACCCATTATTCTCAGACCATTTAGCTTCATAACTGTTAATTCATTATTATATGGAATAGAATCAAAGAATTCTTTGCTACCACTATCAAGAAGACAACGCAACGCTACTCCTGAAATATTAGTTTTTATGATAAGTTGAGCTATTCTATTCTGAACAGGTTCCTGATAAATGTCTTCTAATAAATTCTTTTCAGAATCTTGCCAGCTAAATTAATTTGTTCAGTTCAAGCACATTTATACTCAAGAGTCACCGGGTCATCAAACTCTACATCCTCTGCTGTCTTTTGCAGTCTGTCCACCAATTTTAAATCAAAGCACTTGACGACTTCCTGATCGAAGTCTGTCTTTCCTTGAAATTTCGTTAATTGCGCTTTAGGCAAACTACCCTCCCTTCCGAGCAACAGCGTCCTTGCGCGACATATGTATCTATGATAATGTCGTCTGTCGTCTGCTTTTACACTTTCTCGCAAGTCAATACAGCTAATACTTTCCCTGACCTCATTATTATTTCTACCCCCTCCTTCTAACAAATACTCCACCTCAGAACGTTGCAAAACTGACACTACTTCCTCTACCGAACGTTTAGCCTTCAGATTACCATTATTGTCGAAGATATAAGCTTTTACTTCATCTTCGTACTTATCTGATTGAAACAGGTTAATATGTTCGTCCCTATTATCTGTAGCGTTTTGTTTTTCCTTCTGGACTCCTTTTCCTAACGTGTACAAAATGCTGTCAACTAGATAGTGTGGTTTAGCACATTACTAGTACTATCTGTTCCTCTTTTATCATCCCTGTTATCGGTTTGCCTGTGCTGTCTGACTGCGGTCTGTGTTTTTGTTACTGGCTGTGTTACTATTTGCGCCTGATGAGCGCGTTTTCTCAGAGATGGGAATTAGTTTCCCACACGCGGCTTGTTATGTTCATTCCATTCAAATCAGATCGGATAGATTCGGCTCTCCATCTTGTCTCAAAGGCACATTTTTTTACATTTCTGGATTTGTCATAACTATTGCGAAAGAACGGTGGCTGTCTACCTTCTCTTCCTCTACCATGGTAATGGCCACGGAAATTAGCTCAAGTATTCTAAACTTCCAAGCTTCTGACATTCACGTTCCCACTGTCGTTATTTCGGTTGCTTGGCTGGTTCAAATGGCTCTGAGCACTATGGGACTCAACTGCTGAGGTCATTAGTCCCCTAGAACTTAGAACTAGTTAAACCTAACTAACCTAAGGACATCACAAACATCCATGCCCGAGGCAGGATTCGAACCTGCGACCGTAGCGGTCTCGCGGTTCCAGACTGCAGAGCCAGAACCGCGCGGCCACTTCGGCCGGCTTCGGTTGCTTGTGTTACTATTAGAATACCTAATATTATTCTGCATCTGCTCCTCAACAGCAGGTACTCTTTCCTCTCGCTCCACATATTCATTGAACCTTTCTACATTACTCTAGGTCTGGAAATGATTCTTTTCTGGCAATACCAAGGCAGCTTACCTTCTAGTCCCATGATGATTTTCGTTTCATCTTTCCTATCAGATGTGACAGCCGCGAGACCCAAAATTCTAGGAAACCCTTTAACTGATTCACGGCCTGGGGTAAATTTTTTCCATTACAAAATTCTCTCAAAACATTGTTTTGTTTGTTGTGTGACCACTACTCATCAAGGAACGCAATTTTAAATTAAGAAAGAGTTTTACATATGAGTATTACGTCAACTCACCATCGCAAATGACTTCTTATGAAGGAAATTTTCTCACGTTCTGGCTATACATTTGGCAAAACATCCTCAAAATCATTCCAGAACTGTAAGGAATGAATTTCTTTGTCTGGATCAAAACGTAACAATTGACGACACCCGATGAAAGCAGCATCAGCTGAAGCAACAAACTGTACAGTAGTGGTACAAGAGCTACTAGACGTTAAAGAGGTTACTCTATTTTCTGTTTCAGTAATACTAGATTTTAGCTCCTCTGCTCGTAGTTCTACTGTCTGTAGTCGGACAGAAATTTTTTTATCAGCGTCCTCACATAATTTGCCGGAGTCAGATATCATTTTCTTAGTATCCTTTTGACAAGCATTTACTTTATTATTTACTTCCTCAAATCGATTAGAGCAAAGTTTGGATTCATTGCCTATTTTTTCTGACTACCTCCCTCCATAATATCATCTGTGTCAGTGAAATCTTTGCGAACTTCGCCAATTTCGGTTTTGAGGATAATATGCAATTCAGTCAGCTGTTGCGCTACTTTGAGTTGCAGATCGTGGCGATTAAAATCAATTTTTAATTTAAGCTATGCAGTTTTGAGGTCGTTGCATGCTTTAATTCTTTACTGTTTTCCTTTAATTCCCCCGCCCATGAACCATGGACCTTGCCGTTGGTGGGGAGGCTTGCGTTCCTCAGCGATACGGATGGCCGTACCGTAGGTGCAAACACAACGGAGGGGTATCTGTTGAGAGGCCAGACAAACGTGTGGTTCCTGAAGAGGGGCAGCAGCCTTTTCAGTAGTTGCAGAGGCAACAGTCTGGATGATTGACTGATCTGGCCTTGTAACACTAACCAAAACGGCTTTGCTGTGTTCGTACTGCGAACGGCTGAAAGCAAGGGGGAAACTACAGCTGTAATTTTTCCCGAGGTCATGCAGCTTTACTGTATGGTTGAATGATGATGGCGTCCTCTTGGGTAAAATATTCCGTAGGTAAAATAGTCCCCCTTTCGGATCTCCGGGCGGCGACTACTCAAGAGAACGTCGTTATCAGGAGAAAGAAAACTGGCGTTCTACGGATCAGAGCATGGAATGTCAGATTCCTTAATCGGGCAGGTAGGTTGGAAAATTTAAAAAGGGAAATGGATAGGTTAAAGTTAAATATAGTGGGAATTAGCGAAGTTCGGTGGCAGGAGGAACAAGACTTTTGGTCAGGTGAATACAGGGTTATAAATACAAAATCAAATAGGGGTAATGCAGGAGTAGGTTTAATAATGAATAAAAGAATAGGAGTGCGGGTAAGCTACTACAAACAGCATTGTGAACGCCTTATTGTGGGCAAGATAGACACAAAGCCCACGCCTACTACAGCAGTACAAGATTATAGGCCAACTAGCTCTACAGGTGACGAAGAAATTGAAGAAATGTATGATGAGATAAAAGAAATTATTCAGATACTGAAGGGAGACGAAAATTTAATAGTCATGGGTGACTGGAATTCGATAACAGGAAAAGGAGGAGAAGGAAACGTAGTAAGTGAATATGGATTGGGGGTAAGAAGTGAAAGAGGAAGCTGCCTGGTGGAATTTTGCACAGAGCATAACTTAATCATAGCTAACACTTGGTTCAAGAATCATAAAAGAACGTTGTATATATCGAAGAAGGCTGGAGATACTGACAGGTTTCAGATAGATTATATAATGGTAAGACAGAGATTTAGGAACTAGGCTTTAAATTGTAAGACATTTGCAGGGGCAGATGTGGACTCTGACCACAATCTATTGGTTACGACCTGTAGATTAAAACTGAAGAAACTGCAAAAAGGTGGCAAAAAAAAAAAAAATGGTTCAAATGGCTCTGAGCACTATGGGACTCAACTGCTGAGGTCATTAGTCCCCTAGAACTTAGAACTAGTTAAACCTAACTAACCTAAGGACATCACAAACATCCATGCCCGAGGCAGGATTCGAACCTGCGACCGTAGCGGTCTTGCGGTTCCAGACTGCAGCGCCTTTAACCGCACGGCCACTTCGGCCGGCAATGGCAATTTAAGGAAATGGGACCTGGATAAACTGACTAAACCAGAGGTTGTACAGAGTTTCAGGGAGATCATAAGGGAACAATTGACAAGCATGGGGGAAAGAAATGCAGTAGAAGAAGAATGGGTAGCTTTGAGGGATGAAGTAGTGAAGGCAGCAGAGGATCAAGTAGGTAAAAAGACGAGGGCTAGTAGAAATCCTTGGGTAACAGAAGAAATATTGAATTTAACTGATGAAAGGAGAAAATATAAAAATGCAGTAAATGAAGCAGGCAAAAAGGAATACAAACGTCTCAAAAATGAAATCGACAGGAAGTGCAAAATGGCTAAGCAGGGATGGCTAGAGGACAAATGTAAGGATGTAGAGGCTTCTCTCACTAGGGGTAAGATAGATACCGCCTACAGGAAAATTAAAGAGACCTTTGGAGAAAAGAGAACCACTTGTATGAATATCAAGAGCTCTGATTCAAACCCAGTTCTGAGCAAAGAAGGGAAAGCAGAAAGGTGGAAGGAGTATATAGAGAGTCTATACAAGGGCGATGTACTTGAGGGCAGTATTATGGAAATGGACGAGGATGTAGATGAAGATGAAATGGGAGATATGATACTGCGTGAAGAGTTTGACAGAGTACTGAAAGATCTGAGTCGAAATAAGGCTCCGGGAGTAGACAACATTCCATTAGAACTACTGATAGCCTTGGCAGAGCCAGTCCTGACAAAACTCTACCATCTGGCGAGCAAAATGTATGAGACAGGCGAAATACCCTCAGACTTGAAGAAGAATATAATAATTCCAATTCTAAAGAAAGCAGGTGTTGGGAGATGTGAAAATTACCGAACTATCAGTTTAATAAGTCACGGCTGCAAAATACTAACGAGAATTCTTTACAGACGAATGGAAAAACTGGTAGAAGCCGACCTCGGGAGTCAGTTAGGATTCCGTAGAAATGTTGGAACACGTGAGTCAATACTGACCCTACGGCTTATCTTAGAAGCTAGATTAAGAAAAGGCAAACCTACGTTTCTTGCATTTGTAGACTTAGAGAAAGCTTTGACAATGTTGAGTGGAATACTCTCTTTCAAATTCTGAAGGTGTTTGGGGTAAAATACAGGGAGCGAAAGGCTATTTACAATTTGTACAGAAACCAGATGGCAGTTATAGGAGTCGAGGGACATGAAAGGGAAGCAGTGGTTGGGAAGGGAGTGAGACAGGGTTTTAGCCTTTCCCCGATGGTATTCAATCTGTATATTGAGCAAGCAGTAAAGGAAACAAAAGAAAAATTCGAAGTAGGTTTTAAAATACATGGAGAAGAAATAAAAACTTTGAGGTTGGCCGACGACACTGTAATTCTGTCAGAGACAGCAAAGGAGTTGGAACAGCAGTTGAACAGAATGGATAGTGTCTTTAAAGGAGGATATAAGATGAACATCAACAAAAGCAAAACGATGATAATGGAATGTAGTCGAGTTAACTTGGGTGATGCTGAGGGAATTAGATTAGGAAATGAGACACTTAAAGTAGTAAAGGAGTTTTGCTATTTGGGGAGCAAAATAACTGATGATGGTCGAAGTAGAGAGGATATAAAATGTAGACTGGCAATGGCAAGAAAAGCGTTTCTGAAGAAGAGTAATTTGTTAACATCGAGCATAGATTTAAGTGTCAGGAAGTCGTTTCTGAAAGTATTTGTATGGAGTGTAGCCATGTATGGAAGTGAAACATGGACGATAAATAGTTTGGACAAGAAGAGAATAGAAGCTTTCGAAATGTGGTGCCAAAGAAGAATGCTGAAGATTAGATGGGCTATCCCCCCTCCCCCCAGTTCTTAAAAAGAAAATTTCTTTATGATGTGATTTACCAACATTACCAAGTGTTTAATTCCATCTTCTTTGGAAAAATAAAGTTCTTGTAATTAAGTCTCTGATTATGATAACAGCTTTATAAAAGTTTAATCAAGGTACAATTCCATTGTTCTCACCGGCGACACTGTGTTAACGTCGAAATTAGCATGGGCCATAAATATATTACAGCCTGTTTGAGCTCTGTTTTCTTTCTTAAAACGTATTTAAGCTATGGATAAAAACTGAATTTTTGCAACTTTGCCAGATATGCCACGGGTTAAATTTATCCAATACCAACAGACTTAAATAAAGATAGTAAAGTTGAATTAATGCATTCGTTTGAACAAAAATGTCTTCAAGCAGCAGTAAACGCAAAGTGCTTGAAAATAGGTAACAGTCGCAGGTCGCTTATAGCACGGGCAAATATCTATTTCAGCCTGTTTGGACCATGTTATATTTCTTGAAGCCTAGTAACCAGTTCATTTAACTTATACAACTAGCATGGACACCAAGACTACATAGGGCTCAAAGGGTTTCCACAAACACCACTTGATAAGTTACCTTCTGAGACACATTTAATAATTGAAGTGCATCAAAGAATTTGATTTAATATACAGATAAGATTAATCACCAGATAAGATTAATCAGCCATGTAGATGTTTTTTAAGATCCTGGTGAGCATACGACCCCTTAACTTTTGTCTTCCTTCATAAGGAGTCTGCCTATCTTATAGGGACCTGTATAAAGAAGCTGAACTTACAATTCCTTTCGTGGAGAAGTGAAGATTTCAAGTGAGCTTTCTTGTCATGATATCTTTGCATTTGAAGTATTTTTTGGAAAATTAAGCATTTCTCAGGTATGATTAAGATTTATCTTATCTTTTTCAGCCGTCGAGGCTTCCTTGAGGGCGCCAACGAGATCCTACTGGCGCCACTTGTGCACGCGTTCCGTTCATTCCGGTCCTCGTCGTATCATCTTCGCAGTGTTATAGGTTCCTTCTGGAGCTGTGTGGTGGCAAGTGGTGTGTCAGACACGGAGCGGAACGGGTGCCTCAGTACTCGGTGTCCTGGCGATTGCAGTGAGTTGAAACCGCTAACCGTTGGGCTATGGTGGCCCGCGTTTTCCTGCAGCATTGACCCCGTTGCTACCGGCGAATATAGTGGGCAAGAAGGGGCTCTTGTTGCGTGCAGCCTGCTTCTGACGTGCACCAGTCAATTGTAGTGTGCTAAATACGCCGAGATGTATCGAACAAGTTGTTGACATCCGCTGGTAGCAGGGCAGTATTATCGTGAAGCTATTGGCCTCACTGGTATTTACTCTTTAGTAAGTACTGTACTTAAAGACTGTTAATTCTATCCGGTGTTAGGCCTCAGTAAAGGTACACCTCCATTTTTTAAAGTCTTATTGTTAGTATTCTTTTAAATGACCTTCTAGATTGCTTCTTGTTGTTGCTGGGAAGGTTAACTTGCAATATTATCAGCGGGTTGCTCCCATACCGAAGTTTTAATAGTTAAATTTCCAATTGCCTGTTTAAGTATTACTGTTTACGCTAGTTTTTATCAAACTTGTTTTGCTGTTGGTTGTTTGGTAAGTCTTACGTTGGCAGCGGTTGATTCATTGCTGTTCTGCCGGTCCGGGGCAGGAAAGTGTTTTCCTTTTTCCTACGGCGGCCTTCCCGTCATCGGACGATGCGAGGGCAGGTCACACGTAGTTCCGCGGATCTCCAGCCTCAAGTTGAGTAGTTTGTTGTTATTCTCTTGGTATCATGCCATGACGGGGATGTCCCCGGATAAGGAAGTAAACTACTCAGTATTTCTGTAATTGTAAGGCTCTTGTGGGCGTGTGGTAAGTCTTTGTGCAAAAAGCACTGAGTTTCTTGTTTTCTTTACGAACTTAAGGGTTTAATTTTAATTATATTTTAACTGTGTTTTAGGGGCCGGGCAGTTTATTTAAGTACTTACCATGATTTATGTGGAACAGGCTTGTGGTCAATCAGTGACGTACTACTGTTGTTTCGGTTTTACATATGGGTAGCCTTTGGGCAACTCGGCCGTATCTTGTCTATATGAGAGCAGAATAACCAGTTTCTTATTTAATGTTTGTTGAACTTCTATTCCAATCCTGTTGTGAGACTAACCCACAGTTGTGATCTAGTTGTGGAGACAGAGTGCCGTCGCAGTTTATTAAAGTAATAAATTGTTTGTAGTCGGGCCAGCATTGTGTTGCGCAGTTGAAATTTTATGAGTACTGTTTGTAATTTTATGTACAATGAAAATGTCCTTATACGCTGTGAATTCAGTTTAAGAATCTGAACTATTTGTATGTATTTCGCTATAATCTTGATATCTCTAAGTTGACTCATTATTAAATAGTTAATAAATAAAAATATTTTTTAGGGAATTATAATTGACGCATCAAATTGGAGCACTCTTCCACGTGTTTTCCTTAAATTAATATCGATCCTTGTTCTTGGCCTCACTTTTCTCTCCAGGAACCTTCTTCTCTCTGAATACGTAGAAGAGGGTCTATCTAGTTACTCTTCCCTTTCGCCCTGCATACTAATTCAGCTGGAGTGCAGTGTGTGGCGTACTGTGGTAACATATTTACGCTACGTTCAAGGAACTCGCCATTATCTAATCAATGTGTCTGCTGATTGCGTGCGTAAGTGCATATAAATCTGTCAAATTCACAATAAATTCTTTTTGTGATGTTGCTTTTGCGGTGAAGTCTTGATATTAATATTTGTTTAATTTCATATCATGTAGTGATGTTTTCCATGCTCGTCAGGCGAAGTCGCATGTCTTTTCTGACTGCAATGCGCCAGACATACCAACTGTAGACATAATGTAATGATTTATTATAGTTTTAAAGAGTGGGACTGCTGTCTTAGACTCTGTAGCACTTAGTTTGACAGGCTGTGAGAAAACATTTTACAGTGCTACTACATATTTAACTCTGGCTCTAGCTAAGGCCAAAGGTCCTGCAATATCAACTGAAACGTGGCTCCTCATGTCGCGTCTCCAGCTGAAAATAACGTCATCTTGACACAATATTTAGGCGGTCTACCTGGCCACCATCGTCAGATGAGTGAGCCGCTGCACTAACTCGCCGGAACTGACATGAATATCATCAGCTGAAAAGAACTGTAGTGGTTTCGTTGGCAAGATAGGATCTAATAGTGTACGACAGGATTTGTTTGCAGGTTTTGTTTTCTGTCATACGAGATATGTTTTATGCAACTGTTGTATTTATCTGCTCGTGTTGAGGAAACAGCAACAGAAATCTGTCTTACTTATACATTTAGTTGCATTTCATTTTCATTGGATTTTGATTGATTATTAATTGTTCAGCCTCTGATTTCGTCAGTGCTTAACTTATGACAAACTGCGTTCAGTTGGTCTGGTGTGTAGCTGACGGCTGGATTAACTTTCTTATTACGTGCTTCAGTTTCCATTGCAACGACTTCCCTATTTTACCTATAACGGACAAGGTGACCGGATCTGTGTATGTGAAATCACATATTTTAATTGAAACTTAGCACACAAACAATAATATTTTGAGCATGAACATTTTGGAGAGACAACATTAATTTCTTGAAACTATGAAGAAGATCTGCACCATTTTGTGCTACTGTAAAGTGAAATTAGCCACCTTGTACCAACTTTATTCACTATTGTTAACACAACTTAATACAAAAATATTAAAATATTCTAATACCAAAGAAAATTGGACATTGAATGTTGATAATTATTCAGTAGAATATACTCTATGCACAGGCAAAGGAGAGTGAACAAAGTTGCCCTTACCTTTTCCTTTACATAATGGAATACATGCTGTCCAATTTTTTTTGAAAATTTTGTTTTTGAAAGTAAATATCCTGGATTGCTAGCAGTTGACTTCAATTTTTTATAAGCAGCTTGTTCTGCAGTTGTTCAATTTTCAACCTATTTCTTGTAGTTTTGGCGTTACGTGAAACAGATACAAAAGAAGTTTGTAACATCGTAATAACAGTGAAAGCTTATACAAAGATGTACATCATGCGTTAGTCCTGCCATGGTCCTCAGTGCAATGCTGTCTCCATTTCGACCAGTGCGGATTTTTTAAAGTATTTCAAAATCAGAAGTAAAATGTTCTCAAAACAATGCCACATCACACTGACTATTTGCAAGAGAACGCCAAAGTCAAAAATTCACTTTAAAATTATTGCAGTTAAATGAAAGTACTCCCTCTGCATCTGTTATATTCAGAGTTAATTACATACCTGCCACATATGTAATTCTGTACCATCAGGGACAAAAGTCGTTGTTGGAGAGCGGGAAAGATTGGTGACGCAAGACTGTGTTAACATTCAGTTTCAGTGCAACGAAATTATTTACATGATAATAAGTGATAATCGGATTTCGTTAAGAGCACTGGATTGCAGGCTCGATTTGTAAAAGTGAAAATGCACAAATTATGTTGCGCTGACGGCGCGCGATCTTTGTGTCACCAAATCAGTCATTGCTAATGTATTTAACAAACTGAAACATAAATGCAAGCTTTATGAATTGTCGACCGAAAATATCTTCACATCACTAATGAATGAAAACATAGTTAAGCTCAAAAATATTATTATTTCATGTTAAACTACATAACGCAGAAGATACATGACTTCACATTATGGCAGTCGCAACAAGAAAGGTACTGAGAGACAGAAATATCGTATTACCTTTTTTACAAAACCATAATCCGATGAAAAATGGGAAAAAAATTTTGTCTGATGTATAGATATTAGTTCTCTAAAGTGTAATGGTTCCATCGCTAGCACAGCGAAACATTGGGGTTTGTTAAAATATACAGATTTTATTCAAACAACATTTCAGAATGAGAGCACTTAGTGACTTGCAAGAAACTGTAGGCGTAATTCAAAGTTTTCTCGCTGGCAACCCACAAAAAATTACAAAAAAAGAAGTTTATCACTTCTACATTTTTGTTGTTCATGCAATTAAACTACCACATCAAGCACGACGTTTTAGTTACTAATTAAATAATAACTGTAATCGCGATGCACTGTGCAGATAGCATTCACATTTACCACTGAATCTGCCTCCAAAGTTATATTATTGTTTGGCATATAGTTCAGCAGATATTATGTCATAAACACTGATTTTCGTGAAAAACTGCTGCATAATTCAGGATGGTTAAACTTATTACTTCTGGGCTGCCAACTCTATTCGCAGCCCTTTTCGTGGGCAGTATCCACATATGCTGCTGAATGCATATACGAAATTATAGCATTGTACTTAAGTCAGGAGACATGTCATAAACACTAATTTGCGTGAAAACGCAACTGCAAGGTGAAATTCACTGGAAATGCAGGTGGAATGTGTGTACAGATATTTTAAATATCTGTGAAGCGCGAGTATGCCGGCAAAGCCGCGGATGGAAGACTCCTCCTCAACACATGCATCGATTTGAGCCAAACTCAAAGACATACTGTGAGAGTAAGGACCAGCAACCTCCTATTGCAATGGAGAGAGGAGAAAAAAGGGGACAGACGGGCACGGGGAGGGGGATAGAGGAGGAAGTGGACACAGATATGAGGGAGGACGAAATGGACACAGAGAGGAGGGGGGAGTGGACAGTGAAATGGAAAAGGAGGAGATGGACAAAAAGAGAGGGGAATGAGATAGATGAAGTGAGAAGGAGATAGAAGGGCAGGAAGAGAGGAGAGAGGACGCCATGGACAGAGCGGAAGGAGCAGATGAACAGGGGAGGAAGGAGGGAGGGGGGCGGGGAACAGATAGATAGAAAGTGTAGGCAAGAACAGCCCAAGAGCAGTTGGACAGAAAAAGGTGGGAACAGCAGACGGAAAGAGTGGTAGGAGGATATGGACAGAGTATGGGGTGTAGGAGATTGGGAGAGATGGAAAGGGGAGGGGGGAAGAAGGGGGTGAGCTAATAGTCGGCTAGTTTTACACTTAACTAATCATACATTATGTGATACCTCATTTGTTCAGGAAGTTCTCTCATTGAAGAATAACACAAAATTTTATTCACAGCTGTTGGTTGCGCCTGGATAATAGGAAACAGATCATGCATTAGTGTACCGCTGGTGCCATAACTGACAGAGTGGAGCGTGAGCTACCGGAGGTACACGCCGCCCAAGGGGCGGATCTAGCCTGGGCCACCGCTGGTAACCGCAGGAGTGAATTTGTGAAAGAACAACATTTTTTCATGTATGGTTCAGACAAGGAGATTATTAGGGCCTTACTCAACTGCTAATGTTCGTACTCTGATTCCAGTATTTTCATGCAGTAAATCTAGCACACGATACTCCATCCCGGGGAGTACGGAGTAAAGTTGGCCGAACAGATTATGAGATGGTGCTCTGCGGCGTTGTTTTTCAGCGCAGAGGGCCGGGATTCTTAAACAACAGTAGAAAGTCATATACGTCATGTTACTTGTGAAGTAGTGGGATTCCCATTGCTACTATATAACGGTAAAGAGAAAAGGAAAGTTTAGTAAACCATTTGTAAGTACAAAAGCACAATAATATAGATAGTAAAATATGATTCTTCAGGCTTCATCATATTCCTTTTCAAACTTCTTCAATGTTCCACTTCTTGATCGCTCCGGTGGGATGTTCTTCAGGATATCATTGTAATTCATGGATGGCTGAACACTGTCGAAAGACTGTAAGATCAAGCGATAGTAGCTAGATTTCCTAAGAGAAACATTGATGACTGAAGACTATGATGATTTTTCGGACGAAGCAGTAAAATCAATAACACGAACAAGAGGAGAGACTTTCCGCATAATCTGTAAGGTTACCATTTGTTACAAGAGTAATCGAGCGAATAGGTTGAGTTCTTCAGAAGAGTGGTTTGCAGGCTACGGTTTTTTGTCGACACAAGGCAAAGGACTTCTGAGCTACAGCTGATGAGCCTGACTGCCTACACTCGACAGAAGTGTATGAAGTGATACGTGTTATTGGCAAAGTATATGTCGCAGAAACTCAGACATACCTATTTATGACGATATCTAAAATTAGCGGTAGTGAAAAACCAAGAAAATACTATCAGGTTGTTGTTTGTAAGAATATTAGAGTTCTAGCCAGAGAAAGTAATATTCGTAGAAAGAACGTCCTTGAAGCAGAGTTCGAAGAATGAGTGTTGTTTAAACAGATCGATGGCTATAAACTTCCGCCTTCGCTACTAACCGCTATTAAGCAAGTAAACAGACAGCCTCGGCGGATTAGGAACATAAATAGCTATTAGGAAGCAACCGAGGCGGCACAACAATAATATTTTGAGTTCCCCTTCTCTTTAATATCTGCTTTCAGCATTTATGCCATGATGATGGTCTAGAAGCCAGAAGATATTTACTCAGTAACACCAGTCGTCCGGAACAGGGCAAGTAAATTAGCTCGTCACAAGTGAACGTAACGCTTTGTTTCGACGTATTTGAGCATCAGAATGCACCGGAGAGAATTCCACCAGAGAGATCGAAATGTCGAGAATCGAACTAGTTTGATGAGGAATATAAGTCAAACGATTTTACTTCCAATGACTACGCAACTGAAGACTGCAGAATTAAAAATGTGAAAAAGCAAAGTGGCGTGTAATTAAGACGCTACGATACATGCATGCATTTGCAGCTAACATACGTTACAGTAACATAGTAACACATGTGGAACTGTAGTACTCATGCAGCAACTCGTACCACATAAGTGACTGTAGACTACTTAATGGTCAGGCAAACGCGTACCTAGGTAATGAACACGGGAAGACCCTGTTGACGGACCACAATGAAACGATTGTGCTCATATCCGCAAGCAGACATCTTTCAGCCCCTCTTACGGACAAGAATTTAGATCAGAGAAAGTTTGCCGTTCCAAACCCCTAATTAATGGTCTCGTTTCGGTGAATAGTACTACCTCTTAAAATATTCTAAACGTTTTTTTAAGACTCTGCATATGACAGGTCCGCAACACAACATTTTTAACATTAAAGTCTTCCAGATGACGATGACAGAGGCGAAATTAATTGCAGTATACACACACTGCCTGCTCGAAACCTAAGGCACGTAGAAGACATACCAATGATGCACACCACCAGTGGTCATGTAGACGACCAGAGCTGCTGTCTTCTGTGACACGTAGAACGGCAACCAGAAGGCATTAGCGCTATTCGTGTTTAGAGTTGTTACTAGCCCTTGTAGGGTATATGATCAGTGTCAGGCGTAGAGTCACCAGTGCGGAAGACGCGGAGGTGTCACTTCATAGTGTGAGATAGCGTTATTAGAACCTGACCGAATTTGAAAGTGGCCACATTGTGGTTCTCCATTTGGCAAGCTGATCCAGTCATGCTAATATCAAGATTTGTGTGCTGTTAGAACGTGACAGTTGCCTGATGTTGATTTGCCCTGGAAAGTGAGGGCACCGTCGAAGTTCTGATCGACCATGTCCGACCAGCACATGGAGGATCGCCTTATTATACACAAGCTCATGTTAGCCTCCTCACACCTACCCCTGCCATCCGAAAACAAATGATGGTCTGCCGCGACACCGCACCATACTTTGTCATCCCGCAACATTGGTCAGAGACTGGTAGCAGTCATAAGCAGAATGCATGAACTGCTGATGAATGCTATCGCATTGTGTTCAGCAGCGAATCGCCGATGACCTTTGTCGGTGACTTGGGGAGAGACCTCAGGCTTCCAAAGATTTGGAGAAACGGTGTTACTCCTAGTGTCGTGGTGTGGGGAACCATCGGGTATGAGTTCAGGTCAGGGCTTGAAGCGATTGAAGAATCTGTGGTAGGACAACCGTACGTTACAGACATCCTGCAACCTCATGTGCTACATCTCATCGTGGAGCACTTTTCTATGAACTGTCTGCATGATGTTGAGGTACTTTGGACAACATGATCCTCTGCAGAAGTATTGAGGATATCAAAGACGAGTTACAACAGCTGCCGGCCAGCTTGACTCAGGAGAAGAAGGTACCAGTCCCAACCGAATTATTGCCAGACCGTACAGAGGCAGAATAGGATACTGATTAGTGGATTCATGTACTAAGTTTTTTGTAAGTTTACCTTGATTGTTTATTCACTGAAGCAACATCACAAAGCCCGTGGAGTTCATTTCGTATCTGCCTCTTCTTCAGGACGCTTCTCACTTTTGTCAGGCTGTGTATGAAAATTTCTTTTAACAAAGCTGTGGAGTATAACTTAAAGGAAAGAAGGAAATATTAACTACACAAATGAAACGTCGATCCACCATTATACAGACTACATTTCCCTGTGGGTGTATTCTACCCCGTGCAAAACTAATTACCCGAAATTGCAATATTTTTACTTGTAAAGAAATGCCAGGTGTCAGTCCCAGTGGTGGTTTCCATCATCTCACAAGCAGGTTGCGGAAGCTGGCGACTGCGGGTTGATAAGGGAGATCCAGTGGCAAATGCGTCAGGTCTCTGAGCGCGACTTCCCGGCCGCGTGCTGCTGCGGCCCGGCTCGCTATCTCCACAACAAATTAGTCGCCCGGCTAGCGCAGCCCAGCCCAGCCCGGCCCAGCCCGGCACAAGCGGTTATCTGCGGCTCGCCCTGAGTGACGTGACACGCTGTAATTGGCCCAGAGCTCAAGCACAGCACATATGCGCGCGGCGGCAGCGCGCTAGGATTTATGGCCGCAGGGCGAGAGACCACCAGCGCACTGTGCACGACTTAAATGGGGTTCTGAGGATCAGAACAGTTCCAGATCGCGTTGACGTCCTTACAGATGGCTCAAGCAAACTCGCCGAACCAACTATGGAACTTTTATACATATTTATTCCAGTTATGAACCAAAATTTTTTTACACATGCTTATTAATTTCGGTCAATCGAGAAACTCCCTCGCAGATTAAAAATGTGCCGGGCAGAAACTCGAACTCGGGGCCTTTGCCTTTCGTCCTCGAGTCTCGGTCTGGCACACAATTTCAATCTGCCATAAAGTTTCCTATCACCGCGCACTCCCTCGCAGAGTGAAAATTTCAGTGTGAAAATAATGACCATCTTCAGGTCTACAAACTACAGAGTAATGTTGTCGTGAAAGGTACACCATATTTACAAAACAGGGCATTAGAAATCAATTAAAGCCCAAATAACACAATCATGTATCTGAATACACATAATTTTCTAATCAAACCGACTCAACATATATAAAAATGGTAGAGTCAAAGTAATAAGAGAAATAAACTTTGGCTTACTTATAAAAAATATAAGGAAGACACACACAGTTCTAGCAGATATGTTGAGCCTATGAAGCATCTTATTAGGCAGCTGTGCAGCGATGACTGAAATGCCTGCAGTACGGAGCGCTAGCAGTTTATCTCAACCTAACGGTAACCATTTATTGACTAAACCAATGCTCAAAACCGTTTCAATCGGACTTAATCCATACATATTACATAAACGTATACGTGTATTATCTACCTATATATATATATATATATATATATATATATATATATATATATATATATATATGTGTGTGTGTGTGTGTGTGTGTGTGTGTACGTTCTACATGTCCTCACATATCTCATGATCTACACACATCAAAAAAAGTTTTGCATCATCTCGGCTCCGAGACGAAGCCAATTCCAACCAAATTTGGTATACATATCCCTTAATGTAAGGCAACAAAGTCTCTGGGGCGGGTGCACCGGAAGAGCCAAATTATTATCATGCACACATCAAAAATGTTTTGCATAACCCCGGTTCCCAGAACTCCTGAAGATAGACGTTGACTGTGGATATTGTATCACAGACACAGTCCTTTTGACTGTTAAGAGATGTCACTAAACCCGCCCAAAGATGTAAACAACCATCTATGCGCAGCGCCTATTAGACGGAGGGGTTCCGACAGCCGACCAGTAACAGTCATTCTTCCAGGAAGGAGTTACACGGCTCGAGTTGTCTGTAGTTCAACCATGCCTAGACGGTCAATACTGCGGTTTGATCGCGTCCGCATTGTTCCTTTGTCCCAGGAAGGGCTCTCAAGAAGGGAAATGTCCGGGCGTCTCAGAGTGAACCAAAGCGACGTTTTTCGGACATGGATGTCGATGACATGCCTCGCTCAAGCCGCCCAGGGGCTACTAGTGAGTGACCACTACCTATGGATTATGGCTCGGAGGAACCCTGACAGCAACGCCACCAAGTTGAATAACGCTTTTCGTGCAGAAACTCGATGTCGTCTTACGACTCAAATTGTGCACAATAGGCCGCATGAGCGCAACTTCATTTCCGAGGTCCATGGCGAGGTCCATCTTTGCAACCACGACACCATGCAGCACGCTACAGATTGGCATAACAGCATGCCGAATGGACCGCTGAGGATTGGCATCACGTTCTCTTCACCGATGAGTGTCGCATATGCCTTCAACCAGGCAATCGTCGGAGACGTGTTTGGAGGCAACCTGGTCAGGCTGAACGCATTACACACACTGTCTAGAGAGCGCAGCAAGGTGGAGGTTCCCTGCTGTTTTGGGGTGACATTATGTGGGGTGACGTACGCCGCTGGTGGTCATGGAAGGCGCTGTAATGGCCATAAAATACATGAATGCTGTCTTCTGACCGCTAGTACAATCATATCGACAGCATATTAGCGAGGCATTCATCTTCATGGACGACAATTTGCGCCCACATCGTGCACATCTTGTCAGTGACGTCCTTTAGAATAACGACATCGCTTGACTAGAGTACCCAGCATGATCTCCAGACATGAACCCTATCGAACATGCCTGGGATAAATTGAAAAGGGCTGTTTATGGAAGGGGCCCACCAACCACTCTGAGGTATCTACACCGAATCGCCATTGAGGAGTGGGACAATCTGGACCAACAGTGTCTTGATAGACTTGTGGATGTATGCCACGATGAATTCAGGCATGCATTAATGCAAGAGGATGTGGTGCTGTGTATTAAAGGTACCAGTGTGTACAGTAGTCTGTACCACCACCTCTGAAGGTCTCCCTGTATGGTGGTACAACATGCAATATGTTGTTTTCATGAGCAATAAAAAGGAGGAAATGATGTTTATGTTTATCTCTATCCCAATACTCTGTACAGGTTCCAGAACTCTCCAAACCGAGGTGATGCCAAACTTTTTTTGATGTGTGTACATCATGAGATAAACAATGAGATGTGAGAAAAACTGCCTCATCATCCATGAAATTTAAATGTGTTATTTCTGTGCTACTACCTGTATTCAAAATAAGCTTCACAGGCAATATCCACATGTGAACACTAAAAGACCTAACTCAAAACAATGCCCTAGGAGGAGACAACATTCCATTTGAACTACTGATAGCTTGGGAGTGACAGCCATGAGAAAACTCTTCCATCTGGTGAGCAAGATGTATGAGATAGGCCAAATATTGAAAGTTAACCCTATGGGGCTATTATATAAAATGACTGAAAAGTATGCAAAATTTAGTTTACTAATAACATTTCGTATACAACCAAGGCACCCTATGGATGTGGGTCACAGGCCTATTTACAGTATCGGCAAACACTAAAACTTGTGAATTTTTACTATGTGTGGCTCTGCACACAATGCCCAGTTTATGACTTCACTGTGGAGACCCATCCCTTAAGTCCGTCGCCCCCAGCCCAGGCTTCGGCTGGCGCCAATGCAGGTATCACGGCTTTGTCCTGCTGGAGACCTGTCTTGACAAGAGCCTGCTCCATCTGCCCTGTACAGGTCTGGGCCTGTCCAGCAAGATTTACTGAGGGATTTGGTCGCTGCCAATTGCTTCCAAGTCCCATGATGCCATTTCTACGAGCTAAGAACCATAAAAATAGCTCATGCCTTTAGTGTTGACAGGTGTGAAAATTACCGAACTATCAGTTCAATAGGTCATGGCTGTAAAATACTAAAACGTATTCTTTACATACAAATGGAAAAACTCCTTGAAGCTGACCCTGGAGGAGGTCTGTTATGATTCCATAGAAATGTTGTAACATGTGAGGCAACACTGACCCTAGGACATATCTTAGAAGATAGGTTAAGGAAAGGGAAACCTACATTTCTAACTTTTGATAATTTTGATTAGAATAGTGTATTTCGAATGCATAGGTGTGCAGGTGTAAAATACAGGAAGCGAAAAGCCATTTACAATTTGTACAGACGCCAGATGGTAGTTATAAGAGTCAAGGGTCATCAAAGGGAATGAGTGATTGAGAAAGGAATGAGACAGGGTTGTAACCTATCCCCGATGTTTTTCAATCTGTATATTGAACAAGCAGCAGTAAAGAAAACAAAAGAAAAATTTGGAGTAGGAATTAAAACCCATGGGGAAGAAACAAAAATTTTGACGTTTGTCGAGACACTGTAATTCTGTCAGAGACAGCAGAGGACCTGAAAGAACAGTTGAACAGAATGGATAGTGTCTAGAAGGGAGGATATAAGAGGAACATCAACAAAAGCAAAACGTCGATAATGGAATGTAGTCAATTAAATCATGTGATGCTGAGTGTATTAGATTGGGAGATGAGACAAAATTAGTAAATGAGTTTTGCTGTTTGGGGAGCAAAATAACTGATGATGGTTGAAGTAGAGAGGATATAAAATGTAGACTGGCTACAGCAAGGAAATCATTTCTGAAAAAGAGAAATTTCTTGACATCGAGTATAGCTTTGTCAGGAAGTCTTGTTCTGAAAATATTTGTATGGAGTGTAGCCATGTATGGAAGTGAAACGTGGATGATGAGCAGTGTAGACAAGAAGAGAATAGAAGCTTTCGAAATGTGGGGCCCCAGAAGAATGCTGAATGTTAGATGGGTAGCTCACGTAACTAATGAGGAGGTACTGAATAGAATTGGAGTGAAGAGGAATTTGTGGCACAACTTTACTAGAAGAAGGAATCGATTGGTGGGACACGTTCAGAGGCATCAAGGGGTCACATATTAAGTATTGCAGGAAAAAATCGTAGAAGGAGACCAAGAGATGAATACACTAAGCAAATTCAGAAGGATATAGGATGCAGTTTGGAGATGAAGAAGCTTGCACGGGATGGAGTAGCATGGAGAGTTGCATCAAACCAGTCTCTGGACTGAACACCACAACAACAACGACGACGTCCACATGTACCGCTAAATGTAACTACAAAGCTGTATCATGGCACCAACATGCATTTCAGTAGATATGACATCATAAACACTGATATGCGTCAAAAACTGTTGCATTGTGCAATAAGTTTAAATTTACTACTTCTGTTCTACTAAATCTACATCCAACACATTCTGTAGACGCTATCCACATATGCCTGTGAAAATATCTGCAAAATTATATCATTGTATGACACACAGATCAATAGATATGACGTCATAAACGCTGAGGTAAAGGGAAAAAAAATGCCGCATAATGCATGAAGTTGTAATACCTTTATTCTTTACTACTAAGACACTCCTACAGGCGAGTCAATTTCAGAAAATAGCTCAACTTGTCAGCGCGTTTGACAGCTTTCAACTGCCAAGGGCTAACGGCTGTAGACGAAAACGATATTCGTCTACAGAACTATGAAGAGGCGGTGCCATAGAGACTTTCACAAAATCTCGTTGAAGACGCGCGAAGCATCTGCGCCTGTTTCTTGATTTGGATACTGTTCTTATACACTTGTAGACTATGCCTACTTCCTTGTATAACTGTCTCATAATTTCAAAGGTGTTTTCACGAATATAACGAAATGAAATTTCTTCGCTACTTCATTACAAACGTAGTTTTTTTTGTTCCGTTTTTAATAGAAAATTTGCAAAATCAATAGCTGCGCATTGCTGGGTTTCTCATCTGGCAATCTTAATGTACATGCGCTTATCAGAGTGGTAGCATTGTATAACATACACATACCAAGAACAGTATTGCATTACCTCGGTTGCGAGAGTTCTGGAACTTGTACAGAATATTGGAATAGAGATCAACATGAACATCATTTACATCATTTTTATTGCTCATGAAAACCACACATTGCATGTTGTACCAACATACAGCAAGACCTTCAGAGGTGGTGGTCCAGACTGCTATACGCACCGGTACCTCTAATACCCTCTTGGACTGATGCATGCCTGTATTCGTCGCGACATACTATCCACAAGTTCATCAAGGCTCCAGATTGTCACACTACTCAACAGTGATTCGGCGTAGATCCCTCAGAGTGGTTTCGGTCACTTCATCCATAGACAGCCATTTTCAATCTGTCCCAGGCATGTTTGATAGGATTCATGTATGGAGAACATGCTAGTCATTCTAGTCGAGAGATATCGTTAACCTGAAGGAAGTCATTCACAAGATGTGCACGATGGGGGCGCGAATTGACGTCCCTGAAGACAAATGCCTCGACAATATGCTGCCGATATGGTTGCCGTATCAGCCGGAGGATGGCATTCACGTATCGTATAGTCGTTACGGCACCTTCCAGCGGCGTATGTCGGCCCTACATAATGCCACCCTAAAACAGCAGGGAACCACTACCCTGCTGTAGTTGCTGGAGAGTGTCTAAGGCGTTCAGGCTGACCGGGTTGCCTCCAAACACGTCTCCGACGATTGTCTGGTTGAAGGCATACACCACACTCATCGGTAAAGAGAACGTGATGCCAATCGTGAGCGATCCATTCGGCATGTTGCTGGACCCATCTCTACCGCTACATGGTGCGAGGTTGTAAAGATGGATATCGGGAGTGAAGTTGCGCATCATGCAGCCTATTGTGCACAGTTTGAGAAGTAACATAACGTCCTGTGGCTGCACGAAAAGCATTATTAAACATGTTGATGTTGCTGTCAGGGTTCCTCCGAGCTATAATTCGTTGGTTGTGGTCATCCACTTCAGTAGGAGCCCTTGGGCGGCTTGAGCGAGGCTTGTCATCGACAATTCCTGTCTCTCTGTATCTCCTCCAAGTCCAAACAACATCGCTTTGGTTTACTCCGAGACGCCTGGACACTTCAGTTGTTGAGACCCCTTCCTGGCACAAAGTAACATTGCGGACGCGATCGAACCACGGTATTGACCGTCTAGGCATGATTGAACTACATACAAAATGAGCCGTGTACCTCCTTCCTGGTGGAATGACTGGAACTGATCGGCTGGCGTATCCCCTCCGACTAACAGGTGCTGCTCATGCATGATTGTATATTACTTTGGGCGGATTTCGTGACATGTCTGAACAGCCAAAGGGAATGTGTCTGTGATACAGTATCCACAGTCAGCGTCTATCTTCGGAGTTCTGGGAACCTGGGTGATGCAAAAAAAAACGGTAACTGAACTAAAACCTCTTTGAAAAAAGAACCTAATACTCGGTCAGCACCTATAGTGGCACGAATCTCAACATCCAGCCGATAGAAGAAACTTTCATGAAAGTACGCTGCAGAGGGGGAGTACAGAGCAGTTATGTAGCTGGACTCATAAACTATGCAGAGTAACGCTACAAATTTCGCTATTTCATGGCCGTCAAGAAAGGACCAATAAATTAAATGATATGCCGCAACTTTTTCTTTTGTACCGTCAACTCTTTTCTCTTCGGAATGTTGAAATTTTATAACCAATGTTGTTGTTGGAAAATAGTAAGCTTGCTGACGCCTGACCGTGTAACTGTTACCGGCATTGCATAAAGTCAGCTTTGCATAAAAATAGCAAAGATAATCAGACTTCGTTAGAAAATACTGACTTTAGTCTTGAGTTATGTGCAATGATGCTCTAAAGTATCCAAGCGACCTGAATTGTGTTTCCCTGATTCGCATGCAGCCCACATAATATAGTCATCTTACACGTCCCCGAAACTCACTGCAGTACTGTCGTTTGACTATTCAAAAGGAACATAAGAGATCACTAGAGGACACTGTTATCAATCAATAAAGATGTAAATCAGCACCACGATAGTGCAAATGCCATGAAACGAGTGATTAGAGGTGAGATAGTCCTTAATGCTTGCAAACTCAATTTTACTACAGTAAGCGACATTTCAAAATCACTACCACACTTACTAGAATTTGAGTTAACTAACTCTGTTACAAAAGTCATTTCAGTAAACGTCAGAAAAAATTAAATATTTTTATGAACAAGGGACTTTGAGACAATATGGACTCCTAAAGTTATTTGACAATTCTAAATATTTTTGTTTAGTGAAACCACGTTCTGGCACGAGTGGTTTCTCACAAACTGAATGATGTACTAACCAATTAAAAGCAAGGCTATTAATAGCGGCAAGTGCTCCATGGCAACCTCGAAATTAGCAAAGTCTCACTAGTAATTTTCTTTACTGATGACAGAGCATTTATTTTGCGCATGTTTGGCATTAGACGAGGTGACAAACTTTTTGTTCTGGGTCGGGATTGAAACAAAGCACATGAAACCATTGTAACTATGCAAAGATTCCGTGCCTGACCGAGACTCGACCACAGCAACGTTCTTCATTAGTGATAAGGCATTAAGAGTCGAGAAGTACGAAGTTTTCGCCGGTGTCAGTTAGCAAATAAGAATTTGAAAATTTTTGTGCTTTGTCTGGAATCCTGTGAAGACCCGTATCTTCCTGTTAACTAAACACGAACAACGTTTACTATGATTTCAAGTGACAAAGTTTGAACGTGTTTAAAAAGAAGCGCCATGATGTAAAGTTTCGTGACGTGTACTCGAACCCAGCAAGTAATCAGATTAATAACTTAGTAATCTCACATTTTAGCTATCGAATATTTTCACCAGCAGCGAGATGTTTGCAACTGAAATGTGGATACACTTACTTTTTTTTGCCTGACCGGGAATCGAACACGCGACCTGCCTCATCATTAGTGAAATGTGTACACGTTTGACAAGAAACGTGGCACACATCGTTAATGTTGACAATACATGAAGAGATCATTAGTAGTTCGGTACACGTATGCTAGGGCTTAAAATGAAATCATGAAAATTTTTCTGTTAGACTAAGATTCGAATACATATATGCGCCATTCGTAGAGACCTAGAGGAGTTTGCAATCTTAGGGAAAACAACGAAATGTCGAACGATATGTTCCGAGTGGGTCATATGCCACAAAAAGGAGATCAGTTTTCAAATCCTAATCCAGCACCAAATTTTCAACGTCAGAAGTTCAAATAAAGTAAGAGCCCTGTGACCTTAAAAGAGCATTGGCTCATTAAATAAAATGAACTATCTAGTGTAAGGAAGGTCACTGGCGGCAGAGTTTCTGTTCGACCTCCGCCAAGTCCCAACCTAAACAGGCTCAGCCCCAGTTGGTTGCGAAGGGATATGACAATTATAATGCAGATTTGAACTACGCTGCGACCTTACGTTCTCCACCTGCAGTACTTGATGTGAAGGAGATATGTTCGTGTGTGTTCGAAATACATGCTGGAAGTGCGGACCGAAGCCATACCTCGAACTCCGATGAATCTATCACACCATTGAAACCCCCATGTAATACAGTCATGTTTGTATCTGTCATATGAGGTGCTTAGCTTGCAAAATATACACGGTGAAACAAACTCAGTTCTCTGTTAACTGTGTAACTAATAGTGGGCTTGTGACATGGAAATTATGATAGTCTCACGTCAGTGGGATGTAAATATACCATTAACCATTATAGGCTCGATTCGAAGCCATTTTGAAATTTTCTTTATTTCAAGAAATTTCTATGATCGACAAATACCATTGCAGATTATGAATTTAGCCAATACTTCTTTTATTACTCCCATTAGCACTATTAACTTCTTAATTCTGCTGCTGATATCCTCATGCTTGAAGGAAGCATTTAATGCTTCTTCGTCATTTTTAGAAGCAGTTGTCCAAAAACAGATAAATATTAAGTTCAGAGCATATGGTTCCAGTATTCTGTGGTAACTGAACCGTACCAAGTTTTATTTATTTCTTTCCGTGTCTAGCTAATATTTTTGAAGCTAACTCAGACATCTGTAGTTATTCGTAGATTACATGAGGACTAAATTAACTGATGAATATATCACTACATAACATAAATAATTTACTTGACTTGCCCTCAGCACCGACGATTGTCAAATGCTAAAACTGGTGGTATAGAAACAACTGTTTCAAAGCCAGAGAATGTTAATGACATGTGTTAAATGTCACGATCGTCATCTCCAGATGACTTGGTCGAAGTCACCTAACTCAAGTGCAAGTGCAAAGTAGGCGTACCCCCGTGAGGGTAATATAATTATACCCTCAGATGTTACAGCTTAAAGCTGCGGAATGACATGTATCGCCGAAAATCTTCAGCGTATCATTGTAATTCAAAAATATTTCCAAAAATGTTCCACGTAAAAAAGGTGATCATTCAAATGCGTGTCATGTAGCGCTAAACTATGCTTCTTGCTGCAAGGTAATTTCTGTCATTGCTTAACGGTAAAAATGTGCCAAGTGTCGTAGTTATCGTCGTTCACAAGCAAAGTTCTCCAAAAATCAATGTACTTCTCTTTGTCATATACAAAAGTAAAGTACTATCCATATAGATGTCGTAATTATTACGATCATTGCCGTGACTTTGAAAGTGCTATGCTGTAAAGTATTGTTGTGTTATGACAATATCTGTGTGACTGTAGCTATGCCACAAAAGTCATTACCAAAATATATTTTACTTTTCAGAAGACGTAGAGAAACTGTCCAGACATAAAACAGATACAGTGCAAAAGCAATAATGAAAACTGTGTCACTCATAAGTAGCGTCACAATATAATCGTGTAGCTGTCAAGAAAACCAAATACTCTGTCATGTGCAATCTCTCAGAAAATACTTTAAATAAAAAATGTCTTTTCAAGTAAGCCAAAATGTTGCAGTAAAACCTCATTAGTGGTATATGTTTCAAGAATGTGAGTTTTATAGTCGTAACGTAATCGCGTAACCAACAAGCAAAACGCACACACAATAAGACTGTGTCGGCTGTTCTCAATAAAAGTGGCGTCCTAAAATTACTGTCTTAATTGATATTCATGCCAGCTGCACCGTCAGTTTCATAGGTTCTTGACTGGATAGATAACTTCAAAACATCGCTGCATGCGAAATGTGACAAAGCGCAATAGTAACGTGAAGTGAAAAAGTGTAATGACAAAGACTAAGTCAGAAAGTAAATTGTTTCTCGGTAATCGGTTTTACACGAGAAATGTGGTGTAATCTTTTGTAATTTTTTTTGTACTTTAATGGCCAATTATGAGAAAACAGTAAGAAAACTGACAAAGCCAAGCCTGTGGATGTATCGCTACTAGAATTCTTGAATGTTCTGAATTTTCGCGTAGTGATGATGAGCTTATAGTCAAAATCATCTTGTCACCAATTTGCAAATCTGTCATTCTTATCTCGTGTCGGCGGTTCCATCTCAAAGTTCGGTGCACCATGCCGACTCCTTTCAAGATCTCCGAAATACCAAGTATTATTGCTTTGTAACCTTTCCGTATTTTTAAATACTTCCTAACGTGTCGGACCGTGAGTGACCCCTGAAATGTGTAACTCTTTTATCACGCGAGCCAACTGATCCTGTTATTCCTGAGCTTCTCTTTTGTGTTGTGTATTAATTTGATTTTGATTTTGTTTAAATTTTCTAATTCCCTTATACTACTCTGTGTCAGTGAAGGCTACCGGTCCTGTGTCATTCAGATCATCATCTCCCTTCGTAGCTAAATTTTTAATTGGTTCTAAGATTCGACTACTTTTTCCGATAACAATGTTAATTTCCTCCGTCTGTTTTTCTGAACCAAATTTTAGAGTGTCCATTTTTGTCGTAATCGTATCTTTTGTGTTCTTTAAGTTTTACTGATTTTTTGCAAGATGCTTATCCGAATCAGTAGATGCAACTCAGTCAATTTTAGATTGCAATGTGTCGTGATGTTCATGTACAATGATGTGCAGTTATTTGTGTCAGCTTCATTATTCTGTAACGTGTCTTCATGTCGTGAAAAGATAGGCTGAAAATGTTCACAAATTTTTGTTTTTACATCTTCAAAAATTTTTGATGTTTCGATTCAATTTCGGATGTCTCAGCGGTTAAATCTTCACGTGTTAGTTCAAGTGGACGTTCAGTTGTGTTAAATTTTTGAAGCTCCTGGTTAATTTGATTAACTTTCTGAATTAATAGCAATAACAATACATGAGTGACTGAAACATGTCCCAATGCGCTTTTCGGCAATGCATCCACACCGGCAATACTTATACATGGAAAAACAGAAAGTTTGTCTTGAGTAAATTCAGAAACGGCTATGTCGCTAAACCTAAATCTATGGAATTTGCAAGATTTCGTTCTGATACCCCATATGCCTGAGGCGAACTGTTACCGACCGATCGATCGACAATAGTTCCGAGTTCACTGATTGTTTCCATCTCTACACCGTAATTTACTGCCTGATCCATGTCCCTGTGCACAATTATCAAATTACTGTCTTAAAGATTTCTTAATTCGTTATAAAGTGATAGTAGAACGCTACTCTCATCTTCACTGTAATTTCTCAATTTGCTTTCAGCCTAGTGTTGCGCTTGTCACCCGCCATAATTGTCATACTGTTTCACACGATAACACACGAAAAACACAATCTGAAAAACAAAACTTGGAAGATACACTAAAATAGCACTGAAAATAATATCTGATTAGTTGCAAACGCGATTGCGAGATACTTAGTGCAAATCCACATACATGCACATCTGCTTTGCTCAATACAGTATAGTACAACAATGAGAGACTGCAACTACAAAAGAAATTCTCTATACAATTACGCGCTAACAGTAACAATAACTAATTTCTAATCAAGCACAAATTATTCAAATTACAAGAAAAGTCAGAAGATTCCAGTGAGGTATCGTCGACTAAAGGTTAACAGGTGAAAGTTCTTTATGTAATAAATTTTCTACTTACATTGCAATAACTAGGAAGATGAAACTTCTTAATTTAATTCTGGAACTCCTGAATGAAACTGAACGTACCTAGCTTACTTTCTCTTTACCTATTCTTATCATCTCAAAACTGACCCACAATATCCTGGCGCAACGCAGTCTGACTGCTCAATAATGCTAACCTGATTTCCAATAATTAATACAAAAGAATTGCCCTGAATTAGAGGAAATTCAGACAATAACCTATACATATCATAAGTCACTAACCTCACAAAAATCTTCATTACACGAACTACTCCCATTCAGCAAGCGCCAATACAGCCAGCAAATAAAAGATTCTAACTACAGAAGGGTCTAACTAAAACAACGTATTTACCTTAAAAATGTGACAACCAGTTCAAACATTATATAATCATTAGTAATAAATCTCAATGACGGATATACATTCAGACCGTCCGCTCGCGCTAATACTGCAAACCTCCAACACTGCTAATTATTGACCTCTAATCTCCATCACTGTTCACTACTCACTCCCAACTTCCATCACTGCTGGCTGTTCACCTCTAACTGCCATCACCGCTGACTGTCAACTTCTAGTGCGACCAACCACAGAATCTCTTACAGAGTGCGCACAGCGCTGTCAGAGTTATTAATGTAGAGCGCTACATAGCGCTGCCAACATACAAACACATAAACAGCCTACTTAAAATGTCTTCAGAACGCCTGAAGTAAAGATGAGAACCGCTTTAAAAGATACATATCAGAGGTGAGGGTTTAATTCTTGACCCCGGAATGTATAACGACAAAAAACGTTCAAATGGCTCTGAGCACCATGGACTTAACATCGAAGGTCCTCAGTACCCTAGAACGTAGAACTACTTAAACCTAAATAACCTAAGGACATCACACACATACATGCCCGAGGCAGGATTCGAACCTGCTACCGTAGCAGTCGTGCGGTTCTGGAATGAGCGCCACCGCGGCCGGCATAGACCGACACGTGCACTTGCTGCGCATACTTTCTATCGACTACTTCAAATTAATTTTTCCTACTCCTGACAAATTTCATTCCTATTAGTGCTGTTTATGCTACAAGAGATATTTTTTTCAAGGTCGGAAAACACAGAGAAAATAAAAAAATGTTTTATTTGGAACATTTAGCTACACCTTCCAGCTACTTGTCTACATAGTCGCCTATCCAACTTACACATTTATTGTAGCATTGTACCACCTGTCCAATGATGTCGTCATAAAAGGCAGCTAAGTGTGCTTTCCATCAATTTTCTCTCTGTGCCCAAGTGCTGTCGTCGTACCAGCGGTGCTTGTGAGTAAAGAGATGAAAATCAGAGAGAACCAAGACCGGGCTGTATGGTGGAAAATAAGGCACTTTCCATAGAAAACGCTGCAGGAGCATCTTTGTTGCAGCTGCGGTCTGTAACCGATCATTTTTATTATGCAGGACCGTCTCTGACGCAACATTTCTCTTCAGTTCTTCTATGTGCTTCCTCAGTGATATGGAATACAATATTCTCTTCCTAGACGATTTTCCGAATTGTCAAACCCACTCGCTGAGCGAGATAGTCGGTTAAAACTCGCTTCTTTCCCTGACCGCCTGCGCCCTGAATGTCTGTGTGCTAGTTTGAATGTTTCTGCGCAATTGCCACATTTTGATTTCACGCGTGACGGCTTCGTTATGTGTTCTGTACGAAATCAGGCGGAACCTCTCAGCATTAAAACACCAAAAGCAGGTAGGCACTTGAATCTAGGCATCTTTACGTACCCACTGTACGCTCCGAATAGAAAAAGTGCGACGTTATGGGATCGACGGGCATGATAGAGATACTGCGCAACACACCTGCGCCTAGCTCCATCGGGTTTTTGCGAAGTTTGTAATGTCACGATGTTTCGGTCCTTGGAAACAAAATATCTGTCTAATCTGAAAATCTTTGGAAAGTTGGTATTAAAACTCTTACTGGTTAGTGACATCTGAAGATATCCCGATGCAGTTGGCGAATATTATTCTTTGAATTGTCGCAAGTGAACATAATTATCTAGCCGATTCACCTCGGGCCGATTGTAATTGCATTGTGTCCTTATCGACGTTCTTTCTTCATCTTCGTCCGTTTGGTGTCAGCAATTCATCGACTTCATTTATCATTTGTTTCCCCGTCATAAATTTTTTTTTCTGTGTAAAATTCGTAGTCTTTATTTATGCTATATGTACACTAAATATCCACTGAAGACAATTTTTTACGTCCAAGCTACTGTTAACTGTATAATTAATGCTGACATACCAGTAAATCAACCGTGCACTAAAGGTATCTATACCTTACAGACGAAATACTATGTCAGCAGACCGAAGTCGTCAGTCTCACGGGAGAACTGTGGACTGTACAGAGGAACACAAAAAGTGGCATGAGGTGTTGCAGAAAGCTATGGCACTATGTGGTTCCTCAATGATTTGGAATACAATATTTGCAAAAAACAAGGGACATATTTTTACCTTATAGTTCATACGAAGATGGTGTGCTCTCTAACTGTGTAGTTATCATGTGTGATCATCACGCGGAGGATCCGGTATCGGTTCCTACGAATGAAAAGGATATTTCTGTGGTGATAGGTAAATCAACTGCTATAGTCTGGAACAGGTGGGCTAGTGGTGTGCTAATTACACGGCCTTCGATACTGATATCCATATACACCGTCAGTAGAGGAAGACGCAGCCGTCTTTAGTACGAGATCTACAGTATCTATGGAGTTGTTACGTTTATTCTGGAAATAGAGTTGTGAAACTGATGTCGGATCAGGAGTCATGAAAACAGAGCGTGACAGAAACCACTAGAAATGTTACCAGCTAAGAAATAAACGTTAAGTGTGTAGGTAGCAAATTATATTCGATTTAAATTCAAAGAATGCATAGTTCACAGACTCAGTCCCCAAAGTGAATAGGAGCTCTTCCATATATCATGGAGGCATTCCGTGCTTTAGTTGACGCTCGTCTCCAAATTTCAGCTTAAGTGACGACTTGAGACCGAAGACGCACGGCTCTCAGGAACGGTTTCACACTTGCCGGATAAACGACGCTGGTGCTGATCTGCAAATTCACCGTGCTGAATCCGGTGTTTCCATTCCTTTTAACAGTGAAGGCACTCAGGGGAGAAGAAAATGTTCTCGGAGGCGCTAAAGGACGATTAAGAGCCCCGTAGATCAGCAACAGGCGCCCCTCTCCCTGGGCGACGACGCACGCGCCCGCGGCTCTGACGCAGCCGGACGTAACCGGCTCTCCTCGTCGCTACAATTTGTTAAATGGCCGGAAGAAAGTAATTTATGTCCGACACCGCGGACGAGAATTCGTCGTTAAGCCGGCTGTGCAAGCTCTCAGAATTAGGATGGGCGAGATTAGAGGAGCCTGCAATTTGCCTGTCCCTCTCTGCAGGCGACGACGTCTTCTGCTGTCACAGCGTGGAGGGGGTTGGGGAAGAAGGGGAAAGGGGCTAACCTCGTTTAGCGCCCAGTCTGACGTGCCGAGTCGTGAGGACGGTAGACGTGAAGTCAGAGCGGCGGGTGAGCCTGGGATATGGTGGGGGGCAGGGTGAGGGGGAGGGTGGAAAGTAGGGAGGGGGAGGGGGGGAGGGGAGAAAGGAATGGAGGCAGTTGGAACGGCAAAAAGTCCTTTCGTGCGATTATCACTTCAGCCACTATTACTGTCCATAGTAGTGAAAAAAGTGTTGTAAAATGAATCTCAACAAGATCATCGTAATTTGCAGGACATAGGTATGTATCAGTAAGCGAGTTTAATGCGCGAGCGTCGAATTCATTGTAGGTGGAATATGTGATTTATTCACATTTAAACAAGAATGTAGTATTTAGAATTCCAGATAAGACAGGTGCTGACATGTGTGAATATTACGGAACCATCAGTTTGATGAGCTATGGCTGAAAAACGGTGACACGGCTTATTTGCAGAAGAATGAAAGGCAGGCGCAGCTGACATCGAGGAAGATGCGCTTGGGGTTCGGACAAATGTTGGAAAATCCAAGATCGTACTGACGCTATGAGCTATCTTAGACAGACTGAAGGAAGGCAAACCTATGTCTACAGCTTCTGTAGATTTAGAGAAAGCTTTACACGATGTTGCTTGGAATACATTCATTGAACTGAATCTAACAGAGGGAAAATATACGGAGCGGAAGGTTATCCACTGCTTGCAGAGAAACCAGACTTCAGATGTCAGAATCGAAATACAAGAAAGGAAAACAGTGGTTCAGAAGCTTGCAGCCTATCCTCAACCTTATTAAATCTTTTTACTGAGCTAACAACAATATAAAACAAGCTTTCACAATAAATGTGAAGTGGTGGTGTGGGTGGCCCTCCTTCTCAATGTTGCACTATTATAAGTTTTGGCTGGTTTCATTGTCTAGGGGCTGGGATACGTAGTTGCCACATTGCAGGCCAAATACTGCTGAGTCTACAGTATACGATAAGAATACACACATAAATCGAATGGTCGAAGGATTCTATCACTCGGCAATTGCGAATTATGAATGTAACATATAAATTTATAAATGAAAGATTGCAATTGAACAAAATCTGCAGGTACTATCTTAACGACTTTAAATGATGATTATGACAGTAGAAGTACTTTTGAGAATGCGTTATATTTCTGCAAAGCACTTGGGGGTTTCCATAGTCCAGCAATTAAATATAATGTAAGTTGAGTAACAGGGAAACAGTAGATTCCTACGGCACGTAATTGGCCATGAACAACAACATAGCTTGCGAGATATTCACTTCTAAACGCACACTACGTCTTCACTGTAGAAGCTACAGAAATCTCACGAGTGCGCAAGTCGACACTCCGAAGTATGTCTATCCGCCGCGATCACGCGCAAACCGCTCCACACTTTCCAAGTCTCTGCCGCGACTCCGCGTCCGTCGCCATCCTGTTCCCAACTCACCTTGTCCTGTGCCGTACCGTCCAGCACTTCCCGAGTCTCCCCATCCACGAGTGCTGTGATTGGATAGAGCGCTCGCTCCATGTCTTCAATCCAACGTACACTCACAAACACATTTAAACGCACATCGTCCGCCCCCGGTAGCTGAGTGGTCAGCGTGACAGGATGTCAATCCTAAGTGCCCGGGTTCGATTCCCGGCTGGGTCGGAGATTTTCTCCGCTCAGGGATTGGGTGTTGTGTTGTCCTAATCATCATCATTTCATCCCCATCGACGCGCAGGTCGCCGAAGTGGCGTCAATTCGAAAGACCTGCACCAGGCGAACGGTCTACCCGCTGGGAGGCCCTAGCCGCACGACATTTCATTTAAACACATACGAAATACTGGAGTTACATTTAAATAACTTGAAATTAAATAAATATTCCTATGGCAGGACCGTAAACACGCTCTAACGCACATTATTAGACCATAAAGAAATTAATTAGAAGAAAAGATAGGCCAGTAGCCTAATGTCTCTGTCCTTTCTAAAACACAGTAAGTATTTAACCAATTTCATAATGAATAGTATATATCGGATATAAACAAAGACGTAGATGAGTAAATATATTTATAAGCATGCTGCTACTGTTTTTTCGTGTAATTGTGGAGTACTTATGGCCTGACGCGATCGATAGTAATCGGCCACTTTGACCTCCAATAGCTCATGTACTATTCAAGTTACATGCCTGTAATTCATACCAATTTAAGTTTACACTAACAGCGTACTAAAGACGTGGCGATCGACAAAATCGGATGAAGCATTTATATTTTGGAAATTCGTTGCTGCATGCTACTTGTATAATTTACAGTCAGATACTAAACTTTAAACTAATAAAGATACTGAAAATCTAATTACACCATCAGACTCGTCGTGCAAATAATAGTAATGTACATGTTTCTTTTTGAGGTATCATGATTCATCTGGCTACTATTAATTTCTATACGAACTGCGAAATGTCTGCCATTAAGGTTTCACAAGGTCCGCCATATTTGGCACTCCCGGCATGTCTCCTTCATCAACGCAGTGTCACAATGGAATTCCCAGCCACGTGGCTGGACCATGCTTTGGGGCTACCCCTCTCGCGTTCGCCACCGGGTGTTTGCTGCCGGGCCCCGACTGACCGAACGGCCCGTGCGGCCACGCCAGTTTAGAATATTTTCAGGGCGCCACAATTCGCCCATTACCTCACACTAGCAACAACATAAAACAAAAAATGAATCAAATTTCATGGAGAAGAAGCAGAAATTGCCGATAACATTTTAATTTTATAATGAATTCTTTAGTTTGATAGTCAAGGCAGAAAAATATTTGATTACAGTAAACAATTTAGATACATGTTGTCTGTAGTAACGCCGAGATGAAAATGCTTGTATGAAATATGATAGTGTGGAAATCTGCTTCACAAAAGTCTTTGGACTAACGACGACAACAATAAAAAGGAGAGGAAACCGCCGTGTCCTTGGTTAAGGAGCATTCCGAGCATATCACTGACGTAATTTACTTTAAGCAAAAGCACCCTAAGTCAAGACTTTTTCTTTTTTCTTCCCATTTCGCTCTTGTAGTTAACTTATTATGTCTCAGCCTGCACATTGGGATTACCTCATTTTATAAAAAATATTTTTTTTGCTTAGTCTATAGTCGCAGGGGATGGACTGATGATAACACTTGATACCGAAATCGATAGTCATTAGGCGAAATAGAAGTCTAAGAATATGTCAGGAATATGTGCCTAATATTAGTGTGTATTAATTGATACTGTGATCACTAATCTGTTGAGGTGTCTTTCATTCAAACACATTCTGAGTGAACAAAACATACACTGAACAAGAATTTCTAAAGTAATAAATTGGTGTGGTTAGTTCATTGTAAAAGTTGAAAGGTGTCTGACTTCACTTGCCATATTCCATAATATTCTGTTTATTACGAGCCTGTTTCTCATGAGCAATGTTTTTCCTGTTATATGTGACTATCACATACGCATTGCTGCATCAGATACATCTATTTCCCTGCCCAAAAGTCTTTGACGCGAGAGTGCATTCGGCCAATGAGCAGCAATGGCGTGGTTGCCATGCGTGAGTTTGAAGGAAAACAAAGCGTTCTGTTTCAAGACGTTTTTTTTTGTCGCTGCTCTCGAGGGAAGAAGTGTTTTGTCTGTGGGTGATATGGTGCGCTGTTGAACGAGGTTGCATTGAATTAGGTGAAGAGTGATACCTAAGAGCAGCTTATGGTTTTATTCAGGAAATGGTACCGAGTGTCGAACATAATGTTTTCTAATCGACTCTAGAATGCAAGGTACTGTTTTTAACGATCTAGCGAGCTTTATTGTAATAGTGGGTCTACTTAAGCACTGTCGGTGAATAAGTAACGGCGCGGCACTTGCGGTTGCCAACAGCGTGGGGCAAAGGGACAAATCCGGTTCTGTCCGAATCTTTTTCGGATTTAGTAAGCCGATACTTTTTCAGAAATATTTTTGTATCCTACACGTTTTTCAAATCTAGGTTATGAAGCAGGTCTTTGCTGTATTCAAGCAAAGTAGGTTGACGCTCGGCGCTGTGACTGATGGGGGCAACTGTAAATGAGAAATGCCTTTATGATCGCTTCTATCACCCACTGCGCCGAGTGTCGACTTAGTTTGCACATATAACAATGTCCTGAAAGCATAGAGAGATTCATGTAACGGTAATCTGATTCTTCTCTGTAAAATCTTTGTATTCTTAGGATACATTACTAATTGGCAAATTAAAATCACAGATCTTGATTTCTATTTCACTGTTTCCATAAATTCAAATAAATGAAGTAAGATTTTAAGGATAGTAGTGTTGAATGACCATGATTCTTTGCCTAATGCCTGTTATACAGTAACTAGGGAAACGATTATATGCCTGCAGCTCAATTATTAGTTCGATGACGATCTTCATTCATCTCGTACGATTTGTAAAGATCGATGGTGTTTTATTCATTTGTAGAGAAGGTCCGTTAATCAGAACAGTTTAAAGAGGAACTTTAAAAGCCAGGGCCACAAGCGAAGACAAATCGAAATATACATACAGTATATAATGTGTTTCAATAAATTCAATGATGATGGTGCAAAGCTCGCCACTCCAGGCTCATTAAAACATGTGTAGACAAAACACTGAAAGAGGTGAATACTGATGTATGGGGTATTAGGCTTTATCATGGCTGGTATACATACTGATCCATTGGACATAAACATAAAGAAGATGACTGAAATCAGTTTAAATACGAAAATATCAGGTTAGGTCGTACCGTGACTGTTATTCACATCAAATGAAGCAGCCAGTTTGCTGTGTATTTATCTCCAAGACAAGTTTCATGGTTTAAACTTCCATCATCAGATGGATCTACATTTGTTTGTATGACATGTATGTGTGTGTTGTGTTACGATTTTTTTGGAGGACTTATGGCTCTGTCTAGTGGAGAAACAAAACACTATTTCACAACATGGTTTTGGGTTTTTTTGACAAAATGTAAACATATATGTAACGGTAAAAATAAAAAAAGTAAAACAGAGTATCTCCTGTGGCCACACGTTCCTTTCACTATCATAACACATCACACGTATGTTGTCATTGTTTGTAAACAAAAATGGCGTCTGGGAACTGTTGGGTGCAGGGATTATATAGCAAAAAAGAAACGTTACCATAAAGTACAAAGAATATACATCATAAGAACATTATTACAGAATGGGTTTTAAAGGGTTTTGGAGATGTTAGTTTTGAGGTGTTGAATACATGCTTTGGAGTACATATTTTCAGTGGTATATAAATCCAATTTTGTCAAGTATATATAGTTTAAACTTCATATTCGTTTATTTAATCAGATGACATGTTACAAACTTAAAGTACAAGAGAAAGAGAGAGAGAGAGAGAGAGAGAGAGAGAGAGTGGGTGGAAGGAGTGATTGGATGAGAATAAACTTTCCAAAGCAGGGGGATTATATCTGTCACTTGTAATAACTACCTGAAGGGTGGGGTAATACGCTGGTTAATGCTTTAATTTGCAGACAGCCATACAATTTGTGTCATTAGTTGATGTACAGGGGCTACAAGCTGTTGGTGTGATAGTATATTTGTAAATAAGTTCAATCCCTTGTACATTTAGGGGATGTCATGCTAACATAACTAAATATTTATGGTAGCTATTAAGGTACGCACACATGCATGTGTGTGTGTGTGTGTGTGTGTGTGTGCGTGTGCGTATGTGTGTGTGTGTGTGTGGGTGGGTGTGGGTGTGTACATTGCAAATTTAATGATGTAGGTAGTTTGCTGAAAACAGAGATGACTATTGTAAATATTGTCATTTTTGTCAGTTAAGATGGATTCAAGTTCCTTTATTTGTTGTTTGTGTATTTGGAGTATTGATGGATGTCTAGCTTTTGCTTTTAGGTTGGATGTGTAAGATGCTGATGTTGTGTGGTTAACATGATGTTTTGTTTCATGCAGGTGGGTGGCTATTTATGATGTGTGGTAGTTTTTGTTTTTTAGTGCTGCCATGTGTTCTTTGAATCTAATCTCAAATTAACTACCTGCCTTATCCATTTAGAACCAATTACAGTCCAAACATTCAATTTTGTACATGACTGTGTGATGAAGTGGGTTTTGTGTGTTGATGTTGTGTTGTGTTGAGGTAACTTGTGTCCAATCTTGTTGTCTATGGTAAAGGATATGGTTATGCCTTTTTGTTTGGAAACATTGGACCTGATATGAAATATTATCTAGAAAAGGTATTATATGTAAATTGTTGTTTTCTTTTTGTTCTGTGATGTGACTGCTTAGCCACTATCGAGTGTTTTAGGGTGTCTACTATGGTGGTGTTATGAACATCTGCAATAGCTGTTTATTTTATTATTTCAGAAAGTGGTAGTTGATTATCTACCAGAATGCTGCCATTTTGTGAACTGTGGGGTCAAAAGATGAGTTGTCTATTGTAGTAAGTGTTGTGGTAGGCTTCTGATAAAATTCAAAAAGATGTCTGATTTTCTTTATTTTAATGGCATGGTCTAAAAAAATTATGCTGCCACCTGCTTGGTGTTCAACTGTGGATTTTATGTATTCATGGGAGTTATTGAGTAACTGTTTGACTTGATTGATGTCATCTTTTGTGCCATTGATTAAAATGATGGCATCATCTACACATCTGTAGTAGTATATGAAATTTTTGAAGAGGTTGTGATTGCAATTCAGGATTTTGTCTTCTAAATTACTTTTCATCTAACAATCTGGAAATGTTTGACCCCATTGCCAGTCCATCTGTTTGTTTATAGATTTTATTGGAAAATTTGAAACAGTTATGTGAAAGTGTGAATTCAAGCAGGTTCATTAGTAGGTGAGTAGTAGTAAGGTGAGTTGAAGGGATTTTTTTTGTGGTTTTGTAGGTTTGCATTAATATTTGCAGTGTGTGATCTATTATCACAGAAGAATAAAGGTTTTGTGTGTCAAATGATGTAAGTGTGGCTCCATCAGGAACTTCTATGTTTTTGCCATATTGAGTGAATTCTCTGTTTTTAAGTATTCTCCCATTATTGAATATTTATGTTTCTTTGAGAACTTGAACATTTTGTTAAGCTTGAATGATGGGTTGTTCCTACAGTTCAGTATAGGTCTGATGGGGGTCCCCTATTTGTGTGTCTTTGGTTGTGATCTAAAGCAAGGTGCTTGTGTTCTCATTGTTAAAATGTTTCTTGCTTTTTGGATGGAGATTAGGAACTTTATCTTATCTGAAATGTGTTTAATCTCTTTCCGTATTCTGGCTGTTTGATCTTTAAGTATTTCTGTTATGTCATTATCTTGGAAAAAGTGCAAAGAGATGAAATCGATAGAGCTATCCAGATACGACCTTACGAAGATATATGTGAACAAGAAATAGAAATAATAAAACAAACAGCTACTGCAAATGATTATAACAGTTCCATAGCAGACACTCTAAAACACTCAGTAGTGGCAAAGTAATCACATTATAAAAAATCAAAAAGGACAACCTATCTAACTTACAATATTCTTTCTAGGAAATATTTCATATCAGACTGCCAATGTCTTCAAACGAAAAGGCATAAGCATATCCTTTACCACAGACAACAAGATTTTACAGAAGTCATCACACAACATCAACACATGAAACCCACTTCATCGCACAGGAGTATACAAAATTGAATGTTTGAGCTGTGACTGCTTCCACATAGTCCGGACAGGTAGATGATTTGAGATTAGATTCGAAGAACGCATGGCAGAACTAAAAAACAAAAGATGCCGTGCATCAGTAATAGCCACACACCTGCATGAAACAAAACACCATGTTAACAACACAACTATCAGCATCCCACATCCAACCTAAAAGCAAAAACCAGACATATTTCTAACACTCCAAATATCGAAACGACAAACAAAGCAACCTGAATCCATCTTAAATAACAAAAATGAAAGTATTTACAATAGTATCATCTCTATTTTCAGCAACTGCCTACATTATTAAATTTTTAATGCACACACGTACTATCTCTCTCTCTCTTAGTTATGTTATCATGACATCTTGCAAATGTGCAAGGGATTGACCTTATTTACAAATATACCATCACGCCAACAGTTTGCACCCCCTGTCAGATTGAAACTACATGTGCATCAACTAATGGCACAAATTGTGCATCTGTCTCCATATTTAAGCATTAACCAGTGTATTACCCCATCCTTTAGGCAGTTATTACATGTGACATATATAATCTTAAGATCCCCTTCTTTGGAATGTTTGCTCTCATCCAATCACCCCTTCCACTCCCCCCCTCCCTCTCTGTTTCTGTTTTTCATTATGTTTTTCTTTCTACTTCTCTCCCTTGGACTTCAGTCTTTCATTCCTGTCTGTGAATCACAACCAAAATTGTTATTTATGTTCACTTTTACCTCTGTATCCAACATAAGTTTGCAATGTATCACCTGATTAAATAAACGAGTATGAAGTATAAACTATATAAACTTGAAAAAATGGAATTTATATACCACCTGAAATATGTACTCCAAAGCAAGTATTCAACACCTCAAAAAAGAAAAAAAAAGTCTACAAAACGCTTTAAAACTCATTCGGTAATAGTTTTGATATGATGTATATCTGTTGTATTTCGTGATAATGTTTCTTTTCTGCTATATGACCCTTGCGCCTAATAGTTCCCAGAAGCCATATTTGTTTACAGAATATGACAATATACATGCGGTGTATTACGATAGTGAAAGGAACCTGTGGCCACTGGAGATATTGTATTTCACGTTTTTATTTTTCTCGTTACTTACACGTTTTGATTTTTGTCAAAAAATTCAAAACCATGTTCTGAAATAGTGTTTTGTTTCTCCACTTGACAGAGCCATAAGTTCCTCCTAAAAAATCGTAACACAACACACACAAATATGTCATACTAACAAATGTAAATCAACCTGACAGTGGATGATGAAGCCTTTGAAACGCATCTTGGAAATAAATAAACAATGACTGATAACAGTAAACTGGTTGTTTCATTTGATGACAAAATTCAGAGTGAATGGCCGATGCAGAGAAAAAAACATCTGTCTGTCGCTCAGGAAGCAAAGTTATCCTATATGGGACGCCTGTAACGCTGGGTGTAAATTATCGACGTAATGAGTCATGGCTTCCAAAAAGGGACAGAAAATTACTGCCACCATACTGATTAACAGTACCCTGTGGAGACATAGGTGGGAACGAGTTATATGGTGGCTGCTGGAGTTCGAGAGCCTTGAATCATCTGCTGGATGCGGTGAATCTTATACCAGCTTGAGAGAAGACCTGTGACGTCAGCTGTCTTGGCAAGGCTACAATCTTAATGAGGCGTGTGACTCATGAATGAGTCATGAATGGCTCATGAATAGGTCCAACAGAATTGCCCTCTATCTGCCAAGTGTTCTTCTTCAGGACTCCAATAAAGCAGCTTTATGCTCTAAGTTATAATGTTCTCCAGCCACTACGCTTATTTTATTGTAGTTAACTCTAATTAATTAATATTTTGTATGTACTTAAGCTAATGTGGTGTGTTGTTAGGAACTTACAGCTTTTACTTGGTCGTCTGGGTACTACTTTATTTAAATCTCCAGCAACACTTCGCAGTTAAAATTTCCACTTTGCTGCCGCCACACAGTTCTGGTCCTGGAAAAATTTATGCTATGTAGTCAGTTTCCCATCGACTTGCTATTCTCTAGTGGTGTCATTATTATTCCAGTCTCTAGAGAGCAACGTTTATTTTGTGCAAGTGGACGGCCTAGGGATTACCTAGTAACTTCTTCTTGTAACGTTTTCATGACTTCCTTTACCAAAGACTGACGGTCTGACATTGATGGTTTAATCGTACATAGTTCTTGCACCATCGTATGAAATATCATCAGTAATAAGATGCTAACTTTTGAAAATCAATCAATTCACTGTGCTTATATTTAATATTTTAATATTGCTTCCTGCAGTTACTAGTGTCACTAGCACTCCATCTTCAGAGATGAGAAAGGTGTATTAGAAATCAAATCAAGCAGACTTCCAGACTTCCGCCTCATCCTTGCGAGGAGGTTTGTGCATCCTGTTATAGCCCAGAGGCCTGTGCTGGTGGGAGCTGAAGTCCCAAACAGGGCCAGACAGATCTCTTGGGCAAAAGTCAGACAAAGAGCACTCTATAACCCACAGGGAAGGAGGAGGGACGTAGTCGATATTTCTAGAGGAGACAACATTGACGAAGAACAGATAAAGGAACTTACAAGATATGGGAAGATAGATCCATAGACATAGTGCACACAACTATCCAAGAGAGACAATCCCAACACAAAAGATGGATTGTTTGGATTCCTGTAGATGACAGCCCAACAAAACATTTGCCCTGGCTACAGGCATGTAGCCCTTAGTAGGTGAATTATAATATCACTCTCTATCTCTAGAAAAAAAAAACCATGCCCAATGGATAGATTTACGGTGATTGTGGCGTACAGCAGGAACAAACGATTTGGAACAGACCGATTGTTATAAATTGCTGCTTGGAATGTCCGCAGTTCCAGATATAAAGCAGAAATGGAAAAGGAATATAATTCACCAAACATTGACTTGGTCCTCAAGAAACCAAAAATATATGAAAAGTTTATGAGCCATACCATTAATGTCTCTGGTAGTCGATGGCAGGGAAATCTTGTTGCGACTGCTGTATGCCTTGTTGTCTGTAGCAAAAGAGAAAGTAAAGCAACATCGGATAGTGCAGAGTTTAAGTAATCAGTCTGCTTGGGAACGAAGAAGTGAACACATGGTCGGCTGGAGAACATTGGGTAGCTGCAAGCCTGTCTACAGAAGCTACGAGGGCACGACTGAGGTTCAGGCATCGAGTCCAGGCAGTTTGTCTACTAGTTCTTGCTGTAGGATTGAATACATCGCCCGGATGGATGTCGCGGAATTACGGGAAATGACAGCAGGGTTTCTACCTGCATTGTTTTTGGTGATGATTGTGGAATATGACGTCCGAATGGAGATTCAAATATCGAATGCAGACTGTTAGTCATCCCTTCTCGCTGCTGTGTATGGAGTATGGCATTATTATATGTGCTGTGCCATCCAGGTTCCGAGAAATATGCATCGTACTCGATTTTCACATTAGCATGATGATCAGCTGTGGCTGCAAGAGGTCAGATATCTGCCACACCAGTTATCACCAGGATGGAGTTGTTGTCTGCTTGTTATGGTTCACCATGAGTTCTGTCCTGTTGGAGGCTTCTTCTCTTCGTTTTGCCTTTGTCCCGCATCTGCGAAAGGTCGTTAGGTTCAAATGGCTCTGAGCACTATGGGACTTAACATCTGAGGTCATCAGTCCCCTAGAACTTAGAACTACTTAAACCTAACTAACCTAAGGACATCACACACATCCATGCCCGCGGCAGGATTCGAACTTGCGACCGTAGCAGTCTCGCGGTTCCAGACTGTAACGCCTAGAACCGGTTGGCCACGAAAGGTCGTTAGCGTTAATTATTTGAACTGATATGGTTAATTTAATGGGTAGCTGGATGACCTTCCTATCGCACTTCCATTACTCCTGGGGTGGAATATGTGTTCTCAGACTCTGTGGTATGTATGTGAAAGTGTATAAACATTTTCTAAATGTTTACGAATCATGAAAGTTAGCGAGGACATGGATACCAGCCTGGTATACACCTAGTAGGATGTGAGGAACTGCCTAAAAGCCACATCCAGTCTGGCCAACACATTGGCGCTCGTCAGTAATCCGCTGATTGATTTTATTCAGGGCTGGCACAACCGCCTGAATCATCGAAGTGATACGTTAACACACTCAACTTTCAGGATGGGTTTCGTTCTGGTAGAGCCTATTTAGTATGTTTTCCCCTTTACTGCCAAGAAACGCACCAGACATTGTACCAAAACCCCAAGTGTTAAGACTACCTAAGAGTAGATCAAAAATTGTCCTTACAGAAAGATATATCTACGAAAGTACTGTGCGCAGAAGAAATTAAGTAGAGACAACAGGACCTACAACAAGTTCAGAAAGTCGGCTGGAAGTAACTCGAAGCAGTAAAAGTGAGATTATAGATTAACTTATCATCACGCAGTGTACCCATTCAAGACATTATGCTATCTTGAAAAATAGCTAATGATGAATGAAGCAAGGATGTGCAAACTACCACAGTGGAAGAGATCACTCTTCGCCGAAAGAAATCCAGACGTTTCAAACATAACCATTATTATGAGGAAGAAATTCTGGGAATGAGCTTGTGGAATGCCACACTATATATATCGGGGGCTGTGAGAAAACCGGAACAGAGGAGAATCGAAGCATTTGGTGTACTACAGTAAAACGCTTGAAAATCAAGTGGACTAATATGAGATGTGGAGATCGTCTTCAGATAGGCGAGGAAATGAATACAGTACACGGAAACACCGAGCAGAAAAAGTAAAGAGATGATAGATTTGTTAAGTCATCAGGGAATCATATGGATTGTATTATAAGTAGCCGTAGTGGGCATAACCTGTAGGGGAAGGCAGAGATCGGGATTTGCCCGAAGGGAATGACGACTAATCAATTATTCAAGTTAGCATGTCGAATGTATGATACTGAACACATATTATTGGCCCTTAGGGACACAGTTCCGGCAATAACATGGACACATTAATCGAAGGATCATCTCATAATCAGTTTGACTGCTCAGACGCTCAAGTTTCTGCCAGCATAATACAAATAAGAATGAAAAAGGAAAATTACTGTATCTTAGATTATGATCTATTTGGCTTTAGAAAAAGTGAAGTCATGAAAGACTACTGCGTTTGATAGTGGAAGCTAGACTTTTTTCATACAGAAACATAGTTGGAGAAAGTAAAATGTTGCAAAACGATTGAAATCCCCAGAAAAACGCTGTAGGAACAGATTAGTAATTTATAATAGTTACCGTGTTCCAGAGGGGACACTAAGAATAGAAGACCAATGTTTGCAGTTGCGGAAAAAATTTAAGTTATGATGACACGTCGTTCTGCTCCAGGACACAGCTAAAACGACCAATCAAAATAATTGGTTTCCGCTGACCCACGTGCAGTTTTGCTGTCGAGCCCATGTAAAAGCTCCTCTTTACAACTTGCTTGATCATATTAGGAAGCGCGTACATGTTAGGCGTTTCATATTGTCTCGTAAGTAGTCATATGTACAGCTTCGGTGTGTCACCTTTTACAATACTGTCAGTTCCATATTTATGTCTGATACACTGGAGAGGTCCAGAGCTTCGTTCATGAAACTTGATTTATTTCAGTCACTTCAGCGTCATATTTGTTACACCTTTGAAGGGTCCGTCATGTTTGTTTTCATACTGTCAAGACTATACCTGTTTGGAAATTATGGCTCAGTAGATAATATTTATTATTTATCCTTCATTCCACGAATAATAAGAAAGATGTAGTGATGTGAACTTTGATCATCCCAGTGGTGAGGTTACTCTCTTGTAGTTCATTGTGGCCTAAAATCCAACATTGCAACCTTTGTAAACGTTAACCAGTCTTGGATGTGAAAAGGCATAGTATGATTTCTTTCTAGTCAATTTCCCGCTTTTAATTGTAACGAGTTAATAAGTCGGCGTCATTAACTAGTGTATACTGGTGATTCTCATGCAACTATTCATTATCACGACACAGTGCACGGAGCACAGGGCATCGAACAGGATGAGGGAGGATTTCAGCATAGAAGTGATTTTTGTGAGTTTAATGGAATTCCAGTTTTCCCCCAGGTAGTGCTCACTCCCCACTCCGTCACCATTATATTAGTGCAGTGGACAATAAATATTATAGCATGCTTTCTACGACTGTTTTAAATTACATTAGTCCTTATTAAATGAAACAACAAGTTTACTGTTACCAGTCACCGTTTTATTTTTTTTCCACGTCGCGTTTCGAAGGTTTAAACCTCCATCATCGGGTGGATTTACATTAGTTAGTATTACATATGTGTGTATGTTGTGTTACAACATTTGGAGGAACTTGTGGCACTGCCTAGTGGAGAAACAAGACACTATTTCAGAATATGGTTTTGGATAACTTTTGACAAAAAATTAAACTGATATTTAATGGTAAACTTTAATAAGTAAACTAGAGTACCTCCAGTGGTCACAGGTTCCTTTTTCTGTCGTAACACTTCACATGTATACTGCCACGTTTGTAAACAAATATGGCGTCTGGAATCAGCTGGGTGCAAGGTTCGTACAGCAGAAGAGAAGACATAATCGCAAAGTGCAAAGAATATACATTGTAACAACATTATTACAGAATAATCGTTTAAACCATTTGGAGGTGTTTGTTTTGAGGTGTCAAATATATGTGTGTGTACTTCAGGTGGTATATAAATCCAATTTTGAAAGGTTAAAACAGCTAAACATTCGTACTCATTTATGCAATCAGGTGAAATGTTAAAATGGCTTAAACTTCATTCTTGCTAATAACAATTAGGTAAAATGTTACAGGCTTGAATTACAATGATCATATTGGCTACAGCAGTAAAATCATACATAGATGACACTCTTTGAAGAAAGAGAGAGAGAGAGAGAGAGAGAGAGAGAGAGAGAGAGAGAGAGAGAGGGAGGGAGGAGTGATTATATGAGAGCAAACAATTACATGACAAGGAGTCTTAAGATTACATGTTGCATATATTAGCTGCCTAAAGGTTGGGGTAATACACTGGTTAATGTTATAAAATATGCAGATAAATATACATTTGTGCCCCCTGTCAGCTTAAAACTGTATGTACATCAACTACTGGCACAAATGTATATCTATCTGCATATTTTATAAAGTTAACCAGTGTATTACCCCAACCTTTAGGCAGCTAATATATGCAACATGTAATCTTAAGACTCCTTGCCATGTAAATGTTTGCTCTCATATAATCACTCCTCCCTCTCTCTCTCTCTCTCTCTCTTTCTTCAAAGAGTGTCATCTATGTATGATTTTACTGCTGTAGCCAATATGATCATTGTAATTCAAGCCTGTAACATTTTACCTAATTGTTATTAGCAAGAATGAAGTTTAAGCCATTTTAACATTTCACCTGATTGCATAAATGAGTACGAATGTTTAGCTGTTTTAACCTTTCAAAATTGGATTTATATACCACCTGAAGTACACACACATATATTTGACACCTCAAAACAAACACCTCCAAATGGTTTAAACGATTATTCTGTAATAATGTTGTTACAATGTATATTCTTTGCACTTTGCGATTATGTCTTCTCTTCTGCTGTACGAACCTTGCACCCAGCTGATTCCAGACGCCATATTTGTTTACAAACGTGGCAGTATACATGTGAAGTGTTACGACAGAAAAAGGAACCTGTGACCACTGGAGGTACTCTAGTTTACTTATTAAAGTTTACCATTAAATATCAGTTTAATTTTTTGTCAAAAGTTATCCAAAACCATATTCTGAAATAGTGTCTTGTTTCTCCACTAGGCAGTGCCACAAGTTCCTCCAAATGTTGTAACACAACATACACACATATGTAATACTAACTAATGTAAATCCACCCGATGATGGAGGTTTAAACCTTCGAAACGCGTCGTGGAAAAAATAAAACGGTGACTGGTAACAGTAAACTTGTTGTTTCATTTAATGTCAGTAACAGTCACGGTAAAGCCTAACCTAAAAATGTTTGCATTTAAAGTTACATTAGTCCCTCAGTGACGAGTGGATTTACTTTGTGTTAAGTTACTGCCCCAGTAAATTGACCAATGTGCGTTAGGGGACCACGTAATGTTACTGTAAATGTTGAGATGTTTAATCTGAAGATGACTTGAACCACTTGCTCTCGTTCTAAGAAAGGGAAATAAAGAAGTTTCATAGAAGAATGCAGAAGCATTTCACCATTTACATAAAAATGTCCCATCCATTTCCAAGGTTTTTCCCATACCACACCTTGTCTAGTAAGAGTAAGCAAGAGCATAGTGATGTCCATTCGGTGTCCAATCACTTCGAAAGTGGTTCATGTTGAATAGGTCCGAATCTTGTATCCAATCTGTTAGGTTATTTTCTATCCACTGCTAGCTTATAAGATGTTATTCAACTGCGAAAAATTAGATTAACGGTTATTGGGCCTCTGTTTAGTTGTTATTTCATCATAATGACTAAAGCAACAGGGGAGGAAGTTGACGTGACGGAGGAAATCAAAAACTTGAGTAAGAGAGGGATAGCCTTTCAACATATTGCTCGGATGTTTGGATTTCTGTATTTGTCGAAACTCTGTTCACATTAATTGTATCCAAAATGAAGTAAGTGACATGTGTTATAATTCATTTGCTTTATACATCCTCAAACCAGTCAATTTGTTTGAGTTGTTTTGACAAATACATTATACTTATTGGTTCGTGTGTGTCTGTTATCATTGGGCCCACCTGAAATTCTTTGTGTGTAACATACAGTTTAGGATTACCTACTTCTTTTTCCACTTTTTGTTTAGTATTCTTTTGGCCCAGTCTTCATATGTGCTGACACTTCCTTCCCCTGACTGTGTCATTGTTTTTTCATGGGGGTTACAGGTATCGTTTCAGACGTCCTGCCTTTTGCAAAGGAACTTCTGAAATTTCTAGTGATAATCTCCTCCCAAGGAACACCATCTTCTAGAAGGCACCTTCAGTGTTGCAGGGGAGGCTTTTGCGTGCTTTTATGCTGGCGTTAGCGATACGGTACGAGATTGCAGTTCCTGCGTTATTCCGAATCACGATGCAATGTTCACTCGGACATGCATGATGTCCGAAGGAACACTGCATCGTAATTCGGAATAACACAGGCACTGCAATATCATATTTTTCTGCGGCTTTCATGTAAAATGTCACCCCTTGGGAGAATACACGTAATGGTTGTAGGAGTACAGGTTGTAGACAAATGGTTAACGGCATATGGAATTTTGTGTCTGGACATGAGTCGTGCTAGGATGGCCTAACGGTAAGGCGACCGCTCGCAATAAGTGGGAAACCTGGTTTCGAGTTCCGGTCAGGCACAGATTTTCACTGTCGTCATTTCATCACGCAACTGATGATTGTTTATATCCCAGCTACGAATACATTTCATGTACCTAGGAGGAGGTACTCTGATTTGAAAGAATGTCCCCCAGGATGGCGGTTCTGCAACGGGGTGGTTAACCATATGTATAAAAAAATATCATCCATCCGTCTCTCAGAAATAACGTGATAGTTCGTAAAGACGACGACAAGGACATGATAAAGGAAAACGAGTTGGTGCTAAAGAAATTTTATAAATAGTTACCTGGAATATGAGAGTTGTTTTGAATACAATGGAATCAAAGCCTACATAAAATTTGAAACCAAAAAGTATAAACATTGACATATAACAAAAACAGGGAAGAGCAACGGAAAATAACAAATTAATTTAGAGTGAATTCTAACAAATGGGTGACCATTAAATGGAGTTGATATTCTTGTAGATGAAAATGGATAGAAGATTTTTATGTGTACGAGGAGTATACACTCCTGAGGAAGGAAAACGCAATTATTCAAAATTATTTAATGAAGAACTGCTAAAACAAGTTAATAACTATAATAAAACAAATCACTCGTTAGTAACAGAAGACATAAATTCAAGAACATGAAATGTACCAATAGTAGGCACATTTGGAGATATACCTTTAAATGAAAATGATAAGACATTAATACATAAATACACCTTGAACACAAGAGGTTCAAGCTCAGCGTCTAATTAGGTAATACTATTAAAATAATAAGATGGAGATTTCAGGACACTTATTTATTAAGAGGTAATGATATATTGACTCTGATCGCTTCCTAGCTACTTCAAAGGTTCAAATATGGATGAGACGGAGGAAACAAACTAATTTAAAGACAACCCCAAACCAAAACTTAAAAATTTTAAGTTCGTCTTCTTCAGGAAAAAAGCGTAAGGAATTTACATCAACAAAGGTTTACACGCGAAATGCAAATGACTGAGACTAAAAGAAATATGGAAGAAGAATGGGGAGATTAAAATAAATACAACTGAGACTAACTATTAACGTACTGGGGAAAAGTAAAGGATCAAACCGAAAGAAAAGCAAAACGTCCACAACAAATACTCCGTAACAAGGACGAACGAAGCTCAAAAGTTTATAAACAGAAGGGAAATAAAACAAAAAGATACCGTAGTGGCTCCCGGAGAGCTTCACTGATAGTGTTGAACATGACGTTCACGGAAGACGTAATAAAGGGATCAAACTTCTGATACATATTAATAAAACGGAGAAAGACGTTACAAACATTAATATAGTAACAGAAAATCAATGAATACAACATTGCAGCTCAGATCATCAACCGTTTTATTCCTCAACATACGTAAGCCCCGACGTTACCAATCTGTTTCCACCATATTTACGTGAATATACTTGCTGCCACAATCCATTCAGATAAATATTCTGCAAACTAATGGCGAACTCGTGATGGTACACTTTAAATTAATAGATGCTGAACAGGAAAGGCAATCGGTTAACCAAATTCAACGGTTGTACTCACACGTTCGTACAACTCCACGGCTATAGATCGTGTAAGCTCTATTGCTCATTTAGGATGCGTGGAAAACAAACGGACGAGAACTTCTGAAATTTCCACTTCTGAAATTACGAAAACAGTCGTAAAAAGGTAATAAATAAGTAAATGTTCGCCAGCTTGATTCGGCAATAACAGAACCGTATCACAATAAGCAACAGTTACAACAGTTACCTTTCGCACGGTAACGAAGCGTAAGGGAAATTCACAGCAAATTTACTGTAGTTTAGCCTGACAAGAAACTGTTCGGTATGAAAACGCACAATCTCTGTTGGATTAAATTAATTACCCAATTAAGTGAAATGTCTGATAGGTGGTACAATTCACAGATTGAAACCGGAAGTCATACCTTAGAGTTGTGCTCTCGTTATATTGCTGATGGTGAAATTGTACTGTTCCTAAATTTTAGATAAGACTTCATCCATTAAGCCGTACAATACTTTGAATGCAGTACAATGATGATGTAGCTTTTCACAACGTAGAAGGGATCTGACGCAAATCAGATATATGGAAGCATTTGACACAATAAGAAAATTAAAATAAAAACGGACTAAAGAAACTGAACTATATAAATCACAATTGAAAGAATAGGTTTTCAGTTCGTGTTTGTATAAGAATCGATTTTTGCATCTCTCGCAATACAACCGTAAAATTTCTAACGAAATTAAATAAATTAAACCATCGCCTCATTTCTATAGTAATTCCATAGTCAGAACTTTAACTGTAACTCAATTTAAGTTATACCGTAGCCCTTTATTCAAAACTCTGCATTAATGTTTAAATACAAATAATAATTAACATCGAAATAGTGCACACAAAAATTTATTGTTCGTTTAGTAAAACCTTTTTGGATCACAATTAGCACACATACGCTCTATTCTCGTGAAACTGGATTTTGTAGTTAATACTATCGAGTTGCAACACACCGGGGGCGGTTTATTATAAGTAAGTTATGAAGTCAAATTAATTCACCAATGACACTAACTTGTTACTATACAGCAACTGGCGGGCGAGCACAGGATCGTTTATTAATTTATTTCTTTGAGTGCTGTTCTAAGAGCTTTGTTTGGGTGCTGTTGCACTGTGGCATTATGAAAAAGTCTAATGGCTATTTGGGAGACCTAAAGAAACAGTCAGTGAATAATATTTGCGTAAAGCACATGGATAACGTAAGTGACTAAATAAAACTGGAATGAAGGTTATGACACCAGAGGATATCAATGTAGGCTAATCACACAATTAGATTTTACAGTTAATTTATTCACAGTAGACACAATGTTGCTTAGAATTTTGGCGCTGTACAGAATGATATTAGACACAGAAATGTAAATGAAATCAGAAGTAACTATCCTAACAGAGCAAGCATAGCGCACGTAGGCAACGACTAATGTATACCAATAGCACTGTGCAGCGTATCAAATTGTTACTTTGAACAAATTTCTAACATTAAACTAGTTCATTCAAGTCTATTAGCAGTGAATGATTCTGTAAATCATACTATAGCAACAAATTTTTATACTGGCCCGAGGGAATACATGTTCCCAAAGTTGCAAATTGTTCCTCAAAATGACGAAGTACAAACTAGCTGCACACCATTCTATCACGATGAAGAGCCTCATAGACAGCACCAAAACTTACCACCTTACCCTACCCAGAATGTCGACCAAAAGACCTTTCTTCCAACCCGATTTGTTCCCTCTTCGACTCTCTCGCCTGACTGTCCTTGTGGTCATGTTAGCTCTTAGCTTATAGTCCACTGTTCAGTTTTACTTACAAAATGCTCAAGATATTCCAATCTGAACAATTGAAACGTATCTCCACCATCCATTTCCACAAAGATTAGTGTTATATACAGCCAAGATTATGTTTTTAAATATCTATTGTACGCTACAATTAGGAACTGCTGGAACGTAGCGAAGTTTACTTCATTCTTCATATCCCTGCGGTACCGCTCAGATCAACTAACATTCTTCAAGCGTTACATTACCAAATTTTCGCATTAAATACATAGAAATAAACTGTAGTAGTGCAGTACAGTTTCCATGCTTCTGCAAAATTTTCAATGTAAATGTGGGGAACTCGTTGTTTTGACATTCAGAAAAAACGTATTCAATAATCCTTTGATAGAAATTGCTAAATCTGTTCTGTACTTTAACAAAAATATTCATTTATAGCTGACATCAAGTGCTATAAGATATTTTGTCGTACAGAATGAGTGTTTGTTTGTAGCTTTTTTCGCTGTTGTTATAAATAATTGTATATGTAAATGTTAATAACTTTGTTAATGTTCATCGTACAAACATTGTAATATTTTTACTGATCTCGACTCTTTATTGCGATTTTAACGCCATCATTAGATTTTTTGGAAGCTGTTCCATTATTTTTAGTGACGTTATATGCTTTAGTTTTGGACGCAGAATCTTGACACGCTGACCAGCTTCTACAGCCGTGGATTGGAAGAAGCGAATATGTACATGACTTACTGCCTGCAACGTCACAGACTCTCCGAAATTTCAGTAGCCACCATCAGTAACAAAAGGTTGTCAGTCATACGAAATTTTATGACTTTTCGGTGATGTTTTTCTGCTGGTTCAATGCTGTCCTTAACTTTTCACATCTCGTGCTGACCATCTCATCTCTACGCTCAGCAACATGCATAATACGTTTTACATATTCTAGTCTTTGTCTGCGTTTACAGTTTTTCCCCTCTACTGATACTTCCCGCACCGGCACTTTTAATGCATTCATTGTAAAAACTTGATGGGATAAATTGGCTCACAAAAATATTAATAGTTGGCCAGCTGACGAGGCGTGTATAATTTCGATATCAATGCGCCGGCTGGTGTGGCCGAGCGGCTCTAGGCGCTACAGTCTGGAACCGCGCGACCGCTACGGTCGAAGTTTCGAATCCTACCTCGGGCATGGATGTGTGTGACGTCCTTAGGTTAGTTAGCTTTAAGTAGATTTAAGTTCTAGCGGACTGATCACCTCAGATGTTAAGTCCCATAGCGCTCAGAGCCATTTGAACCATTTGATATCAATGCGTTTGAAACAGATGACGGCAGTGGTTGCAGGTTGGCGAAAATTCCTCGCATCAGGCGTGCGAGATTTTTAATAAAAACTGCCGAGCGGAAGAACAGCGTCCACGTTGTGACAGAATGGGATTATATGAACCCTCTTGGTTGTCGACTTGTCCTTGTGTTGACGTCGCGCTTTCTGCTTCCATCCCATGACTGCGGCATGACGACTGTCTTCTTCAACGTGATGCGACAACAATTCTTTCTCTTCGACATTTGATAAAGGAATTCTTAAATCTCTTTAGTACTCTTACTGATGCCACTTTACAGAGAAGATTATTACTTACATAAAGTATTTGCTGTTATTACAGCACAAAAATTAGTGTACAGTAATCTTAAAGTTTTAAACATGGCTCTATTGTCAGCGACTGTTACAAAGCAAAATTAAAGCAATAACAGCCCACGGTCGCAGAAATGAAGTCTTTTTGACATAGTTTTTGGCCTCTACTAAGAGTGCCTTCATCAGAAATAAAACATTTAAACTGGAATGTCACGTATAAAATAAATATGATGCGATAAAGCTTTAGTCACAACATTTTAAAATGGCTTGCCTTCTATGTTTTCTATTTTAAAATTTTGTGACTAAAGCTTTATCGCTTGATATTTATTTTATGTGTGACATACCAGTTTAAATGTTTTATTTCTGATGAAGGCACTTTTAGTAGTGGTCGAAATTTAGGTCAAAAAGACTTCATTTTTGCGACCGAGGTCTGTTATTGCTTTAATTTTAGTGTACAGTAAATTAGTTCAACAAGACAGTACACTTTCATAATCCTCGCTGTAAAGATCAGATTCTTCTGTTCGTTCGTCGTAAAAATTCTGACTATGCAATAAAGATGAACCCTCTGCCAGGTACTTAAATGTGACTTGCAGAGTATCCATGTAGATGTAGATGTAGAACAAACTATCGGGTCTCTGCGCTGCCGTCAGCGAGACGCTTACTGCTGAATGTTTCACTTACAAACCCACTATTCTGAGTACTGGATACACAGTTTGTCGGGATACTGCAACTATCGTTCAGAAACAGTAAAATTTTGTTGCGAGGTTGGGTCAGATATCGGTCACATCAGCGGCCATGCACAGATGAATCGTCGAGTCTTTACAGGTGGCGCAGTGGTCGATTCACGTGCTCAACCACACGCGCACTGCTTCTACGTGAGCGTAAGACGCTAGCGATTACTGAGACATTTATGGCAAACAGTGAGAATCGTGTCTGGCCGTGCCTATGGCCGTAGGTGCTAGATCTGCTAGCGTTTCGTGGCGGGCTGTTCAACGAGTCTACAGGAAGTGGTACAATACACTCGGCCACGGAACACGACGTCAGAATTGTGGTCGAATAAAGATCCTGACTGAGAGGGACTGGAGACGAGTCTCAGAGTTTGTTAATCAAAAACGCTTCGAAACCCCACAGCACTTGCTGCGGACAGTGAACGAAGATCAGCCCTCAGCTGTTAGAGAACACTGCCACGGGAACGAGATTCAATGAACATTTGGAATCGGTCACCTGACAATAAGCCACTTATACCTCTGTTTTTCAAGATGACAGCAGCAAAGTCCATCAGGTTGGACGAGTATCTGATTGGCTTTCTGAACACCCCTGAGCCTGCTACATTTTGATTGGCCTGCAAAATTAGCTGACTTTAACCCCATAACCCCATAAAAATCTGTGGCACATGTTGGAACAGCGAATAAAACGCCGACATCAGCATCCCGCAATTAGGTGGAACTGCGCCTACATATCCCTAGCGAGTGGCTTAACATGGATGAAACGTACCTGTGCAGCTTCGTGAACTCTCTTCCTCACAGAATCCAGGTGTTATCGAGTTGATGGGTGGAGTGACACAGTACTAAATGATGCTTCTAATGATTTTTGTAGGGGTGCAAAAATTTTTGGCCGGCGTGTTTAAATGGTCAGCGGCAAACGGAGACATTTGATACATGTTGTACCGCCTTCAAAGCCTAGAAATAACAGTTAATAGCATCACTCGTGTGAGGCTGTTCTTAGGCTTCCCATGAACCCGTTCCAAAATTCTTCTCAGACAACCACGATATAAATGGTGTCTTTGTGGCATCATCGTACGGTGTTGCCTTCTCGGAAAGAGTAAATTCTGATTATAGACAGAGTAATGTGATCTTTGACTAGTAGTCAAAATCAAAATGCCCTCGGTCCCGGGTTCGCACCTGTCTACGACATCCGGCGTAAGAAATCACATCCATTCTGCCAACGCCATTGTAAAAGAGGACGCAGGAGCGGACTAGGGCTCAGGGCACTCTACTGCACTTGGGGTGAGAAACTGCCACTAAAAGGCGGAAGAATCAGCAGTGATCAACGGCATCAAGATGCAGGAGGAAATGGAAACTACTGCATTAAAGGTACATAAGTAATGTGTATCTACAGGCCATGTGCCATGTAAATGAAAAAGAAGTGTCAACAGTAGCTCTGCATTGGGAAAAGATTCCGGACTAGTCCCCCACTCGGATCTCTGGGAGGGGATTCCCGGGGTGACCATGAGGAAAAGCACTGAATAACCAACGATCGAGGTGTGGAATGATATAAGTTTGAACATGGTAGGGGAGCTAGAAAATCTGAAAAAATTGAATGCTAAGGGTCAATCTGGATGTAATGAGGGTCAGTGAAATGAAATGGAAGAAGGGCAAGAATTTGTGGTCAGAAGAGTATAGGGTAATATTAACAGCACCAGAAACTGTTTTGACCGGAACAGGATTCGTTATGAATAAACTGATAGGGCAAAGAGTGAGTTACTTTGAATAGTTCAGTAATACGGTTGTTCTCGTCAACACAGAAAGAAAAACCAACACCGACAGTAACAGTTCAGGTATACAAGCCGACGTCGCGAGCAGAAGATGAGGCTTAGAGAAAGTATATGACACTCAAGGGGTAATCCGGTACGTAAAGAGAGATGAAAATCTAATAGTCGAGGGAGAGTGGAACGCTGTTGTAGTGGAAGGAGAAGAAAAAAGGGTTACCGATGAATAAGGGCTTGGTAGTAGGAATGAGAGAGGAGAAAGACTGAATTCTGTAATAAATTTCAGATGGTAATAGTGAATCTCTGGTCAAGAAATCACAAGAGGAGGAGGTATACTTGAAAAAGGGCAGGACCTAAAATTTAATTTGGATTAGATCATGGTCAATCAGAGATTCCGAAGTCGTATATTGAATTGTGTGAATCAGCAGATATAGAATCAGATCACAATTTAGTAATAATTAAGAGTAGGCTGAAATTTAAGAGACTAGTTAGGAGGAATCAATGCGCAAAGAAGTGGGATACGGAAATTCTAAGGAATGAAGTTCTCCGAGGCTGTAGATACTGCGGTAATGAATACATCAGTACGAATTTCAGTTGAAGAGGAATGGGTGTTTCAAAAGAAGTCGCAAAGATAAACATATGTACAAGGTAGACTACTGGGAAGAGAACCATGTTTAACAGAAAAAATACTTTAGTTAATCGACGAAACAAGCAAGTCCAAAAATGTTCAGGAAAATCCAGGAATACGGAAATACAAGTCACTTAGCAATGAAATAAGTAGGAAGAGCAGGGAAGCTAAGACGAAATGGCTTCATGAAAAATGTAAAGAAATCGAAAATGAAATGATTGTCTTGAAAACTGACTCAGCTTACAAAAAAGTCAAAACAATCTTCGGTGAAATTAATAGCAGAGGCGGTAACATCAATAGTGCAATGAGAATTCCTCGGTTAAATGCAGAGGATAAAGCGGACAGGATGGGAAGAGTACATTGGAGGCTTGTATGAGGGGGAGAACTTGTCTGATGACGTGATAGAAGAAGGAGCGGGAGTCGTTGGGAAAAGATAGGGGATCCGGTATGAGAATCGTAATTTCAGAGAGCTTTGGAAGACTTCAGATCAAGTAAGGCAGAAGGGATGGATAACATTCCAAAGGAATTTCTAAAATCATTGGAGCAAGTGGCAACAAAACAGCTACTCCGTCAGATTTTCGGAAAAGCATCACCCACATAACTCCGAAGATTGCAAGAGCCAAAAAGCGTGAGGATTTTCAACAACCAGCTTAACAGCTCATGCATCCATGGTTCCGACAATAATGATATACAGAAAGCTGGAAAAGAGAATTGAGGGTCTGTTAGATGGCCACCAGGTGCCTTTAGGAAAGATAAAGGCACCAGAGAGGTAATTGTGACAATGCTGCTGATACTGGAAGCAAGACTGAAAAAAAAGTCAAGACACTTGCATAGGACATGTCGAGCTGGAAAAAGTGTTCGACAGTTTGAAATGGTGCAGGTTCTTTGAATTTCTAAGGAAAATAACGGTAAGACAGGTAATGAGCAATAAGTACAAGAACCAAGAGCGGACAATAAGACCAGAAGACCAGTGTTTGGATTAAGAAGGGTGTAGGACAAGGATGTGCTTTTTACCCCTGCTGTTCAGTCTATACATCGAAGAAGCAAATAAAGAAAGGTTCAAGACTAGGTTTAAAATTCGAGATGAAAGGACATCAACGGTAAGAACTTATGATGACATTACTATCCTGAGTGAAAGTGAAGAAGAATAACAAGATGTGTTGAATGGAATGAACATTTTAATGGTACAGATTATGGCTTGTTGATTTGTTAGCACTGACGGAACATACATACGAGTCCAAAAAAAAAAAAAAAAAAAAAAAAAAAAAGTATTGTGCCCCTCTAGTGATTTTTGGGGGGGACGGGCTACGAGTTATGTTCCGTATGGAACCCTGCACTATCACCTATACGCCGAGATCATGTCGAGCGTTTCACTCTTCGAGACTGTGGGCAAGACTAGACTGAAGGCGCTCCCCTCCATCCCAACGGCCACCGCAGAGATAAGAGATGGGGAGAGACGGCCAGCACTCGGCTGTATAGACGGGTCGCCGTGCATCATCGACACTTCGCCAGAAGGTGATGAGAGTGACACTCATCTAAATCTCGCGTGATTTGTACGCAGCCGCCAGGATGGAAACCTGGGAAGGTTTTGTCAACATACACGTCGGGAAAGTCTATACTCTCCCCTCACATATTTGCACAAATAGTGAATCTTGTAGTGCAGTGCATTGCAGTGCCAGGCTTCCTCGTAGGTGATCACAGCATCTGCAACAGACATTTCATCCATTTTACATTCAACAGCGTGCATTAAGAATCATCTTGTCTTCTTAGATGATGACGTTGTTCTCGATGGCAGTACCACAGCACGTGCCACATGAGATGTTGTTGTTGTTGTGACCTTCAGTCAAAACACTGGTTAGATGCAGTTCTCCATAACAGTCTACCTTTGGCAAGCAAGTGTTCTTCCAGTTTTATATTTGCAGCCTAGTTATAATTGCAGCCTGTTGTAGATAATATGTCGTTACTGGTATTTTCTCCTTACTACCCTGAGAATTTCAAAACGTGCCTTCCAAACAAATCTGTCAGAAGCTTCCATTAAGTCTATAAACGCTATAAACGTAGGTTTTGCTTTATCCTATGTTTTAAGACAATTCGTACAGCCGGGTTGCCTCATGCATTCCTGTGTTTCTTCAGAACCCAACCTGATTTTCCTCGCAGATTGTTTCCACCAGTCTTTTCATTCCACTCTAAACAGTTCCAACCATTACTTTGATACCATGTCCTAGTACACTGATGGCTCTGTATTGTCTATACCCGTCCAAGATTATCTACATTGGAAATGGAATTACGGTATTATATTATTAATGAAGGTATCCGACGGTACTTTGACTCGCTCACACATCTTGCACTTCAGGTGGAATAGTTTTGTCATCGCAAGCTGACTCATGAATCCCAACAATTCTGATGGATTTTCGTCCATAACAGGGGCCTTGTTTCGATTTAGATCATTTAAAGGTGAGTTGCAATTCCTTATCCATCTTAACATTTTCTTTTAATGTATATTCCGTTTACATAATGATTTTATGTTCGTTTCCCTTGTGTAGTCCTTCTACAGGTTCTTTCCATCTTTCAATTTCCCCTTCATTGCTTAGTATTGGCTTGCCATCTGAGCTCTTAATATTCACGCAATTTCTTCTCTTTTCTCCAAAGAACTTCTTAATTTTCCTGCAGACGGTCTCTATTTTTAAAATAGTCATGCTTCCATAGCTTTGCATTCTTCTCTAGACATTCAGACGTGATCATTTTACTCTTTCAGACTATTCCTTTGTGTAGACTGTTTTTCGCTTCGCTCTGTTCTCTCTTTTTAATGCGCAATAACTTTATATTTTCTCTTTCCTCAGTTACGTTCAGTATCTTATGTTTTATCCTTAATAGCTTTTTGCCAATTTGATGCTGAGCTGCCTTTTCCATTTCTTTTGAGATGCTACCCATTTCCGTTTTGTTGTTTTCCAGTCTACTGTTTCAGTCAATCGTCGTCTAATACTCCATTTAAATCTACTAAAAACCTACAAACAATTCTGTTGGAAGAACATCCGCAACGGAGCATTTTATCAGAGGTTGAAAATACCGCTTTAGTTGTAAATTTCTTTATTTGCACACGGTCGTGTGAAAATAAAGAAATTTACTACCTACAACCTGTTTCTTTTAATTTATACAGGTCTAAGCTACTTAATTTCCTTTGTCTCAGTTTATAGATAGATATTCCCCTCAGAATATTTTTGAAATAATTTAATAAGTAAGGGGATGGGAATCGTAAGATGCCCTGCCACAAAAACGTAACAATTGAAGCAGATTACAATATTACTTTTAGAATGGTATTCCGAATACATATTTATCATTTCTCTAATACACAAAGTCTGACAAATTGAAATGAATACAAGGAAATAACAACATCATTTCAAATTTAGAAATTGAACTGTTTACCTTGTAATATCAAACCGTTGAGACGCACCACATTCAGTTCTAACGTAGGTTTAATAAACCATGGTATGAACTAAAGGAGAGAGAAAGACATTTCAATAAAGTTCAAAACTAATAAAGACAATATAAATAAACATTTGGTCCCGCAACGAGCACAGACAATGAGCCACTATAGAAAAAAAAACCTGTGAAACAAATGGGTAACATTGAAATATGTATAAATAAAATTTAAAAAAACGATGTCCAGCTGGATCCAAGGATTAGTAGTAAAATTAACCACAAGTACCAAAGCCTTCCCACATAATACTGACAACTTATATACCAAGCTCAAACCCAATAGAAAAGAGTATCTGTAACCTTCAGCAAACTACATTGCTTTATTTTAAATTGAGACTACATGGACACATGGCTTCTACTAAGGCAGGAAATTTCAACTTCTGTTTTTGCGTAGTAAACAAGAGATTACAACACCAATTCATAAAATATCAAGAAATTTATCAACCATCTCAAAGCCAATACACGGAACTAACAGCGAGACAAAGTAATTTACCAACTTAAGTTAGCACGACCGGTAAACTACTATTAAATTGCAGGGTTAACTCGCCCCATAAAGAACCATACGACACAAAGCAGATATTAACTTTTCATAACTGGATTTCACAGTCATGTGAATGTTCTTGAAAAACATAATGTTTACGCCAGTGATAGTTAAACATTTTATTTCCACTATTGCAATTTCGGCCTTAGGCCATTATCAAGTGGAGATGTTTTGGCTTTAAGCCATGTCTACTTCTTACAAGCTGACACATTTATATGTAGTTGTCATTTGCTGTGAAATACATTCGTAACGCACTACTTAGCATCGTTACGAATGTGTATAACAGCCCACACCTGGGCAGCTATGTTATCTGTGGTCTATGTGTGGGTCGCGCTAACAGTTTCGAGCATGCAGTAAGGAAGCGGAACCCAGCAGCAACAGTACAACAAGTTGAAAAAGAGAGGGACAGAGGGTTGCGTGTGATAAACCTCATCCCTCGAAAATTTCTCTCCTCCATACCTCCTTTGCGTTAGCACAGATGGCGTGTCACTGGTCTCACTTGTACTAACCGACTGCGTAATTGCTTCCATCGCCTTCAGTGGAATGCAAGAGTTCTAATTAATGTACATTACGGCTGCCCCCCCCCCTTCACCCTTACTGGCTGGAGTGGGACATGACGTCCAGTCTGCCGTGTGGTTCGGAGTCAGCACAATCCTCAAGAGTGGTCAAGTGCCATATTCTCTCACAATTGTCATTACGTTGATATAATCTATTTAAATAAAAATAACATAATGATGAGTGCAAGATTTTTTCTTTACTTAATGTATTTATTTATTTTATTACTAAGGACGCCAATCCGAAAATAAATTTAATGTCTGCAGGGCCCTGTTAACGTTGTATAGACGTAAATTACGTGGTGTGAGGTGTGTTTGTTTGTGTGTGCGCGTGTTTTTGTTAGTTTTTGGTTAGTGCTACTCCTGTCATGCACACTAAATTTTTTTTCTTTTTTTTTATGGTGGTTCTATATCTCCACCAAACGTGCAGACTTCTCCAAATACTAAATACTAACTTATTTGCACTACCCTATGCCTTTGCTAATACTACCGAAGCGAATTTTCATGCATTTTATTCTTTGTAAACTCCTCTTTTATCTTTCGATGTCCTGAAGTGGCCAGGACGTGCGTCTACTCACTCAGGTGCTGGTGATTTGTCTGAAAACCTTCAAGTGACTGTGTACTCGTAATTGTACATATTACAATGATGCTTCCTGTCTCCTCTGCCAGGGCCACAGCTGCTGAAATGAAACACGAGCATTATGAATTGTTTATCTGTATGTAGACATTTTATAATTTGTCTCTCATCCATGGTCCATCATTTCGTTTCTGCTTCCTATATCCATGTCTGTGGTTCGCCACTCTACCACGACTTGCACTTGCCCGTGCTAATTCTCCATACACAGTATTCCCCGACAGCGCTCACATGGCTCTGGCAAAATGCCACCACGAGACAGGCTTCATCGCGCGACAGGCGATGGCTCATATCACACCAAGTCTTAGCTTCGCCACGCGCCTAAAGCGTGAACTGCTAACACCATACGAAACACATACGACAATCGAGATTAACATGCTCATAACACAAAGAGTCTTAGCGTCGACACGCGCCCAAAGCGTGGACTGCTAACACCATACGAAACACGAGACAGTAAAATATCTGGGAGTATGCGTGCGGAACGATTTGAAGTGGAATGATCATATAAAATTAATTGTTGGTAAGGCGGGTACCAGGTTGAGATTCATTGGGAGAGTGCTTAGAAAATGTAGTCCATCAACAAAGGAGGTGGCTTACAAAACACTCGTTCGACCTATACTTGAGTATTGCTCATCAGTGTGGGATCCGTACCAGATCGGTTTGACGGAGGAGATAGAGAAGATCCAAAGAGGAGCGGCGCGTTTCGTCACAGGGTTATTTGGTAACCGTGATAGCGTTACGGAGATGTTTAATAAACTCAAGTGGCAGACTCTGCAAGAGAGGCGCTCTGCATCGCGGTGTAGCTTGCTCGCCAGTTTTCGAGAGGGTACGTTTCTGGATGAGGTATCGAATATATTGCTTCCCCCTACTTATACCTCCCGAGGAGATCACGAATGTAAAATTAGAGAGATTAGAGCGCGCACGGAGGCTTTCAGACAGTCGTTCTTCCCGCGAACCATACGCGACTGGAACAGGAAAGGGAGGTAATGACAGTGGAACGTAAAGTGCCCTCCGCCACACACCGTTGGGTGGCTTGCGGAGTATAAATGTAGATGTAGATGTAGAACACATCCGAAAAATCGAGACGCATGTGCTCTATGGCACGATTTACCGTCTAGACACCACGAAAAACATAAAGTGACGTGCATCCATCCCTTGGACAGTGTACAAGAGACCACGGAACGTAAACCGCGGTGATAATCGTGTTGGCTCTTGTACGTGAATGCTATGACAGGGTACGACGCTCAGTTGCGGAAATCGGACAATTGTGAGGCCCAAAGAAATAATAGCAGTATTAAGTTGTTTGGAGCACTCAGTATAGCAACGTGCCTGGTTTGGTATGCAGCAAAAAGTGTCAGCTGGTGATTATATATAACTGGCAACGGAATTTTAATTCAATTTGACTCCTTATAGTAAATGTTGGTGTGAAGATGTCACAAATACGCAACTCATTCGACCACGTTCAACAAGGACTCATGCTGAAAACTAATGGAAATGACAAGCAAACAAAATAACACGAAATACAACAAATGTAAAATTACGCTAAGCAACACAATATCAACATTAAATTACGTTAAACTGTACATCAATACAGACTATTTACATACTGCACCTTCTCTGATCTATAGATCTACTATGTACACTTATTCTACGAATTGTATAATTTGTTGAATTGTATAATTTGTTGAATTTTCTCTGCGTGACCGCAGCAATGGGTTAGGTGGCCTCAGTTCCACATATTCGCTACGTTGGTCATTCCATTGACCTTGACCGTTGTAGGTCATGCTGCTGCTTTGCAGTTGGTCCCTAGAATCCCACTGATCCTGGTTCGAGTTCTGTTGTTTTCCCTAGTTTCCGTTTCGTCGGTAGTTGTTGTTGTGGTTATGATTATAATTTCTTCGTCTTCCTCTATTTTCCCATGACGGTTGGTTATTCCCAATTCGTCCCATTTCGTCCCCCCATTTCGTCCATCGTCATTTATCTCTGGCAAATCTTGCCGGTTATGGTCATTATTTCTACTTCTTTCCCGCGAGTTGTATCATTCACGTACCCGAATTCGCACAGCACACTCTTGAAAGCTTCGATTGAATCATTGCATCTAACGATGGGTAGTTGCTGGTACCGTAAAGGTAAGTTAATGTACCAGTGGCTTGTAATTTCCTTGCGGCTGTACCGTTGGTCCGATAATCGGTTCTTCTTAACCAGGGATTCGAAGAATTTGACAGAACTGCGGAATCCTGACGCTTCTAAGTCCTTTCCTAAAATGACTTCCTGTTTATCCTCTCCTGTGTGTCTTGCGACCAATATGTGCTAAGGAATGCGTCCTTAAATTCTGGGTAGGAGCGACAACTCCCCGCAACTCAGCGCATGTGTTCTGCAATCGACCCTTCTAAGAAACTACAGTTAAACTGGAGCTAAACTTCAGTCGCCATAATTCTGGTAACACGGGATCGTACTGTGCCATCCATGTCTTTGAATGTAATGCTTTGTTTACCTCCTTGTAGACTTGAAAATTTTGGATGGTCGAAAAGTTCGACGTATCCGCCTACGAATTTTCCCTCTCGTCTACAGCGCGTGATTCCATGTATCCGTGCCCAAACAATCTTTGTGCACCGTTATGGTGTTCGCTCGTGTTGTCAGGTTCACATAATAAAGTATCCGACCTCAGTAGGCGTGTACAATTGGTTTTCGGCTCTGTCTCTGACATGCTGTGTGTTACCGACAGAGCATTTTCTATTAAACGTTCCGCCGCAGCACGAGCATATTCCTGCTGCATTCGCCCATGTGCAGGGGGTGTGTCCTCGTATAGCGGTTCGGAGAGTCACAAAACATATTCTTCACTTCTGTGATGCTTTCGATGGCGCTCTGCCGGACCGCCATGTGCCATGTACCTGCCGAACGTCCATAGCCAACTCGTTTTGTTGCGCGGCGACTCGGGTCTATTTGATTTCTGTCTGTTCAATTCGCTTTGAAGCCTCACTCATTTTTTCCTGTGTTTCTTGAACTATTTTTTTTGCCTTGCTTTTGGAGATTTGCAAGTGTCTTTTTTTGTCTTACGCACCTCAGTTCTTGCCAGTTTAACTTGTTCTTTGGCCACTGATGCGTCCTTTCGTGCTATTTGCGCTACCAATCGCGCTGCTTTGGCATCGCGCTTCGCCTGGTTCGCGACCTCACGCGTGTCTACTGTCGTTTTCTTAACATTCTCTAGCTCTTCTTGGATTCCTGCGATCTCTTTCTTGACTCCATCTATACCATCTGTGACCATTCTTATGACTAATTTGTGTCTTTCCTCCTCTTCCTTCCGTCTCATTCTCTCTGCCCCTTGTCTCTTCCTTTCTGCCTCTTGCCTCACCCTTTCTGCCTCTTACATGAATTTCATGAGGGCCTCAAACTGAGATCCATCGATACCACCTTCCGGACTAGATGAACGAGATTCCGTCATTCTGTGACGTTTCGTTCGTGATTCTGCTCTGCCAGTCTCACTGATAGTGCGTGTCGTACCAGCAGCGCCTACATTTCGTTCTGCTGCGGTCTCCTGTTTACTTTCGTCACCTGACTGAGACATGTCTCATACTCTGCAGGTTCTACGTTCGACATTTCTGCCTGGTCTGCAACTGTATTTACCTGAGAATCCCGTGTAATATCCGCTTGTTCATCGCTAATAATCTGACATGGATCCATGGTTAACAAAACACAATTACTTCCGTTACTCTGTAGCAAACGTGCCTTGCTTCCTGTAAGCATGGTTCAAATGGATCTGAGCACTATGGGACTTAACTTCTAAGGTAATCAGTCCCCTAGAACTTAGAACTACTTAAACATAACTAACCTAGGGACATCACACACATCCATTCCCAAGGCAGGATTCGAACCTGCGACCGTAGCGGTCGAGCGGTTCCAGACTAGCGCCTAGAACCGCTAGGTCACAGCACATTAATTCTGACCCAAACAAATTTAAACACTACACATTCCTATGCCACACAGATTCTACTCCATACTACGCTTTTGTGAGCTGCTGATTCCTAGTTCCTGACAACGAATTCAAATAACACCACGCTTGTCTATGCTAACAAATAAAAATCTCAATCCATCCTAACAAATTAGCACAATGCCCTTCGCCGTCAGAAACAAAACAATCAAGTGACACAGAAGTCACAACCACAGCATAAAAATTCACACATACAATAATTTAATATTAGTACTATGTCTAGGCGCCAACAACGCAAATCTATTCTACCCAGTGCACCACATTAAATATGGGGAACAGAAACTTCACTATGCAACACTATCTACGATCTGACGGTCACAGAAAGTGATATCAATTCAAAATTTTTCCCAGGGGTCATCAAATTGAGTGACTACGCTAATCAACGCGATCTAACAGTCACAGAAGATGCCATCATTCCTAGATCCTGGCAGGGCACGACACAATGAAAGGTTAATATTGTTTGGACTGTATAAAAATGGTGATTGAGAATCTATGCAAAATCTAGTTTACTGACAACTTTTATTTTACCAAAAACAAAGACAGATATAATTTATGCTAAAGACTTTGTGATAAAATATTCCAAACAACTAACAGGTGGTTTAAGACCACAATGGACAAGGATCCTGGGTGGCAGAAGTGAGTCAAGTACTGTGGCCCTAAAAATGTGGATGATGCAATCTGAATTGATCTGACGCTGAGCAGACTTTGATCGATAATCTACAGAAGTCTATATAGGTGCAGCTGAGAGCAAGTGACGATTGGCATTTGTACACCCTGACAAGGCCGGAGCAACAATACGTTACCCCGTTTGCTTCGTGCAGCGACGCAACTTACAGCTGGTGAGATGTGTGCGGCGGAGGCGATGCGTAAGGCGACACGTGTGAACCGATCGCGGCCACGAAAGAAATGAAAAATCTCACCGTCTAGCGATCAGGCAGACGGATCGCAATTTACTCTCTACCAGAGACCTGAAATCACGGTAGATTTCAGTGTGTGACGCACCCATTCGCTGGTCGTACCACGGACCAATTTTTTTCACTTATACGACAGAGCGCACAAGGACTGGTAAACCAAAAACGAATTAGTGTGCCCTCGGTAAATGAGTAGTCTGAGACATTTGAAGTCACACTGTCGGAATAGTAAGAACTTCACCACATGCTCTCCAGTCTAACTAATTGCAAGGGAAGTCAGTCTCAGGACAGGTCCTAAGCACCAACCTCGCATGCCAGAGTGTCAACCAGAAGACGCTTCCAGACCGAAGGCCACAACCCCAGTCCTTCGCAGCTCTCCAGATAAAAAAAAAAAAAAAAAAAAAAAAAATTCCGTTTCTCCGCAAAGTGCATGAACGGCATCACCTTCACCCAGCCTTGAGCCAATCACAGGGCCTTAGTGGCGCAAAATCTGCTCTCCTACATGACAGCACAAACGCATGTCGAACCAACCAGCGCAAGAGATCAGAAATCTGCGTCTCTGGAAAGAAGAACCGCCAATTACTGGATTTTTAAGTTTTTGCGGAGGGAGATGATGTTTTTCTCCGAAATCGCATCGCTTCCCACAACAGAAAGCAAACTGACACAATATTAAAGATCTTTATCTAAATCGCCTGTGCCTTGGAGCATGTTAGTCCTGCCTATGAGGTGTAATAAAGTTTCTATCTCTAAACGTTTCTCAGATGCCAGAGTTTCTTATACGACTGAGGCGGCCCATAGAAGTGGGTCACAGGCCTATTTTCAGTATCGGCGAACATGAAAACCTGTGAATTTTTATTAGACGTGACACTGCACACATTGTCCGGTTTACAACTCCACTGTGTAGACGTGTCCCTTCAGTCCATCATCCCCAGCCCAGACTTTGGCTGGCACTGTCCTGCTGGAGACCTGTCTCAACTAGGGGCTGCTCTGTCTTCCCTGTACGACAGTGGGCCTATCCAGCAGGATTTACTGAGGGATGGGCTCGCTGCCACTTGCTTTCAACTTCCAACACGCCGTTTCTATGAACTACGAACCATATAAAAACCTCATGCTTTTAGCGCCCTACAAGAAGCCATCAACATCTGCTTAGGCTGTTAACTTTCTAGAGTCACGCTCAAGTTGTGTAGATTGTAAGAAAATCTTTACTAATTTTTGGTAGACGAAAAGTAGATGAGAGTATAACTTGTTCTCTTTCACCTTCTTTTTACCTATGTTATTCTTCCTAGATTTCCCTTTTCAGAGATGTCCATTCCTCATCAACTGGACAACTCTTTGTTGCTGTATTTACAGCCTTAGGAAACTTCAGTCGTATCTCGTCATTCCTTAGTACTTCTGTACCCCACTTCTTTACATGTTGATTCTTCCCGACTAATCTCTTAAGCTTCAGTCTTCTGTTCATCGCTACTACATTGTGATCTGAGTCTATATCTGCTCCTGGGTACGCCTTTCAATCCAGAATATGATTTCGAACTTCTCTGTCTGACCGTGACGTAATCTAACTAAAATCTTGCTGTATAACCCGGCCTTTTCCAAGTATACCTCCCCCTCTTGTGATTCTTGAATGTGAGTATTCGCTATTAAAGGCTGAAATTTATTACAGAACTCAATTAGCCTTACCCCTCTCTGATTCAATGTCCCAAACCCATATTCTCCTGTAACCTTTAGTTAGTAGTTTGGTTAGCAACAGAGAAATAGGTTATATGCCTTTTTCTATTAGATATAGAAACATTGCTTGACGAAATTTTGTAAAAATCTAGTTCGCTAATTCTATTTTTTTTCCAGACATCTGACTGATATGATGCGACCCACTGCGAATTGCTCTCCTGTGCCAGTCTCCTCATCTCAGAGTAGCATATGCGCACAACGTCATTAAATATTGTTTCGATATATTCCAATCTCAATCTCGTCCTACGGTTTTGGCCCTCTGCAACTAGTATCATGGATGTAATTCCCTGATGTCTTACCGTATGTTCTGTCTTATCTTGTTGTCAATGCCCTTCAAAACTTCTTTCTCTGTGGTACTTCGGAGAATCTCCTTCCCTATTATCTTATCAAATTTTCAACATCCTTCTAATGCATCAGATGTCAAACCCTTAGATCCTCTTTTTCACTTTTACCAGAGTCCATGAGCCACTTCCATGCAATGTTGTGCTCTAAACGTACAGTCTCATGGACTTATTTCTCAAATTAAGGCGGTTTTTTACAATTTTAGTCACCCTTAGGCCAGAATTAGCTATGCTGTTCTGGTATTTTTATGTCCTCTTTGCTTGGTCCTTCATGTATTATTTTGCTTCCAAGGTAGCACTTCGGGATGACCAACTTTTGATATAAAGGTTACTGCTTCTCCTCATTACTTTAGCTTTCGGTTTCCTCTTAATCCATAGCGAGTGCTCATTAGAATGTTAATTAACACGCCCTGAAATTGTGCCCCACGTTGACTCTTTTTATTTTAAACCTTCCTATGTCTCAAGGTTCTATTTTCTGCAAAATTCTACCAGGCATCCTCCTCTTTCATTCTTATGGGCAGTCCTTATTCTCACATCATTTTTCGTTCTCCCCCTTCTCCTATCGCCTAATTTAAATCCCCCATGCATATAAACGTTTGTAGGATCAACAATGGTCATACTGTAAACGTTCTTGTATATTTTGGTCGCCTCTACACATTTTAGTTTTTCAGGCTTGGATAATCTGGCACATTCGTACGTCATGGAAGTACTACAGTTCATTCCGTTAACAGTTATTGTCATAATCAACTAATGGGAATTTCTCGTGTTTGCCAGCCTGTGTGTTGCTGACACAGTGGGAGTCAGGTGAATCTGTTAATAAAGCGCTGTTGTTACGATTCAACAACGTCGCATGTGAAACAAAGCTGAAACTAAATGAGGTGATGTTAATAAAAGATAATCAGTAATTAACTAATTATCCATGAAGGTTGCAATTTACTCGCCCAATAACGTAGCCCAGCTTAACTCACAGCGCACTGACTCGCTTTACAGAGTGCTCTGAACTGAATTAAATTCAGTGAAATGAAATCAACTGAGTCAGTGGGAGTGAGATCAATAAATGTGCAACGATATGAAATAATATCACTGAAAATTGCTTAGCCATGCTGAAACTGAAATAAAATGAGTACGTTTTCAAAAAAAAAAAGTGTCAGTTAGGGACTCGAAACTGTACATTCTGCTTTTCATGAGAAATCGTCATAGCTACTATTTTACAAGGCCAATTTCTTACGCAATTAAAACATAACCTTTGTGCAAAATCATAGACACTTGCACGCTTCATTAACCATAACGCCAAAACTGCACAAATTACTGAGAATGTGGCAACTGTCCGAAATTTGACAGCTCGATCTTCGTAAATAAACTAACGGAAAAAATCGAAACACAAAAAGTAATCAATATAGGTTCTTCACACTTCCGGAATGCATTTGTCCAGTTAACATATTTGCGCTTTTAAGATTGCGAAATCGCACGTTAATATAAGCACGAGACAGGCTGTTGCAAATGTGTAATCGTGATGTATCAATAACCAATGTGACAATCGGAATGTCGACCCCAGACATGCAAACGTAAATTCATTATGTTGTACCGGTATCGGATGTGAGTTCTTGCAATGGGATGGTTATTGCTCGCTGTGGATGAGGCTGGAGTTGTCATATGATGATGTCCCACATAGTTCGAATAGAGATAGATCTGGCAATCGTGCAGGCCAAGGCAACATTTAGACACTCCGTAGAGCATGTTAGGCTACAACAGCGGTATGTGGGCGAGCGTTATCCTGTTGAAATGCTATTCATGTATGGGAGCACAACAGGTCGAATGACCAGGCTGACGAACAAATTCGCAGTCTGGTTGCGTGGGATAAACACGAAAGTGCTGCTACTGTCATTCGGAATCGCACCCCACACCATAGCTCGAGGTGCAGATCCAGTGTATGTCTAGCAGGCAGACAGTCTGGTTGCAGGCCCTCAATTGGCCTCCATCTAACCAACAGACGGCCACCACTGGCACCGAGGCAGAGCCAGCTTTCATCAGAAAACACAACAGACGTCCATCCTGCCCTCCAATGAGCCGTCGCTTGACACCACTGAAGTCGTAAATGGCGGTTGTTTGGTGTCAGTGCCTCGGAGTTCTCCATGAAGTAATCGATTTGTAGCAGTTTGTTATGTTACTGTGTGACAACTGCTGCTCAGATTGCTGCCGCAGATGAAGTACGATGCGCCAGAGCCGTACGCCAAGTACAATGCTCTTCCCTCTCCGTAGTGACACCTGGCCATCCGAAGCCCATTCGACTTGCCACCGTTCATTCCGGTGACCACCGCTGCCATCAATTATGTACGGTGTCTACATTCCTGTCAAGCCTTCCTGCAGTATTGCAGAAGAAGGATCCAGCTTATCGTAGCCCTATTAAACAATCTTGTTCCGTGAGGCGTTGACAATGGCATTCTTCATTAACATCAACACACCACGTCCTGTCTCAAAGGTAACTAACACTCACCACCGTTACAGCGTGTATTTAAAGCTAAACATGATTTACTTCATTATAGTGGCGCTACTAGAGCTGCTCTTATGCGACTGGTGCAAAATTTGAATAGACATCATCTTTCTGGTGTAGAAACACGCCTAGCAACTTTGTTTTTGTAGCACAACTTCTCCTTGGTGTTGCTATTTTTTCCATCAGTGTATGTTTAGTTAGAAAGTGGACAAATGAAGTCCTAAAAAGTACTGGAAAGTGTAGATTAATCGCATGGGAAGTTAGTATCAGTAGTAAGTACACGTTAGTGAGTCATCTGCTACGCTACTTGGTTCTGAAAATGCAGTAGAGGGGAAATAATAGGAATGTAGCAGTCAAGTCCTCTGTAGGGAGGAAAATGTTAGCATAAGATAAGAATAGATGGAGAACTCTGTCAAACCAGTGAGGATACTGACTGGTGGTAGAAATGAAATGAGAGTCAAAGTGAATTCCGTGGGTTACATACTGTGCTCCATGGGAGAGGAGGCCCCCGCTGTGACGTGTAAGGCGGTAGTGTAAACCGCAGTGTTCCCCTTACACTCCTTTCGTGTCTTAGTGACACTATACATACTTAAACATGTGACATCGTCTATTCCCGTTGACTATATTAACTTTCTGTTTAAGTGACAGTTAGTTGAACATTGCGTGTGTTAATACACACATCTGAATTTATTACAGCAGTACTGTAAAATAGAGTAAGTGCAAATACTTTTGCCACGCCGACCCTTGGGGCACGCAGTCGTTTTCCATTTAGCCACTGTCAAAGTCAATCAGTTTCAAACAGTAGAAGTTGTACGGGGCAGTGAAAACCCGGCTACAAATAATACATTGGTTCCCATATAAGAATATGGAGGCCTTATAGCACTTCGCTCTAGAATCTGGCAGTGAAAGGCCAAATTTAACGTTGTGGCAAGGCTAGGAGTTGGAAACTGGAGCATCACTTACTTAGAACGGTCTAAAGAGGCCGAAATCATCTGAAGCTTTATTGCGGTTTTCAACTGTAATGGAGGATCAGCTTTCTTTCATCTTGTTTGTCATATTTACAAAGGACAATATATTAGATCATCAGACACCAAGGCAACACCATGTAGATGTAGCAATCCTTCCTAGTTTCTCGCTATCTTTACCATTTGGTTGTAGTTGCTGCACTTCGCTGTACTCTCAGTCAGTATTCTGTACCAACAGACTCTTTATTCCATTTCAAATTCCTTGAATTACTCCTGACTTTCTCTTTGAATAGCAATGTCATCAGCGAATCTTGCCATTAAATGTAAATTTGTATAGTCCTGACACTATAACAGCATGGAGGCAATTCTGTTATAGTGGGACTCTGAAGGAACTTTCAAACGCCAATATCGCTACTAAAGCAGTTATAATATTTAGATAAACAGTTTCAGCAAGATTATGTTGCCATCTTCGGATCTTATGCTTTATAGCATTACATCATCTTTTTCCCCAGTACTGTGAGTGGTGTTACACCATGTATATGTACACTATGTGATCAAATGTATCCGGACACCTGGCTGAAAATGACTTACAAGTTCGTGTCGCCCTCTATCGATGAAGCTGGAATTCAGTATGGTGTTAGTCCACCCTTAGTTTTGATGACAGCTTCCACTCTCGCAGACATACGTTCAGTCAGGTGCTAGACGGTTTCTTGGGAAATCGCACCCAATTCTTCACGAAGTGCTCACTGAGGAGAGGTATCGATGTCAGTCGATGAGGCCTGGCACAAACTCGGCATTCCAAAACATCCCAAAGGTGTTCTACAGGATCCAGACCAGGACTCTGTGCAGGCCAGCCCATTGCAGAGATGTTGTTGTCGTGTAACCACACCGCCGCAGTCCGTGCATTATGAACAGGGACTCGATCGTGTTGAAAGGTCCAATCGCCCTGCCGAATTGCTATTTAACAGTGGGAAGCAAAAAGATGCTTAAAATATCAATGTAGGCCTGTACTGTGATAGATCCTCGCAAAACAACAAGGGGTACAAGCCCCCTCCATGAAAAACACGACTACACCATAACACCATCGACTCCGAATTTTACTGTTGGCACTACACACGCTGGTAGATGACGTTAACCGGGTATTCGCCATACCCATACGCTGCCATCGGATCGCCACGTTGTATACCGTAGTTCGTCACTCCACACAACGTTTTTCCACTGTTCAGTCGTCCAATGTTTACGTTCCTTCACCAAGCGAGGCGTCCTTTGGCATTTACCTGCGTGATGTGTGGCTTATGAAAAGCCGCTCGACCATGAAATCCAAGTTGTCTCTCCTGCCGCCTAACTGTGATAGTACTTGCAGTGGATCCTGATGCAGTTTGGAATGCCTGTGTGATGGTCCGGATAGATGTCTGCCTATTACACATTACGACCCTCTTCGACTGTCGGCGATGTCAGTCAACAGACGAGGTCGGCCTGTACGCTTTTATGCTGTACGTGTCCCTTCATGTTTCCACTTCACTATCACATCGGTAACAGTGACCTGGGGATGTTTAGGAGTGTGGAAATCTCGCGTAGAGACGTACGACACAGGTGACATCCAATCACCTAACCACGTTCGACGTCCGTGAGTTCCACGAAGCGCCCCATTCTGCTCTCTCACGATGTCTAATGACTAGTGAGGTCCTTGATATGGAGTACCTGGAAGTAAGTGGCAGCACAATGCACCTAATATGAAAAACGTATGTTTTCGGGGGTGTCCATATACTTTTAATCATATAGTGTACGTAGGTCAGCGTCGTGAAATTCACTGGAAATCGGCATGTCAAGCACAAAAGAAGTATTACGGACAAACATTATATGAATGCGACGACTAAAAGTGCTCATGCACCTCACCAACTGATAATTGACTCAGCTAAATCAGTTGTCAGCTGTTGATGTGTGTAAGCACTCGCAGTCGGCGCTTTGGCATCATGTTTGTACATAGTACTTCCTTCATGTTTGACATACCGATTTCTAATGAAATTCACGGCATTGATATACCTATAAATACCTAGTGAAACAGCGCTTATACTACTTGCCTAGCAGCTTTCAGATTTTATTTCGTTGGTATTCTTATCAGCAACTACAATTCAGGAAGGTGGATGATATTTTTCCGAATGTAGCCAATGTCATAGATATTGCACACTGATTGCTATAATTATGTAAGTAGAAGGTGGAGGGAGGAGAAAGGTAAGGAAAGGGAAGGAACTAACAGTATCAGCTGCATATGGAATTTACGCCTGATCAGCGGCGACGAGTGGAAATTTTTGCCGGATCAGGAGTCGAACCCAGGTTCTCCTGCTGAGTAGTCAGTTGCGTTAACCACTTCTCCACGCAGACACAGCGTTTACCGCAGATACGCAGACTGTCTCGGCACGCTTCCCACCTGATCCATACTCCCACCTAGCGCGACCTATCCGCATGTCTTCCATGCTCGCTAATCTTAGGTTCCCGCTGGAAGTCGAATGTAAATGTTCATCCGCACTGAAGATTGTGGAGTAATTGCCTACGTAGGTGATCAAATAAATAAATGCGTGGTGTCTGTTTTTCGGACATGTCGGGAAGAACAGACACCGCGTATTCATCTAAAAGACGTGTGTGATTGTTTGGTTGTCACTTTCCTCAATGATACTGGAATATTTTCTGTGCATTCCATCTTACTTGATCTTAAATTTTCAGGAACTGTTTCACAGTCTCCTACTGTGTTAAGGTGAATTTCGTTCGTGTATATATTTGCGTTCTCATTAGTAAACAGTTGTCCTATTTTCTAATTTATCTATTTGAAATGTAACACAATTTGAAATCAGATAGTCTCCTTTGTCAACACATTTACCTGAGATTTTCCAAAACTTTTGTTAATTTTTACTTCAAAGTTTTTCGACAATATTTAAAACCTTAGAAATATTCCTGATCCATTAGAAAAATTCGGCATGAGGCCATACTGAGACTCCTACTGACCATTAGACTGCCTGAGCACGCCTGCAGACACGAGCACGAGACACAGAGAGATAGATATCAGCTGCACTAAGGATTTCAGCATCAAATTCCATACTGCAAAGCTTATCCAGCTTCGAATTTAGATGCAGATCATAACATTTTAAGCGAAGTGAGGCTGAATATTTGTGCAACTCTTTCCAGAACTTCATTATGGATAACTGTTTCATGTGAACAAATCTGAGGATACTATAATGTTAACTGCTACGTCATTAACATACAACATGAAGAGCAAGAGTGACAACACACTTCCTGGCCCATGACGAAAAATATGTCTGTAGATGACTTTCCATAACATATCTGACAGTGTATGGCCATTGGATTGGTATGTTACAACGAGTATGACCGTTCGACAACTCATCGTCTCAGGATATCGAAAGAATTTCTCTATAACTCGATAGAAAGCAATAAAACACAGAATATTGTCATTTAATAGTTTATTAGTACCACGTGAAATTGTATAGACAGTTACACGAAAGTGCGCGTAGGTATATAAGTTGTGTTCATGCAACTTTTCTATTTATTTTATTAATTTCGTTACAAAAATTGTAATTTCAGCGGTTATTATTTAATTTTATAATTAACTACATATTACATGTTACATACTACTTCCACCTGTTTTATAGTGGGCTGCCGACACTTGGTACTTTCTTCACCTCAGCGCCTGTGCACTTAGTCTGCGTACGACCACCTCGTAGAAATTGTGAGCACCGCCGTCACCGGGCATCATGGCTGTTGTATATGTCGTTTTGTATGCTCGACAGCTGTGCTCGTCTGTACTTACGATGTACTCATGTTACAACTACGAGTTCGAAGATATGCTTTTAATATAATGTTCTCATGCAACTCATACTATTTATTGTCGTTTAGGGCGTATGTAGACCTACGTTACCGTACTTCTGTGTCAGTTTTTACGTCATTTGTCAAAGAAGGTTTACGAGGCACAGGGCTCCTGGCAATGGAAGCATTGACTCCTGTTTGAGGATACACAGAATTAATGCTTATTTATTCATTAGAAACATGAAAAAATCCGGTACTGGTAACAACATAGACACACTCTGATTTTCAACCGCAGTTTTATACAGAAATTCCTTTAAAATGTTCTGGCCTCGCTGCCATTAAAAGTTAAGATACAACCAAAGTGTGCCAAAATAAATAACCTTACAAGAAAGCAGCAAATTTAACTTAATTTGGGTGTCAAACCCTGTTTAAAAAATCTGGCAGGACTCAAACCTCAGTAGCATGAAAATTGAACTTCAAATATTTGGTTTTATTTTATTTAACAAGTTAACTAAAACCACTCAAATCTTCCTTCAGATTTACCGTACTCACCAAGACTTACTGGCAACATCTAGGTTAAAGAATTTACAGTTAAAACAGATTACAGAATTGTTGGGCTGGACAGGCCACAAACAGCTTTGGCCGCCCACTCAGTTAACGTTCGGCCTTAGGCAGTACAGGCAGACCACAACAGCGATCTAAAACACACGAATATGATGTTAGCACAAAGCTCACTTTCAGAAGTTACCCTGGCAGCCATGCTTTACCGTATAAGACAAGTAAATAACGTTTGGACATAAGCCTTACAGCCGGCCGGTGTGGCCGTGCGGTTCTAGGCGCTTCAGTCTGGAATCGCGTGACCGCTACGGTCGCAGGTTCGAATCCTACCTTGGGCATGGATGTGTGTGATGTCCTTAGGTTAGTTACGTTTAAGTAGTTCTAAGTTCTAGGGGACTGATGACCACAGATGTTAAGTCCCATAGTGCTCAGAGCCATTTGACCCATTTTGAACAAGCTTTACAAACTGTCATGAACAGAGTGGCTTTTAACTAATTCCACTGGTTAATTTATTCATACATTATAATCAGCAACCTATTTTTCAGACTCCCCCCCCCCCCCCCTAAGTGAACAGAGAACCCCTAGTTTTTCACATGATTTTAAAACTGTAATTGCTGCACATATATAAAATTACAATGCTTTTCACCTCACTTCAAATAACCACTAGTAATATTAATATTCAAACCAACTCTGAACCTTGAAGCAGCTTCAAAAACTTTTTCCTTTAAAACATTGAAACCAGATCCTTATACTGTAACTGAGTGTGAGTAATGGACTCAACTAACTTCATGGAGATCTCACAACCAAAGGAGTATGTGCCTTTATACATTATTGAAAGCTGACAGATTCCTACGAAAGCTTCGACGTCCCCACAAATTACATCACGGTAAAAAATTTTAAACAATACAAGCACAACATTCAAATAACGACCAGGACACCGCCAGAGCATTTCAGCTAGCCTGGTCGAGGGACTAAGATGTCAACATAGCTAGTTTGGGGCACAATGACTTCAACGCCGTAATCAACACGGAACCCGCTTGAAGGTCAGATCTGCAGGACCAAGGCAGTCGCCAACAACAAAATCACAGGAAGGTAGCATGCGATGCACCGTCTACAGGACAGGCTGCGGCGGAGGATGGCAGACAAAAACAGCCCACAAACAGCGACAGCGTCTGCTTCGTGACCGCTGCCAAACTGCAGTTCCGCTACAAGGATGACCCCACGCAGCACCCTCCAACACAGACACTGCTCTTCGGCAACGCTGTGTACCAACACGCACCCCGCGACCCATCACGCCCTCTCTTCAAGCGACGGCAAACTAAGCCCAGCGCTTCTCGCCAAACTTCAGCTCCCGGGCATATAAACTCAAGGCTAGACAAGAACATCACAGGGTTTGTTTGCAGCCAATTTCAAAGTGTACTCTGCTGTTTATACTTAGGTAAGCACTGGCGAACAATGTGACTAAAATTATTCTCTAATGTCGAATGCGGTTCCTCTCTTGTAGCCTTGCGTTTCAATGTCTTTCAGATCTGAAGATTGTGGCGGCGCGGTTCCTCCCGTCCCTTTTCGACGAACCTGTACCTACCTGTGAACATTGTCTCAGCATATCATCAGTAAGGAAGCCGAGCAACACCTACTGTACTCCGACATGAACCACGCTGCAATTAAAGTCACTAATCTATGTTTCGGGAGAAAGTTTTCACACGAAATGAAAGGTTGGAAATGTTGTCCTTAATTAATATATTCTGAAACTTAGGTGAACAAGTATCACTGCCAAGCCCGTGCTAGTCTTAACACAGTCACTCACAATCCTTTTCACTCACGTTAGCAAGTTTATGGTGCTGCATTTCCCGAAAACGTAATAGCTACAAAAATACGGATTGTTTTTGATTGAGGATGCTCGCCAAATATTGTCTGTCAGTACCTAATGCACAGTTTGTAGCCACCGACCTGCTCAATACGTCACGCGGAATATATCTCTCTTCTCATCACAAAATTCACTTAAAAATTGCGAAATTTATACGCACCCACCGGAATAATTATGCCGTCACTTTACAACATTTGTGATGTATGAAACACTGCTAGATCCGGCAACTTATTATTTCCATCTGAACTACTACTACACACGTCCGAACTGTTTCATGGCTAGGCTCTGACTCCTCCCCAGAATACTCAAAGTCTTCTCTACCAGCCGAGAAAGGCGCGTGAAGAATATTGCTTTACCATCGGTCAGTTTACTCAACAGCCAATAGCAAAACACCATTCTCCCGCGTCAGTCCGAGCTTTTCATCAATAACCAATCGCAAAATAGTAAACCTAACGACTGCACTTTTTACCGACGTAATTATCTAATATGCTGAAGTTTTGTTTATACATAAAGTTATTTACTATTCTTATTTATACCTGAATTAACTTTCCCTTTACCATAAACTTACTTTACAAATCTATTCTACAAAAATCCCCTTTGTCGAAATCAATACTTCTTCGAAATGTTCCCACACTAAATCCCACTACATAACTCGTTAAACAATTATCTTCATATTAACATTAAACCACACTCACGCCTCATTCATACTGCTAAAACACAGTTACAACATTTTACCTACACAAAAATACATAATAACACTTTATGAAAATATTAGAACAGTTTATGAAAAACATTCTATTACTTTAGTGCACTCTAGTGGGCGCAATCGAAACTAAATCAGTCCCTTATCCAATATTGTCCTCTATCGGCTGATACATAAACTACGTGCGCGTCCAGTCTCTCGTTACCATCTGTCACTATCCAGCTCTGAGACACATCTCCCACTTAACCGCCTTCAAGGCAGGATCGGTATACGGAGCTACGCCTCAAGAAGACGCGTGACGGTTGAAATTATTTATCAGTTTTGCTACACGTGATCTTGTCTGATAAATACTTAAAAAAAAACAACGTTCATTCACAGGTGCATATAGCAGCTATGTAATGCGCCTGCTCTTCCGTATAGCGTCGTGTAGGCCGTGAAAGATACTTGTCGGGTTCCGACCATTGACTGTGAAGAAGAAGTGGACTCTGTAGAAAATGATATCAACAGCCCAGGGAAAAATAATGCTCGAGAGATTTAAATTTGCTGACTCAGCACGAAAAGTCCACAGAATGGGGTGGCAAATTTCGTAATTTGAGCCTGAAATCGCAAACCTTATTAGCAATAAATTTTTTTCTGGAGAACAAAGCGGTGAAAAAAAAAGCAGCACCGTTGTCGTAAATTTCGATTACGCAGTAACGAGAGCATTAATCTTGAGGAATTACGGCCGCGTGCCAAATTAAATTCTAATTAGGGGTCGGTTGTGCGGGCTTCCTGGCAATGGTCACGCCGTCGCTTCAGGGCGGTCGGGCAGCGCCGCGGGGACCCGCGTACTTTTATCTGCGTTCGGCACCGCTTCTAATGGCACATAATTGCGTCAGCAGGCGCAGCATTAATTTTTGTTATACGTACCGCCCTCCGGGTTGCTTCCGAGCGCTTCCTGTGTAGTTGAGAGCCCGGACGGGGAAAATGCAAAACAATGTTGCCGGATATTGCAAGATTAATACTCGTAGCGGCGAAATCTAAGTTGTTTACTTGCGTTAATGTTGCTTTCATTAGTGGAACGAGTTGCTGTATTACGGGACGTTTTTTTCCTGCTCACATGGAGTTATAACGAATACATACTGTGAAGCAAAATTCAGAAATGAAGTTCAAAGCTAACTAACTGTGGTTGAAATTAAAATATCACCTGTCTTCGCACACCTCGAGTAGCTGTTTATTTACCCCTGAGGGCAACTAGTCTTATCACGTAACAAGGTGACCCTTTTATATTGAGCACCACAAATAATCTTTTGTCCAGAAGAAAAATAAAAAAAAAAATCAAGCAAATTATGTTTAGCCACCGAGGGGATATCAAGCATCATGACTGCCTGTCTTGTTAGCTTAGTTCGTTACGAAAATAACGGCAGCACTACATCTTAAACAGAGCCGTATATTTTTTATTCTGTATTCCACTTCCTCTCTTCAAGATCTTTGCAAAAACGTATTACAGTATACCATTCGCGTGAACAAGACGTCATTAAATACATGACAGAAAAATGAATTTGACTTTTCTGTACTAGAAAAAGCAAAAAAGTGCAGGTATTCGGGATAATGTAGCTCGTCCACTTGTTGGAGGTGATAGTAAACAAATGGAAACATAAGGAAAACGCACACAGGTCATTCAACCAATAAAATCGTCTTCAGCTGAAGGTTTCTTGAGAGTATAAGGCAGAAATGCTACTCTTCTGATTCAGTGACCAATGCGTATTTACACTGCGCTTCCGTTACTTTCCTGTCAACTGTAGCAAGTAGGAGAGTTACTTTACGTTACGTTGACTTAGTAATGACATATTTATGTCAATGGTGCAGTATGATACACGTCTCCAGGATAATAATGTAAGGTGCTATTTAAAAAAGACTTGCTGCTGTTCTTAAGCTCAACAAATGAAGTCGCAGGAACGGTAATCCTGCTGGCTAATGTGCTCCTTATAGCTAAACAATATTTGCTTAATAAATAGGCTATTCTGCTACCAGGACATCGTGGTATTTCATCTTATTTCACAATGATCGGTTTCGACAGAATGTTGATGTCGTCATCGGATCTGTGAAAAATTCTTATTAACACGCGTACATGCCATCTCAACGATGACAACACTTTCCACTCATAGGAAAAGACATTAGGTTGACTTGTCAAACAAGTGAAAAGAACAAATAAAACATACGAGGGATGTTCAACATAGAATGATAGTAATATTTTTTGACTACATACCTTTATTAATCCTCATAATTTTGATGGTCCTTCTCAAAGTAGTCTCCCATGAATGCGACACACTTGTCCCAGCGTTTCTGCCAGTCTTCAAATACCTGCTGGAAACCATTTTTAGAGAGGTCCTTCAGAATCGTCCCCGCAGTCTTCACCACTGCTTCTGATGATTGATAATTCCTCCCACGAAGGCGCTTCTTCATGTTAGGGGATAGAAGAAAGTCACATGGGGCTAAATCCGGACAATAGAGAGGGTGAGGGATGCACTTCACTTTGACTTTTGCAAGATATTCAGCAACAACATTGCCAATAAGCGGCCGCGCATTATCAGCTTGCTTCACGGAAATGTGGCCTTGGACTTGCCATGTTTTCAGCACATCCCTATAGTATTGTCCAGCTACTGACGTGTGTGCAGGTACAACATACTGATAAACATTTTCCCAGGGAGAAATCGATTATCAGGAAATAAGTAAATGATCTATCACTAGGAACGAACATGCCATTACTCGATTTCCCTGCTTAATTTTCACAAAAACCTGTTTTTAATCCCAAGTGATTTAACGCTAACTGCGCTCACGATCTGGCATATGTCGACAGGAAAGTACGAAATCCTTTTATACAAACTGTACGATACAGCACATATTATTGTCCCCATGACATTCCATATATTGTTCAGTCAACATGTCATGAATATCCATGTTTTCATTGTATCTCAGTAACAAAGCAGATCTGTTTGATTATTATCTTGTTTATTTTGGTTCTAGATATTAACTTGTGAAAGGATGTTGCCCCACTTATGATCTCAGTTAAAGCTTATGATGTGTTATACTGTACCTGTTTCGTGTTGTTTATTTGTTCGAAAAATGGTTCAAATGGCTCTGAGCACTATGGGACTTAACATCTGAGGTCATCAGTCCCCTAGAACTTAGAACTACTTAAACCTAACTAACCAAAGGACATCACACACATCCATGCCAGAGGCAGGATTTGAACCTGCGACCGTAGCGGTCGCACGGTTCCAGACTGAAGCGACTAGAACCGTTCGGCCACAACGGCCGGCCTTTTATTTGTTACTAGCCGTAAACTGGACACTGTGCTTTCGGACTGTAGCGTGCTGTATCGTTTGGCTATTGTTTTTGTTTGTTCGTTATCTAAAACATGGATGTCATGATGCAAATTGGTTGGTTAGTTGTTTGGGGGAAGGGAAAAAAACAACGAGGTCATCGGTTCCGTCGGATTAGGGAAGAGTGTGGAAGGAAGTCGACCATGCCCTTTTCAAAGGGTCCATCCAGGCATTTGTCTCAAGCGATTCAGGGAAAACAGGAAAACCTAAATCAGGATGGCTGGACGCGGGCTTGAACCGTCATCCTCACGAATGCGAGTCCAGTGCATAATGCAAGTGGTAGTCTGGCTGATGAGGGCTATTATTTCATTCTTTTCTTGCAGTTGTACGTGACTTGAGATAGCCCTCGTATGACTGCATGATCATCTAGCAATTAAAACTCTTTGAACATCATTTTGAATCTAAACAGTTAACTGTCTACGTTTGTACAAAATTTTACAGAAAATGGAAAGTTGTCAAAATTCCGTTAGTGGCCCAAGTTTATATGACATTAGGTGATAGAAAATTGCCTTATTATGTCTTTTGTTGTGCATGTTACTAGGCTGGTTGATCTCGTAGGTCGAAATTATAGAAAAAACAAGCGCTGTCCCCAGATAGCAGGGCAGTTTGTTAAAAGACATATTTGTGGGTAGCATTTTAAAACATTACTGACATTTAAATACGGATTGTACTTAAGGCGTCAAACTTCAACTCATGTTGCATTGTGTTTATGATTCAAGTGAGATTGGATTGCCATTTCGGAAATATTTTTGGAAACGTTCTTTTAAATTTCTTCACAAAAGTGACACAATTCACATCCCTGACATGTTTACTTTGTGGTAGTCCCTCACTTGCATTCCGTTTGGCTACAAATATTCAATAAATAACATTAACTGAAATGGAAAATATTAACACCGCAGCTGAATGACCACAATACTGACTGCATTCACTTCGATAGTGAGACGCGCCATTTCACGCAAGATGATACAAGATCGTCCATCTAGGATCAGCTAACCTGCGTATTGTTAGATGTGTTACTGTTAACTGTATTGTATTGCGAAAGTAAGTGACTAACTGGCATACAAAAGTAATTTATTACTAAGGCATTAAAATTATAAGGTTGCGGCCTATTTCAAGCTGTAAAGTGCAGTAAAGAATTCTCTCTTACCTAAAATTTTCTCATTCTGCTTCGGCTTGTTAATTTTTCATTTACATTTCCACTTTCTGTAAACAAATCGTCGTCAGCTAATGGCAAGGTGGTAAAGAAATTTTCAAATTTTTCTTTATTTTTGGAATTACATGTTAATTCTTGCCAGATCAGTGGAACAGAGCTGTAATTTCTATTATTTTCTACTTTACATTGACCCAGTTGTTCAACGTTTGGAAAAGGTGATAAAGAGAAATCATTTATAGAGTTTTCTAACCATATATTTGAAATCTGTCTTGGGCTATTTTTAGTTGCTTCATGGAAATTAGAGGTAATGTAAAGGTTAGTACACTGAGTGTTCACAGTAATTAATATTTTTTGCAACATTGTCGATTACTGTGTTCACTAGAAACTCGCAGAGGCGGCTACGCAAGGTCGTCTGATACTCGAACCATTGTATTTGGGGTCTGTCCATTACTGGCAGTTGACTGCGTATCTGATTGAAATGTATCACTTTCTGATTGCGTATTGGCTTCGCGCACAACAGCATTAATTGCCTCCAAGCCAGAATTAGTTTCCACTACGTTACTTTTTCGTCAGAACAGATATTACCAGAATTTGCATATACGATTTTTTTATTTATTGCCAATTTTGACCATAATCTGGAGGATTAACACCTCGCAATGAAGAGTTTTTTTTCAATAAATAACATGAACTGACAATGGAAAATATTAACACCGCAGCTGAATGACCACAATACTGACTCAATTCACTTCGATAGCGAGACACGCCATTTCACGCGAGATGAGACAACATCTTCCATCTAGGACCAGCTAACCTGCGTATTGTTAGATGTGTTGCTGTTAATTGTATTGTATTGCGAAAGTAAGTGACTGACTGGCATACAAAAGTGATTTATTACTAAGACATTAAAATTATAAGGTTGCGGCCTATTTCAAGCTGTAAAGCGCAGTAAAGAATTCTCTCTTACCTTAAATTTTCTCATTCTGCTTCATTTATAGGTTCCTTTGCCTTTTCGTTTCGTGATTCATTTCATTTAGTTTTTAGTTTCCCATTTACTTATGGTTACCATATAGCGATGTTTTCAACGATGACTCGCTCATAAAAAAAAACAACAAACACATTATTTGGTAATGTGAGTGTGAGTTGGCTTCCACCTCCCCCAGTAATTACACTCCTGGAAATTGAAATAAGAACACCGTGAATTCATTGTCCCAGGAAGGGGAAACTTTATTGACACATTCCTGGGGTCAGATACATCACATGATCACACTGACAGAACCACAGGCACATAGACACAGGCAACAGAGCATGCACAATGTCGGCACTAGTACAGTGTATATCCACCTTTCGCAGCAATGCAGGCTGCTATTCTCCCATGGAGACGATCGTAGAGATGCTGGATGTAGTCCTGTGGAACGGCTTGCCATGCCATTTCCACCTGGCGCCTCAGTTGGACCAGTGTTCGTGCTGGACGTGCAGACCGCGTGAGACGACGCTTCATCCAGTCCCAAACATGCTCAATGGGGGACAGATCCGGAGATCTTGCTGGCCAGGGTAGTTGACTTACACCTTCTAGGCACGGGATACATGCGGACGTGCATTGTCCTGTTGGAACAGCAAGTTCCCTTGCAGGTCTAGGAATGGTAGAACGATGGGTTCGATGACGGTTTGGATGTACCGTGCACTATTCAGTGTCCCCTCGACGATCACCAGTGGTGTACGGCCAGTGTAGGAGATCGCTCCCCACACCATGATGCCGGGTGTTGGCCCTGTATGCCTCGGTCGTATGCAGTCCTGATTGTGGCGCTCACCTGCACGGCGCCAAACACGCATACGACTATCATTGACACCAAGGCAGAAGCGACTCTCATCGCTGAAGACGACACGTCTCCATTCGTCCCTCCATTCACGCCTGTCGCGACACCACTGGAGGCGGGCTGCACGATGTTTGGGCGTGAGCGGAAGACGGCCTAACGGTGTGCGGGACCGTAGCCCAGCTTCATGGAGACGGTTGCGAATGGTCCTCGCCGATACCCCAGGAGCAACAGTGTCCCTAATTTGCTGGGAAGTGGCGGTGCGGTCCCCTACGGCACTGCGTAGGATCCTACGGTCTTGGCGTGCATCCGTGCGTCGCTGCGGTCCGGTCCCAGGTCGACGGGCACATGCACCTTCCGTCGACCACTGGCGACAACATCGATGTACTGTGGAGACCTCACGCCCCACGTGTTGAGCAATTCGGCGGTACGTCCACCCGGCCTCCCGCATGCCCACTACACGCCCTCGCTCAAAGTCCGTCAACTGCACATACGGTTCACGTCCACGCTGTCGCGGCATGCTACCAGAGTTAAAGACTGCGATGGAGCTCCGTATGCCACGGCAAATTGGCTGACACTGACGGCGGCGGTGCACAAATGCTGCGCAGCTAGCGTCATTCGACGGCCAACACCGCGGTTCCTGGTGTGTCCGCTGTGCCGTGCGTGTGATCATTGCTTGTACAGCCCTCTCGCAGTGTCCGGAGCAAGTATGGTGGGTCTGACACACCGGTGTCAATGTGTTCTTTTTTCCATTTCCAGGAGTGTATATGCCGAAGCTGCACTATGTAAATAGGATATGTTTTACCTTCAGGTCTAATATCATTCTGAGGTGTAGCAGTAATTACTGATTTATAATCAGCAATCAGATTGGTATTGGGAACAGCAGAACTGGAGATGTAGATCGATGGAGTTTTGAAATGTAAATCGCATATCACTATCTGGCAATCGCTCTATGTTACGTAATTAGTTACAATTCTCGTTTTTTTTTTTTTTCTTAATGACTGCTGATTCAGGTTGTGCAATCAGCGAAAAAAAATATTGAAAATTCGTAACTCAGTCACGCCAATGGCGGATCGGTCCAAGGTCTTAAATGTTGCATCTTTCCGACAAAAAGCTGACAAATTAAACTGTTTATACATTGGTAGTTAGCATAAATACGTGGACTGGTATGACGAGGAAGTACTCGAATACATTTTCTTCGCGAGTTAAGTTAGTATATTACAGTTTATATAGCGCTACAGAGCACGAAGCTTACATGATGAGAGCAGGATGGCAAAAGACAAAGGCAAACAGCCAGACATTTCCTAGCTGCCTTCGAAAAAACTAAAGGTCAGCCTTCGTTTATTAATATAGGTAATGTACATGTTAAAATACCGACTCTTTGATCTCAAATCATTACACAGAATAATTTTTAGTAAAGGGTATTGCAAGAGGAAACGTCGTCCTCTTGTTTAAGGTATCCGAAACGAGATACCAGTGGAGACAGCCCACAGCCGTGCAACCTGTAGCCGCGCAATCTCAGCACCGGAAATTGAGTGTTACGCTTTTTTCTTGGCTGGCACATATTAATTGACTTGGCTAATACTGTCCGCTACAGGAACGGACTGATTTGTGACAGTTGAAACAAAAGCAGCGCTTTCTATTGTTTATAGCATACAATCTTTGATTACTACACCGTAGCGGTAATCTGAGACCGCGGAATGTCGACAGTTCCTTGTATTACACTATTTGATTGTTCGTGTATGGTGTCAGTTCAAGGTACGATGATGAAGAAGGATATAGAAATGCATTTACACGATTTGAAATGAAAAAATAAAAGAACACAAATAACACGGTTCAGTACGGCAATTGTTGAAGGAGACACAGGCGAAGATACAGATTGTGAGTACTTTCAGACGCGACTACAAGGTATTTTAGATCGTTTGAAGGTGCTTGATGATGGAATACAGATCTACTTTCTGTCATAGACGTCGTCGGTAAGTTTGAGGAACATTCAGACATCGCTAGAAAGGCAGTTTTGAAAGCAACAATAAGTTAGTTTGTCCTCGTCGGTTAGAAGGCTCACATCTGCACCATCTCAGCTGCAACATCAACTCACGCATCTTTGACACTATGAAACTTCCCGTTTGCATGTAAAGAATGACTGTGCTGGTAAAACTTTTACGTTGCTTGAATTTCAAACTCCAGAGTGAAACTGAACGTAGTGACATCGTTTTCTCTTTACTTATTCTGATCATTACTAAACTGACACACAATATTTTAGCGCAGCGCAATCTGACTTTCAAAAATCCCTACAAAAGAATAGCCCTGACTAACAATGACCTACGTCCTTCATGAATCACTTACCTCACAAAAATCTTCGTTTCTCGAACTACTGCGATGCAGCGAGCGCCAATACTGCCAGATAAATAAAAGATTCTAACTACTGAAGGCACTAACTACCGATAATCATATAGTTAGCAAATGAAAGATTTTGGTAGAGAGAAACAATGTATTTACCTTAATGGTGTGTTCAAAAGTCATATAAACGTGGGGAGAGAGATGCCAGAGTTTATATATATACTCTGGCATCTCTCTCCCAACATCCACCAATGCTGGCGGCTCATCTCCAATTGCCCAACGCTACGGGCTGTTCACATCCAACTGCCCAACACTACACTGGCGAATAACTTCCAACAACGAGTCCAATCAGCCACAGACTGCACATAGCGCAGTCAGCGATTTTAATACAGAGCGCTACGTGGCGTTACCAACATAAAAACCTGAACAGCCTACTTACAACACATACCGTCAAACTCCCCAACATCAAACTAGAGTTATTTTCAGGAGAAATGGAGAAATTGGGAAATGTTTGAGTCATCCATAGACAGTAATTCTTCGATTTCTACTGTAGCCAAACAGGTCTTCCTCCGATGATATTTAGAAAGTTTAAAGGATGAACCAATGAACAAGGTTGAAGGAATGCCCGTCACTGCGGATTTTAATGAGGGAACAAAACATACATTAACATCTCGCTATGGAGACAAAAATTGTGTATTTCAGGCTCATCTCTGGTACCTTGACACTACAAAACCGATACCACATGATTCAAACAGATCTCTTGAATGTTACGTGCATCAAATATAACAAACGCATACAAGTCGTATGAGCCCTAGGTGAAAATTTGGACGATTGTTGCCGCATGTAAGAACCCAAAATTGTGTGTGCGTTAACGGAATATGTAGTTACATTCTGGGTAATTCACGTTAGAAGAGAGAGGACTACAGAAAGCTGTCACAAAGTTAATGGAGACTCTGAACGATGAAGTAGAATGAGCTCTGATTATCCACAAAATTATAGGTAGCAGCGGTTTTAGACACATACACAGCGGCGACCCTAAAAGTGAATACCAATGCGAAGAAGACAGGTAGAACCATGAAAAGAGATTACTCAAAATACTTCGTGTTTTGTGATCGACGTCTGCAGTGGGCACAAGGGTGTACGAAGACATCGGGTATCAAGGGTACAATCGTCAAACTGAAAACCTCAAGTCGATGTTTTCTGGGTCTAAGAAGGGGGCACAACGTCAATGAAAGCAGCAAGAAAAATGATTTAGTTTCCTCAGTTAGAAAGAAGTCCCATCATGTAACTATCTGGAACAAAGAACCACAGGTCTCAGTGGGAAAGATTGATATTCATTTGTCTCTCTTCACGTCTCCTCAAGGTTTCTCATTTTTAATAACAGGTCGGACATGGCTGAAGAAACGTGAGCGCTGTTCACTCAACGCTGGAAATCAGAACGAATTTTATCAACACCTTGAGATTAGGAAACATCGCCCACCAACCATTAGCTGTTCGTACTCCAGATCAATAAATCGCATATTCCTTCACTTGAAGTTGAGAGAGTCATAACAAAAAATACCTTGACTTTCTACACCTTAGAAACCGTAAAGGGCGGTCAACTGAAAACGAGACTGATGGAAAAAAGTAAGTTGACTATTATTTCAAAACTAATCACCCTGACTTAATACATTTATTTATCGCACTGTGAGGCAAGACGGTCAGTGCCTTCCTGTAAAAATTTTTGCGGTTGCCTGTGTAGCCATGATTGTACCAAGATGTGCTCCTCTTCGTCCGAAGACAACGATAGCTACGAATGTCTTTCTTAGGCATTCCAGAAGTATGGAAATCATGGGGAGAGATCGGAACCTTGCTGATTCAGACGTCGTTCTTCGTTCCAGATTTATATGGATTTTTAGTATGCAGAGTTAGCGTATTATTGTCAGATATGTAATTGTTAGCCACGGGCGCCTCAACGAAGATTCTGTTTCCTTAGGCAATGACATGTATCGCTTCTAGGAGCTAGAATTCACGGAGATAAAAGAACAATAACTATCACTCTCACCACAACATGCCGCCGTTTTGCATAACTTCCATGATTCGTTCCAAATCGTAGAAGACCGAAGAACGCAGAAAGACATTTTATGTTGTCACAAAAATTTCTCTATTGACGTTCATTTTCGTGAGATGTATCATTCACAAACATGTCTTGCACTCAGAATGAGTACATTGGAAGGATGGACATGCAGGAAACTTCAAATAATGTGTCCTGACCACTTCATCGCGTAAAAAAAGAAATGCTATAAATTACAAAGTGGAAAATTGTCTTTGATAATTCATCAGGAGAAAATGATTCGCCGTCACTTAACGCCGAGGGAAAGGACCCAATTTTTTGGCTAAAATACTGTCAAATTTAATTCGCATCAGGGTGTAACAGAAGTGATTGTTGAAGATGCCGCTCAGGCTTTCTTACTACCATCACTGAATAAAAAGGATAAAAATTGAATGCGAATCTTCTAGCTTTGTATCGACAGAAACAAAGATCCAATGGACGAAGTCATGATTTACAGATTAGCAGTTTACAGGTTTACGATATGCAGCCCGTTTCTCCTTTCTGCAACGTTTCGTGAATTGGTCACAAGTTTTAGAAACAGGTAGCCAATTGCGGCAGAAATTATATATAAAGCTACTTTCATGGAAAACTTTGCTGCCAGATGCGAGGACGACAATAAGATCACATCCATATATGAGGTGTGTTTTTAATGTAATTAATGTTTTGAAATTCCACCACTGCAGCGTCACGGTCGGTATTTGGCGTACACGCGCTGTGTACGCCACTCCCTTGGCAAGCTACAGACTCCATTAAGACTCATTTGCAGTGTTCACATTTGTTTGTATGTACTGAAAGGTCTCTCCGATTGAAATCCCGCTGAATGTGAAGTACACGCTATGATTCGTTTTCTTAGTGCTAAAGGTGTGAAAGTGGCTGAAGCTCATCGTCAGATCAATAAAGTGTATAGAGAAAACATTATGAGGGATGCAGTAGTACGGAAATGGGTGGGGGCTGTTAAAGATGGCCTTAAGAATGTACATGACGAGGACCGAAGCAGGCGACATTCAGTTTTTACTGCCGATTTGATGCAGAAAGCTGACAAAACGTGAAAGTGAACAGATACTTTACGATTTGGACGTATGTCATTATTTTCAAGTGTCAAGAAGGGTGCTTTTTGCAGTTGCCACAAAACATTTAAATTATGTAAAGTTATGCTCACGTGGAGTAGCGAAAATGCTGACTGAGGTTACCCAAATTAAACACTTAGCTCTCTGACTTTCCTAGAGTGGTACAGCGGAGGGTGACTAGTTTTTAAGATTAATTGTCACAGATGACGAAACTTGGGTGACTTACGTTACACCTGAATCAAAGCAATATTCCATGGAATGGGAGTATTCAACACCAACCAACAAGTGGAGTTGAAACTAACCGTTTCAATCTAGAAAATCATGTGTACTGCTTTTTGTGCTTTATGGAACGGGAAGAAAGTGTTACTTGTGGAATTTCGCCCGGCAATTTAAAAAACAGACGTGGTTTGCTGAGGAGAGGATCAGTGAGCTTCATGACAATGTTTGCCCGCACGTGGTCAGTCGAGCTCAGGAGCTGATAAAATCATTTGACTGGGAACAACTTCACCAGCCTCTGTACAACCCCGATATATCGCCCAGTGACTACCACAAGCACCTGCATTTGGAGAAGCATCGGAGTCATGGCGACCATGAAGATGGCAAAACTATTTTGTTGCAGTGGTTGTCTAATCATGTGGCAGATTTTGATGAAGGTGGTAAAAGTTGATGAAGTGGAAGATTTCATGTAAAAATAAACTACTTTTTATTTTTATTTTAAAAACGCTACTTGCTTAAAAATATACATTGTGCTATCAGCTGACAGGCCTACTGCAACAAATAAAACGTCCAATTGAAAAAGGGCTCTGAATTCTACTAAACTAAAGTGCTTACGGAAAACAGGAGGGCAGATGGCTAAAGAACGTGTCAGTCTTAGACGTAGACTATGACACGAAATCAATCTTCTTTGATCACCGTCTCATTACGAATGAACTACAAGATGTACTTGCGGGTAAACGTCAGTTACTATACAAGACAGCGAAATTTCACGATTCGCTTGGCATCTTTCCAACGATATCCACAACAGGAAAGATATTTTCAAATATATGGGGTGTAAAAGTTTGCATTGGGATGAGATCTTGATTTTAGACTTAGCACATCAATGGGAATTTTGAACATCACAACTCCCTCATCCGCAATAATCCAGATTACAAAGCGGGATAGGACTACGTAGTCAGAAACAGCAAATATGAGTTCAAGTATTCCATGGCGCTTTAGGAAAGGTGTATTCAAGACTAAAAACACATTTTTTCGCTTGCTTGTCAGCAAAAACAACCAAAAAGAAAATGCTTTCATTACTTTAATAACTAGCTGCCGTACTGGGTTCATGACTTCTGAGATATTTCTGTCAGTCTTCTGTATTTTACATCACGAACACATAAGGTTGAGCGACTCCACGGTGGATATGAAGCGATTCAAATAGCTGAAATATATCTGTTACTAATACAGTAACTGACATCTGTGAAATGTTAACACCGTTGCAGTGGCGACACTGCCCCACCACAACCAATCTGACAGACTTGCTATCACATAAAACATCGATAGAGGGATCAAAAAGTCTTCCATACAATGGTTGAAAGTGTCTTCATGGCTCCCTTAACACTGGAAACTTGGCCTCAACAACACACTTCTGATCAACCACTATGGGACAGAGAGATGATCTGTCCATCCACTTTCTGTCTATCGTCTATATATCTATATTTATAAGGCATAGTGTGTCTGTGTGTATGTCCAGGGTATCATTCCAAATCCCTGTACCGATTTCAACTAAATTTGGCACACAAAAAGCAAACTTCAAGAATATAGGGACTGTGGGATTTGTAACCTCCAAGCTCCAATACTGGGAGAGACATGTGTTAATTTTTTTGAGCTCTTACTATATAGGCTGTTCTGCATGGTGGGGTTGTTGTGAGGGAGAGGATGTATCAACCTGCTTCATCAATCTGTTTTGCTGGGGTTAAACATGCAGAAGATAATGGCTGGGGAGGGGGGTCAGGATGGGGGAGGAGATCGAAATGGATAGAAGGGCAGACAGCAACTCAGTGTAGGAGGTTATGGATAATGAGAGAGGGCAGGGGGGATGGACAGAGGTAGGGGGCAGGAGGGGATGGCCACAGAGCAGGGAAAATGATGGTGACAGCGAGCGGGAGAGAAGGAAATGGTGGAGTGGACAAGACAGAGAAGTTGCAGGATGAGATGGTAAAGAGAGAGATGGGGCAGGAGGAGTAGATGGACAGAAGAAGAAGAAGAAGTAGAAGATAATGGCCAGAGGAAGAGATGGTCACAGAGAGATGGGGGCTGGGTGAGGGGACAGGCAGAGAGAGAAGGAGGAGAAGTGGATGGACAGAGGAAATAGTGGGAGGAGAAGATAGACACACAGAGAGTGGTAATGCACTGAAGAAGGTGGAGTAGGAGTAGATGGACGTAGAGGGTTAAGAAGAGTGGGTAGGAAGAGAGGGGAGAAAGAAATGGACACAGAGACTTGTGAGGAGAAAATGGACAAAGAGATTGGGGTGAGGGCATCGGCAGAGAGGACTATGAGAAAAAGATGGAGAAAGAGGAGGAGGTGGCAGAGAGGGAAGTGAGGAGGAGAAGGACAGAGAGAAGAGGAGGAAGAGGTAATCAGAGAATGGGGTAAAGGAGGTGGCCAGAAAGTGCAGGAAGAGATGGAGCTAGAGAATGGTATGACGAAACAGAAAGAGGAAGGAAGGTATGGTTGAAGATTGGCTGTTGAGAGGGATAAAGAGAGAGTAAAAATGAAATCAAGGGACAGAGAGTATCATGCAGAGGATCTGGGATAACAGAAACTGGGGGTTGAGATGGACTGGGGGGAGTAAGAGGTGGATACATGTAGGGAGGAGGAGAAAATGTGTGCAACATAAGTGATGAGCACATACATATGAAAAGCTGTGGGGAATAGGCAATGGAGCAAGCACGTTTATATATATGTATTTGTATAGGTCAGGATTTTCTCCAAAACTCCTGAAAAGATTTCAACCAAATTTGCCACACAAACAGCAAGCGTCATGAGTACCGGCACTGTGATAACCCTTTAGCTGCAATAGGAATGGAGCTACAGGCAAAAATAATTTTTAGCCCCTGATACACTATGTGATCAAAAGTATCCGGACACCTGGTTGAAAACGACTTACAAGTTCGTGACGCCCTCCCTCGGCCATGCTAGAATTCAGTATGGTGTTGACCCACCCTTAGCCTTGATGACAGCTTCCACTCTCGCAGGCAAATGTTCAATCAGGTGCTTGAATGTTTCTTGAGGAATGGCAACCCATTTCTCACCGAGTGCTGCTCTGAGAGGAGGTATTGACGTCAGTCTGAGAGGCCTGGCACGAACTAGGTGCTCATAAAAATCCCAAAAGTGTTCCACAGAATTCAGGCCAGGACTCTTTGCAGGCCAATCCATTACAGGGATGCAACTTCCGTGTAGCCACTCCACCAAAAAATGGTTCAAATGGCTCTGAGCACTATGGGCCTTAACATCTGAAGTCATCAGTCCCCTAGAACTTAGAACTACTTAAACCTAACTAACCTAAGGACATCATACACATCCATGCCCAAGGCAGGATTCGAACCTGCGACCGTAGCAGTCGCGTGGTTCCGGACTGAAGCGCCTAGAACCGCACGGCCACCGCGGCCGTCCACTCCACCATAGGCCGTGTATTATGGACAGGTGTTCGATCGTGTTGAAAGATGCAATTATCATTCCCGAATTGCTCTTCAACAGTGGGAAGCAAGAAGGTGCTTAAAACACCATTGTATGCCTGTGCTGTAATAGTGCCACGCAAAACAACAAGGGGTGGATGTCCCCTCCATGAAAAACACGACCGCACGATAACACCACCACCTCCCAATTTTACTGTTGGCACTACACACGCTGGCAGATGACGTTCACCGAGCATTCGCCATATCCACACCCTGCCGTCGGGTCGCCACACTGTGTACCGTGGTTCGTCACTTCGCACAACGTTTTCCCACTGCTCAGTCGTCCAATGTTTACGCTCCTTACAGCAAGCGAGGCGTCGTTTGGCATTTACCGGCGTGATATGTGGCTTATGAGCAGCTGCTAGACCATGTAATCCAAGTTTCCTCACCTCTCACCTATCTGTCATAGTACTTGCAGTGGATCCTGGGCAGTTTCGAATTCCGGTGTGATGCTGTGGACAGATGTCTGCCGATTACACATTACGACCCTCTTCAACTATCGGCAGAATCTGTCAGTCGACAGACGAGGTCGGCCTGTACACTTTTGTGCTCTACATGTCCCTTCACGTTTCCACTTCACTATCATATCGAAAACAGTGGACCTAGGTATGTTTAAGAGAATTGAAAGCTCGCGTACAGACTTATAACACAAGTGACACCCAATCACCTGACCACGTTCTAAGTCTGTGCGTTCCACGGAGCTCCCCATTCTGCTCTAACGACTACTGAGGTCGCTGACATGCAGTACCTGGCAGTGGGTGGCAGAACATTGCACCTAATATGAAAAACATATGTTTTGTGGGTGTCCGGATACTTTTGATCACGTAGTGTACGTAGGCTTTCTTGCATGACAAGCGCATTGTGCTTAAGTAGAGATGGATATGGATGGAGTAAGGTTGAGATGAATAGAAGAAAGGTTGGACAGAGACACTCATGAGGCAATGGTCAGATGGGAAGTTGGGGATGGAGAGGATAGATAGAGATAGGGGATGTGACGGCAGACAGAGATAGGCAGAAAGAGGCAAAGTTGGACTGAGAAAGCAGGGAGGCTGAGGGAGGGAGAGTTGGAGATGGACTGAGAAAGCAGGGAGGCTGAGGAGGACAGATATACACACATCAAGAAATGTTTTGCATCACCCCAGTTCCCAGAACTCCTGAAGCTAGACGTTGACTGTGGGTATTGTATCACAGACACAGTCCCTTTGACTGTTCAGAGATGTCACTAAACTCGTCCAAAGATGTAAACAACCATGCATGAGCAGCGCCTATTGGACGGAGGGGTCCAACAGCCGATCAGTTTCCGTCATTCCACCAGGAAAGAGGTACACGGCGCATGTTGTCTGTTGTTCAACCATGCCTAGACGGTCAATACCGCGACTCGATCGCGTCCGCATTGTTACTTTGGGCCAGGGAGGGCTCTCTACAAGGGAAGTGTCCAGCGGTCTTGGAATGAACCAAAGCGATGTTGTTCGGACATGGAGGAGATACAGAGAGACAGGAACTGTCGATGACATGCCTCTCTCAGGCCGCCGAAGGGCTACTACTGCATGTGATGACCGCTACCTACATATTATGGCTTGGAGGAACCCTGACAGCAAAGCAACAATGTTAAATAATGCTTTTCTTGCAGCCACAGGACGTCGTGTTTCAACTCAAACTGTGCACAATGGTCTGCGTGGTGCACAACTTCAATCCCGACGTCTATGGCGATGTCCATCTTTGCAACCACGACACTATGAGGGGCGGTACAGAAGGGCCCAACAACATTCTGAATGAACCGCTCACGATTGGTATCACGCTCTCTTCACAGATGAGTGTCGCAGTTGCCTTCAGCCAGACAATCGTCAGAGACATGCTTGGAGGCAACCCTGTCAGGCTGAACGCCTTAGACACACTGTCCAGAGAGTGCATCAAAGTGGAGGTTGCCTGCTGTTTTGTGGTGGCATTATGTGGGGCCGACGGATGCCGCTGGTGGTCATAGATGGCGCCATAACGGCTGTACGATACGTGAATTCCATCCTCCGACCGATAGTGCAACCATATCGGCAGCATACTGGCGAAGCATTCGTCTTCATGAACGACAATTCGGTCCCCCATCGTGCACATATTGTGAATGACTTCCTTCAGGATAACGACATCGCTCGACTAGAGTAGCCAACATGGTCTCCAGACATGAACCCTATCGAACATGCTTGGGATAGATTGAAAATAGCTGTTTATGGACGATATGACCAACCAACCACTCTGAGAGATGTACGCCGAATCGCCTTTGAGTAATGGGACAATGTGGACCAACAGTCCGTTGATGAACTCGTGTATAGTATTTCACGACGAATACAGGCATGCATCATTGCAAGAGGACGTGCTACTTGGTGTTACAGGTACCGGTGTGTAGAGAAATCTGGACCACCACCTTTGAAGGTTGCTCTGTATGGTGCTACAACATGCAATGTATGGTTTTCATGAGCAATAAAAAGGACAGAAATAATTTTTATGTTTATCTCTATTCCAATTTTGTCGACAGTTTCAGGAACTCTTGTAATCGAGGTGATGCAAAACTTTTTGAGGTGTGTTTGTGAAGAAGGAGATGGACAGGGAGAGAGGCTGGAGGAGCAGATGGACACACAGATGTTCGAAGAGGACTGGGTAGAGGTAGATGGAGAAATATAAAGATAAGAAAAGGAGGCCTTGGTCAGAGAGTTGTGGGTAGGAAGAGTTAGAAGTGTAGGAGGAAGTTGGTATGAGGCATTGGAAGAGGGGGGAGGTAGAGAAAGGTTTGCTGCGGCGTTGCCGCTGCCCTACCTACAGATCTGTTGTAGATACATATCAAAGGATACTATCAAGAGACCCAAATCATCACACTCTTAACCTATGTTTTCTGGTTTCTTTCCTGCTCCACACAGGCATATTCTGAATAAATAAGTGGGGTGTGATCCGTCCCAAACAAAAAAAAAAAAAAAAAAAAATATTGCACAGTTAGTGCAACCGTAGCCAAAATTCGCACTTTGGTTTAATCCTGATGATGAAAGATGGGACTTGGTGTTCAGCACGTACTTTGCCCCACCATGACTGTTTAAAAAATAGACTCCTATCACTTGTAGATGCATCTTCACTGATGCGAAACCGTTCGTGACGTTTTAATAAAAGTGTTTTAGCGGCTAGGCTGAAAGCTTTGATTCACCAATCAAAAAATCTATAAACTCTCATAATAGCTTTATATGCTTTGTTTTGAGTCGCTCACCAACTTTCGGGAGATCATAAGTCATTCTACCCATCGCAGCACTGTTCCATTCAGATTGCCACAACCTACGGAGATACTCTTTTACCTCCGAGTTAATACCGAGAGTGCGTCCCTAGTCCGCCTCCGTAGCACAGTGCCAAGTTCGGTTCCCGGTACTGACAGGGATTTTTCCTTGAAGAGAGGGGTCCATTTAGATAATTTTAAACCACGGGTAACCACAGGTAAAATACTTATACATAGTTTGAGGAATTTTCAGGCAGCTAAATCCAGATGTTACAATGGGTAAAGTGGACGAACATGTAACTGCATGAAAGGTGGTTAATCCACTATAGCTGTGTTTATTGAAGTTGTTGTAGACGTACAGTACAGATTTCGCAATATTTTTAGTTGAAAGTTTGTTTCCGTGGCTATGCTCCGGAGCAAGCACATAAATATTTGTTTTGAAAATAAATTACGTTTTCTCTTGCTGCACTGTATTTTATTTCTCGCGGAGGTGTTCCACCTGTTTTCACTTTGAGGTATTATCAGTGGGATAGTTCTTCGCTTTTTAGTTGGCATCTGCGTTTTCTCTCAGCTGGTCACATGCGGGAGGTTGCACTACAGCTCTGTTTGGAAACATGAGCCTGTTTTTATGTTACGAAATTTTTTTTTCCCACTTCTCATCTTGTCTGACATTATTGTTAAGATGCATTACCAGTCTTCTGTCTTTTATTATAGATACAGTATTTGATCGAAAATTGTGATTTCAAGGCGGAAGTACTTTGAGTTCACTATGTATCTTATACATAGCAAACGGGATTTAAGTATAGCTCTGAAATTTGCACCCACATCAAAGATTTTACCAACTCCTGCGTTCATCAGTGCCGTTGAAGAAACTGTTCGACTTTACTCCACGGAATGAGCAGACGAAATACGCCGCGAGACATGTCGAGTAGCTATGAAGGCTCGCCCAAAAACGAGTAATATTTCTGTGGCATAGAGGGCCGCACTATGTACGGGTCGCCAGGTTAACGAGACGGTGGTTCTTCTAGCTGATAAAGGTAATGCTACTGTTTTAACGTCCGGTCAAGACTGTTATGATAAAATGAACAGTTTACTGAGTGATAGCACATACCGGAAGATTACTAAAGACCCCACCAACCAGATTGAAAGGACGACTACGTCACTTTCGAACGCCTTCCCCTTTCCATCAGAAATTATGTGAAGATTGAAGCCAAATGGAGCGGTTCCTCGAAGGCTTTATAGACTTCCAAAGATCCATAAGAAAGTTGTTCCTCTGCGTTCGACAGTGAGTAACATCAAATCTTTCACCTATGACTGTGCCAATCACTTAGCGTCGTTATTAAGACCTCTTTTGGGAAAATGCGTTCATCACGTTCGTAACACTGTGGACTTCCCTGGCAAACTAAAATCACTCAAACTGAAGAGTTCTGGCATATTAGTTAGTTTGGATGTAGTGTCATTGTTCACAAATGTTCCTCTTTCAGAATTATTACTTCTCATTGGCAAAACCTTCGACAAGAAGACTTCAACTTTGTTAGAACATGTATTGACCTTGACATATTTTTTTTATTCGATAACGAATCTTATGAACAGTCTGACAGCGTCGCCATGAGTAGTCCTCTATCGCCCTTGATGGCCAATTTCGAGGAAAAGACGCTGGAATCTGCTAGCTTGAAAACCACAGTATTTTGGAGGTATGTTGACACGTTTGTAGTGTGGCCCCACGGTGAAGATAAAGTAAAAGAACTTTTAAATCACCTTAATTCCATCCACAGACAAATTCAATTCAGAATGGAGATCGAGAAAGGTGGATGCTTTCCATTTATGGATGTTTTGGTACGACGCAAAGATGATGGCACTTCGGAGTTTAAATTTTCGTGCAAATAGCTGGCACCATCCTTCGCAGACGATGAGTGTTCTCAGAACTCTGGTACGCAGTGTGCACGTTATTGCCGTCGAGACCAGCCTGGAGGACGAGCTTTTACACTTCAGAAGCGTTCTTGAAGCCAACGGGTATTCTCCACAGCAAATACGTATGGCACTAGGAATTAATCAAATAATGGGCATAAGGAATGCAGAAGATGACACCGAAAGTTTTAATTCGGCTTTTTTGCCACACGTGGAAAGCCTATCGTCAAAAATAGGACGGATCCTCAGGAAACACAAAGTGAAAGTGATTTTTCGCTTTCCACCAAAGACAGCAGCACTCCTGGTTTCCGTTAAAGATGATTTGGTGCTTCGGAAGCCTGGGGTTTCCGTGGCCATTCATACATCGGACAGACGACACCTACAGTCCATGAGAGATACACAGAACACCGCAGGTAAATTTTGTAAATTTGTGGAACGATCTTATGGGGCCAAACTGCTTAGGTCATCGGTCCCGAAGCTGACACACTACTTAAACTAACTTACGCTATAGACAACACACACACCCATGATCGAGGGAGGACTCGAACCAACGACAGGGGGGAGCCGCGCGGACCGTCACACGCGGTACATCCGGCTCTTACAGCCAAATAAATCGGCTGTTGCGGTGCACTGCTTTGACATCGGACACCCTATGGTGTACCGTAACATCGAAATTTTAGCCTCGATTTCGTCTTTCTGGGACTCAGTAGTGAAAGAAGCATATGAAATTCGATTGGTGAGGAATCTGATTATAGAGATAGTGGCTTTAGCTTGGACAAATCATGGAATCCGGCAATTACTGTCATAAACTCACAAAGACGTTGCAACGGTGCAGCTCGCAGTGATACATAGATATCACTGTGTGGATAGACCGTACAGTCATAGATCTAATTTCTTTGAAATATTGTACCTCTTTGCCGCCGATCAACGTCTTTGGTGCCTTGCATACCTGTCGCCGCAGGAACAGAGGCGCGCTCCACGGGTTTAAAAGGACGGATCAAGTGCTGGAACGTCATTTACGTAGGCTCACTCTGGGGATGACTATACGGTATACAGCCGAAATATCAGAAGAAGTAGTGAAATTTGTGCGGCTGCACACCCGAAATTTTATGGAACACGACTTGCAGTGCCTGCATTATTTCAAATTACGACGAAACGTTCCTTCATACATGAATGCGTGTGAAATGATAAAGTGACCACTCACGAGTGGTTAGACCGTCAGTGAGAGAGCACTTCGATTTCCTGCTGCTAATAAGGCGAGTACACCGTTCGCTTGTTACACATTTTTACGAGCTTCAAACAGGTACAACTTATTTTCAGTTATCTGGGTAGTTACTATTTTATTTTTGTAATTTCTTGCGTGTTTGAGTGCCTACTAGACACAACCGTTTATTTTAATAACAGTGTAGTGTACAGTATCGCCGTTGCTATCGACCCTCGTATCGTACAGGCTTTTGTTTGTTTGGTTAGAACAGCTCAGTGTCGGTTAGACCGTCAGTGAGAGAGCACTTCGATTTCCTGCTGCTAATAAGGCGAGTACACCGTTCGCTTGTAGGGTAAACATAGTCGTGTGTAGGGACTGTGGTTGTTGTGAGCGGACGCAAGGAGAATTGGCCACTCTTCGGGGGCAGGTGGAGGCTTTGTCTGTTAGGCTCATCGAGCTCGAGGAACAGGCGTCGGCTCGTAGTGGCGTTGGGGCAACTGTGGTGAGACCTATGCCTACTTCGGTGGCCTTGGAATCGCATGGAACCCCTGATGTCGCTGCGTCTTCCGGCAGTGAGCATCTTACCGGTCAGCCATCACTCCAGGGTGAATGGCGGACAGTGGTGGGCTCGCGCGTGCCTGGCCGAAAGGCGAAGGTGGGATCTGGCCGCGTGGCAGCTGCCTTACCCCTTTCCAACAGGTACGGGGTGCTTCCTAGTGGTGATGACATCGTTTCCGAGCCACCACAGGATGCCTCGCCTGTTGGGCCAGTGGCCGATTCTCCGGCAAGGTCCCGACAGTCACAGAGGGCGGGCCTATTAGTTATAGGGAGCTCCAACGTTAGGCGGGTTATGGAGCCCCTTAGGAAAATAGCGGGTAGGTCGGGGAAGAATGCCAGTGTGCACTCGGTGTGCTTGCCGGGGGGTCTCGTCCGTAATGTGGAGGAGGCCCTTCCGGCAGCTATTAAACGCACTGGGTGTGACCGGCTGCAGATAGTAGCACATGTCGGAACGAATGACGCCTGCCGCTTGGGTTCTGAGGCCATCCTTGGTTCCTTCCGGCGGCTGGCTGATTTGGTGAAGACAACCAGCATCGCACGCGGAGTGCAAGCTGAGCTTAATATCTGCAGCATAGTGCCCAGAGTCGATCGCGGTCCTCTGGTTTGGAGCCGTGTGGAGGGTCTAAACCAGAGGCTCAGACGACTCTGCGACTATAATGGTTGCAAATTCATCGACCTCCGTTATTGGGTGGAGAACTGTAGGGCCCCCCTAGACAGGTCAGGCGTGCACTACACACCGGAAGCAGCTACTAGGGTAGCAGAGTACGTGTGGCGTGCACACGGGGGTTTTTTTAGGTTAGAGGGACCCCCCCTTGGGCGAAACGAGAAAATACCTGACGGCTTACCAGAGAGGACATTATCATCGTTGATAAAGAACGTCCGTCCTCAGAGACCAAAAACAGGAAAAGTCAACGTAATATTGGTAAACTGCAGGAGTATCCAGGGCAAGGTTCCTGAATTAGTATCTCTTATTGAAGGAAATAGTGCGCATATAGTATTAGGAACGGAAAGTTGGTTAAAACCGGAAGTGAACAGTAACGAAATCCTAGACACAGAATGGAATATATACCGCAAGGATAGGATAAACGCCAATGGTGGAGGAGTATTTATAGCAGTAAAGAATTCGATAATATCCAGTGAAGTTATTAGCGAATGCGAATGTGAAATAATCTGGGTTAAGTTAAGTATCAAAGGTGGGTCAGATATGATAGTCGGATGCTTCTATAGACCACCTGCATCAGCAACCGTAGTAGTTGAGCGCCTCAGAGAGAACCTGCAGAACGTCGTGAAGAAGTTTCGTGATCATACTATTGTAATAGGGGGAGACTTCAATCTACCAGGTATAGAATGGGATAGTCACACAAACTGGAGCCAGGGACAGAGACTCTTGTGACATTATCCTGACTGCCTTGTCCGAGAATTACTTCGAGCAGATAGTTAGAGAACCAACTCGTGAAGCTAACGTTTTAGACCTCATAGCAACAAATAGACCGGAACTTTTCGACTCCGTGAATGTAGAAGAGGGTATCAGTGATCATAAGTCAGTGGTTGCATCAATGACTACAAGTGTAATAAGAAATGCCAAGAAAGGAAGGAAAATATATTTGCTTAACAAGAGTGATAGGGCACAAATCGCAGAATATCTGAGTGACCACCATCAAACGTTCATTTCTGAGGAAGAGGATGTGGAACAAAAATGGAAAAAATTCAGAAACATCGTCCAGTACGCCTTAGATAAGTTCGTACCGACTAAGGTCCAAAGCGAGGGGAAAGATCCACCGTGGTATAACAATCATGTACGAAAGGTACTACGGAAACAAAGAAAGCTTCATCATAGGTTTAAGAGTAGTCGAATCATAGCTGATAAGGAAAAGCTGAACGAAGCGAAAAAGAGCGTAAAGAGAGCAATGAGAGAAGCATTCAACGAATTCGAACATAAAACATTGGCAAACAATCTAAACAAGAACCCTAAAAAGTTTTGGTCATATGTAAAATCGGTAAGCGGATCTAAATCCCCTATTCAGTCACTCGTTGACCACGATGGCACCGAAACAGAGGACGACCGAAGAAAGGCAGAAATACTGAATTCAGTGTTCCGAAACTGTTTCACTGCGGAAAATCGTAACACGGTCCCTGACTTCAGCCGTCGCACGGACGCCAAAATGGAAAATATTGAAATAAACGATATCGGAATTGAAAAACAACTGCTATCACTTAGAAACGGAAAAGCATCCGGACCAGACGAGATACCCTTAAGATTCTACAGTGATTATGCTAAAGAACTTGCCCCCTTTCTATCAGCAATTTATCGTAGATCGCTGGAAGAACGTAAAGTACCTAGCGACTGGAAGAAAGCGCAGGTCGTTCCCATTTTCAAGAAGGGTCATAAATCAGATGCGAATAATTATAGGCCTATTTCGCTTACGTCAATCTGTTGTAGAATAATGGAACATGTTTTGTGTTCTCGTATTATGACGTTCTTAGATAATACAAATCTCCTTCATCATAACCAACATGGATTCCGCAAACAGAGATCATGTGAAACTCAGCTCGCCCTATTTGCCCAAGAAATTCACAGTGCCGTAGGCACTGGCGAGCAGATTGATGCCGTATTCCTGGACTTCAGGAAGGCATTTGATACGGTTCCGCACTTACGTTTAGTGAAAAAAATACGAGCTTACGGAATATCGGACCAGGTTTGTGATTGGATTCAGGATTTCCTAGAAGAAAGAACACAACATGTCATTCTTAACGGTTCAAAATCTGCAGATGTAGAGGTAATTTCGGGAGTACCGCAGGGAAGCGTGATAGGACCTTTATTGTTTACAATATACATAAATGACTTAGTTGACAACATCGGTAGCTCCGTGAGGCTATTTGCAGATGACACGGTTGTCTACAAGAAAGTAGCAACATCAGAAGACTCGTACGTACTCCAGGAGGACCTGCAGAGGATTAATGCATGGTGCGACAGCTGGCAGCTTTCCCTAAACGTAGATAAATGTAATATAATGCGCATACATAGGGGCAAAAATCCATTCCAGTACGATTATGCCATAGGTGGTAAATCATTGGAAGCGGTAACGACCGTAAAATACTTAGGAGTTACTATCCGGAGCGATCTGAAGTGGAATGATCACATAAAACAAATAGTGGGAAAAGCAGGCGCCAGGTTGAGATTCATAGGAAGAATTCTAAGAAAATGTGACTCATCGACGAAAGAAGTAGCTTACAAAACGCTTGTTCGTCCGATTCTTGAGTATTGCTCATCAGTATGGGACCCTTACCAGGTTGGATTAATAGAAGAGATAGACATGATCCAGCGAAAAGCAGCGCGATTCGTCATGGGGACATTTAGTCAGCGCGAGAGCGTTACGGAGATGCTGAACAAGCTCCAGTGGCGGACACTTCAAGAAAGGCGTTACGCAATACGGAGAGGTTTATTATCGAAATTACGAGAGAGCACATTCCGGGAAGAGATGGGCAACATATTACTACCGCCCACATATATCTCGCGTAATGATCACAACGAAAAGATCCGAGAAATTAGAGCAAATACGGAGACTTACAAGCAGTCGTTCTTCCCACGCACAATTCGTGAATGGAACAGGGAAGGGGGGATCAGATAGTGGTACAATAAGTACCCTCCGCCACACACCGTAAGGTGGCTCGCGGAGTATAGATGTAGATGTAGATGTAGATAAGCGGGAAATCCGGATTCGAGTCCCGGTGCGGAACAATTTTCATTTTCGTCATTCCATTCTACAGCTTAGACGTTTAATGTATTTCATAACGGCTGTAGTCGCCGCAGTGCCTGTTGCTTCATACATGCAAGCGTAGGAACCATGCATCGTACTTCAGAATAATATAGGCACTGCAATATCGTATAATACCGCCAACAAAGGACAACCGACTTTCAAGTCAAATGTCTCGCCTGTATGGATACTACTTAACACATAATGTATGTAAGAGTACTGGTTCAAGAGACATCGTTGACGACATATGGAAGATTGGATCTGGCCATGAGTCACCTTCGGGTAGCCATACGGTAAGGCGACCGCTCGCGATAAGCGGGATATTCAAATTTGACTCCTGACCCGGCACAAATTTCTTGTCACTCCATTATGTAACTGATGGTTCTCCGTATTCGCAGCTGTGAATACATTTTATGTACAGCAAAGGGTGGTCACGCAAGTTTTAATTTTCACAGCCGCTGCGGATATTGTCGGTCGGTGTCGACCGTAACATCTTGTCAATTGTAAACAGTAGCTACACGTATCAGTAATGTATGCAAGTCCGCAACACGCCAATACATGTTCAAAATTAATACGCAATACTCGCCCCTTACAGAAGCTCATAGCGGAATCACTCTTTGTTTAAGATTAAGCATATTGGTATTCTGGGCAACGGCCTTGCCGAAGTGGCTACACCGGTTTCCGTGAGGTCACCGAAGTTAAGCGCTGTCCGGCGTGGTCTCCACTTGGATGGGTGACCATCCAGGCCGCCATGCGGTGTTGCCGCTTTTCGGGGTGCACTCAGCCTCGTGATGCCAATTGAGGAGTTACTCTACCGAATAGTAGCGACTTCGGTCAAGAATACCATCATTACGACTGGGAGAGCGGTGTGCTGTCCACTCGCCGCTCCTATCCGCATCCTCCTCTGAGGATGACACGGCGGTCGGATGGTCCCGGTAGGCCCCTCGTGGCGTGAAGAAGGAGTGCTTATTGGTATTCTGGTTAATTTATTTACAGTTCCATATGTTTTAAATACTCAGTCCACAAATAATTTATTCCGACAGTGTAACTACTCATTCACTGCTATTGGTAACTTTTGTACAAAGATGCATCAGAAGATGTAATCAAAAATGTTGCGAAACCTGTAGTGCGAGTCTACAAGGACTTTAATAAATTCAACAATAATAGACTAATGAACTTTCATTCAGCTAGATGTACATCAGTTTTGCTCATTTTAATACGTGGATTTTACTACTTGAACGTTCCATAAACTATACAGGGTGAGGCAGCTGTCATAACACCCCTTGTATCTCCCAAAACGTAATAGGTACAAAGATGCCGTTTGCACAGTGAACTGCAGGGAATTGCTACTTGAATACATTACATTCAATGTTTGTTCCATTTTTTATTACAGAGACATGAGGCCATCTTTGTTTTTTTTGTTTTTGTTTTTTAATAGAACCCTATGTTAAATTTTAGCGTAACATGATGGACTTAGAAGGACGGTTTCAAGTATGTGTATATCATAATATTAAGGCGAATAGTTTTTTAGACACATATATGTTCTCGTATTGTGTTCGTCCTTCGAAGCGGCGTTGTCCAATGCGACCATTCCTGTTGTGTGGAGTACATGGTAAACGTCGCGAGTCCGTCCTTACACAAGCACGTCCATTCACCCGACGATAGTAATACATACTACGATATTTTGAGCAAAAATTAACTGATGATGTCGCACAAATATTATCCAGTTATTAGACAGCAGTGATACCAAAATAGTAGACAACGTACAGCATTAAAATACTACAAGATGTTAATACATTTTAAGTAACAGAAATACAAATGTAAATGAGGAGGCCATTATTAGTCACAATTATTTCGTACGAATTTGTTTTTTATTTGAAAATATTTACTATTGATCACAATAAGAAACAAATACACACAAAGATGCAAAATACATACTGTATATGACACAAAACTTTACTGAAGCATGTGCTCAAAATGCTTCCCCTCTGCTACAATGCACATTTGTAGTCGCCGTTCGAATGATTTGTGAACGGCTGCGAGGGTGGCACGTGAGATATCAGCGCGCGCTTCGATGATACGTTGCTTCATATTGTCTGGCGTAGTTGGTATTTGAGCATACACTTTATGTTTGATTGCTGGCCACAGAAAAAAATCAAGAGGGGTCAGATCAGTAGACCGTGCCAGCCACTTCACTCCGGCACGTCGTCCTATCCAACAATCCGGGAACTTTTCATTTAACAGCTCTGTAGCCACACGGGAAGAGTGAACAGGACAGCCGTCATGTTGGAACCGTATGCGCTGACATGCTGTTAGTGGAACCTCTTCCAGCAAAATGGGCAGAACGTTTCGCAGGAACTGTGCAACATTTATAGCCATTTAGTATACCCGGAATGACGTACGGCCTGACAATGACATTTCCGACGATGCCGCACCACACGTTAACACTCCACGGTTGCTGGTGTTGTACCTGACGAAGCCAATGAGGGTTCTCTTTGACCAGTAATGCATATTATGCAAATTCACATTACCGTGGTTGGTGAAAGTCGCTTCATCAGTAAAAAGCACCAGTTGAAAAAATGTTGGCTCATCTTGCAGGCGCTGCAGAGCAAACCGGAAAAATTCCTGCAGCTGTTCTAAATGCACACCGGAGAGTGCTTGATATAATGAAAGGTGAAACGTCTGAAACCTATGCCGGTGTAATATGCGTAGAACACTTCTCTGACTTATACCACATTCCGCGGCGATACGTCGCGATGAAACAGTAGGGTCGTTATGCACAGTAGGGTCGTTATGCACCAACGTTAGAACGCCCCCTTTCAGGTACATCGCCAGCTGCAGTTTTCTGCTTTGTCCTCTGTATGGTGTTCCATGATCCCGATTCAAGTAGTTCCTTGCAAATATGTGCAAGAAGCTGTCGCATAGGACGCTCACGATCAGAATACAGCTCTCCATATCGCTTTATAGCTCTAACAGCATTTCTTCTGCTTTCACCATACACTAGAAGCATACCTAACTTTTCTTCGTTGGTGTACATGTCTGCTTCTAGAAACTGTGAGGGAAATGCGATGTCTCATTACCCCAGCAATACGTTTATACCCTTCTCTCCAGCTACCTCGGTAGCGTTCTCGCTTCCCGCGCCCGGGTTCCCGGGTCCAATTCCCGGCGGCGTCAGGGATTTTCTCTGCCTCGTGGTGACTGGGTGTTGTGTGATGTCCTTAGGTTAGTTAGGTTTAAGTAGATCTAAGTTCTACGGGACTGATGTTAAGTCCCATAGTGCTCAGAGCCATTTGAACCAGCTACCTCGTGCGTCACCTTGCGGCCCTATCGAGAAACAGGAAAACAACGCCTTCCCTGTTAAGTTCCACAGTGGTCAACAGGAAAGGTCTCGTTGGACAACGCCCCTTCGAAGGACGAATACGATACGGGAACATATCTGTGTCTCAAAAACTATTCGCCTAAATATTATGATGTACACATATTTGAAACCGTCTTTTTAAGCCCATCATGTTACGCTAAAATTTAACGTAGGGTTCCATTTAAAAATGGCCTCTTATCTCTGTAATAAAAAATAGCACAAACATGAAATTTAATTTATTCAAGTAGACCCTGTCTCTGCAATTCACTGTCCAAACGGCATCTTTGTATCTATTCCGGTTGGGGAGATACAAGGGGTGTTATGGCTTAGCTGCCTCACCCTGCATATGGGTCCACTCAGCGTCGTGATATCAATTAAGGAGCCACCTGAATGAGAAGTAGCGACCCTTTGGCCTCCAAAGCCAACAAAAGCAGTGATAGCGGTTTGCTGATCTCATGCCGCTCCATGATGCATCCTGCATTGGCAGAGGATACACGGCGATCGGTCGGTCACGACTGGTTCGTCTGAGGCCACGACGGCGGAATTTTGCTTTCTGCTGTGTCCTGCAGTCAGCAGCAGTCTAGCAGTTTACCAACTCCTGACGTAACGTCTTCTTTCGCACCAGATCGCTCTCGGGACTTGGGGTTTTGGGAGCGAGCCGTCACTGCTGGCTGAGCGCTTTATTAAATGCCGTGCAGACAGCCACCTGGGCCTGCCCGTAGCGCACGCCCGCGGGACGGGTCGGCCAGGGCTGCCAATCCCGGTGCCCGCCGGGGCTGCGCCTGGCAGCGCCTGCCAGATCTCTGACAGCCGCCGCGCCACACCACGCCGAGCCCCTCTGCCCACCCACCCGGCCTCAATATGGCCCCATGCCCACTGTCAGTCACATCTGCGGCGCCCGAGGCCACGACTGTCGAAAATTTGCAGACAGTGTGTGGCAGCTGTTCTGCCGTAATTGTAATTGTATCCTAATACCATCCTGTCGCAAATACTGCCGCGATCGGAGAAACGTAAAACTGGAGTAACATTTCTACATCTACATACATGCTCCGCAAGCCGCCACACTGCTTTCCTTTCGTGCTCCATTTGCAAATGGAGCGAGGAAAAAGCGACTGCTACCCGCCACCTCATGAGCTCTTACCTCTTACCTTTCTTCTAGGTCCTTACGCGAAATACACGTTGGCAGGAGCAGAGCCGTTCTGCAGTCAACCATAAATTCCGGTTCTCTGCGTTCAGTACGCCGTGTCTTTCATAAATAAGCTACAATTTCCTAAAATTCTCATAGTAAACGTAATTTAGATTTAGATTCCCTACTATCGTCCTTGTGTGCTTGTTAAACTTTATATACTTTTGCAACTTTTCCTCCTGATATTTAATCGCCATGATTGTGTCAAGCAACACACCATCAATACTCTATTCATCATTATATGCTTGTTTTTCTTACGTATCTGCGTTAACTTACATTTTTCTACATTTAGAGCGAACTGTTAATCATTACACCAACTAGAAATTTTGCCTATGCCAGCCTTCATACTCCAACAGTCACCAAACAATCATAGATCGCTGCTCACTCTGCCCAGCAAATCATTTCAGTATATTCAATACAAGAGCGGTCCTATCACACTTCCCTGTCACACTCTGGAGATATCCTCATCTCTTATGAACACACGCCGTCGAGTACAACGTATTGTGTTCTACTACTTAAGAACGAGCCACTCACATTCTTGGGAACCTATTCCGTATGTTGGGATCTTGCTTAAGAGTGTGCAGTGGGGCACTATTCCAAATGCTTCCCAAAAAACTGGGCAAGTTGAGTTTCACGCGAGCTGTGCTTCCCAAATTTGTGCTGATTTGTGTAAAGATGCTTTTCTGCCTCAAGGAAATACATCGTGCTCGAACTTACAATATGCTCAAAGATTTAGCAGCAAACCGATGTTAATGGTATTGGTCTGTAATCCTTGGAACTTTGCCCTCGGCGCAGGACTCACGATAAATGTAAGCTAAATAAGGATCCAATTGTGAGGAGTACTTTCTGTTAAACGGTATTAGGATTCCATCTGCACTTGTCAACTTATTTATTTTCAACCCTTTGAATTGCATTTCGACGTCATGAACGCATGTTTCAATGTCCTCCATATGAGGGTCTCTGTGTCCGTCAAAGGATGTATGTCTGCACATCCTCCTGTGTGAATGATTTCTTAACGTAGAATTTGAAACTTCAGTTCCTTTGCGGTCTTCCAGTGCCAACCAGAAAGGCTGACAAGTGACAGGATGGAAGCCTTTAATCAGCTTAATGATTTCACGTAGCAGCAGAGTTTTTCTATGGTTCTGGGCAAGATCACTAAGGTATGATAGTGGAAGTTGCTGTATCCTTCGCTTACCGATTTCTTTATAAGAACTCGGATTTCTACTCACTTCTGCTTGTTGACATTTCCGCATCTCTTTTTAACTGAGCTTGCAACAATCTCTACTTCCTCATCATTTTCCGAATTTTGTAATGATACCAGGTAAAACATGTACACTTTTAATTCACATACTCGGCAAATACTTCTCCAGAGCGCCATTTACAAACAGTTTAAACTTTACCTATAATTCCTCTACGGCCACGATATTTTAACTGAATGATGTCCATTCAGTGTCTAAGTATAATAATAAAAACTGCTTATGTGTTCATTGTGGAATAAAATGTCTCCTAGTCAAGCTGATGCATTTACCAACTTTAATAATCATCGTCATTATGATGACATCAAGATCGATCTTCCCTGTCTCTATACTGACACTATCGATAATGTCAAGCCTGTTTGAAACAGCAAGGTCTAAAATATGTCCATTGCTTGTAGGTTGCAGAAGTAGATTCCCATCTACCTATTAACGAGTCACATTTGGAATGAATCTTGTCATAGAAATGGGCAGGGACTTCGAAAAGTAAGCTACATAAATCGTTCCAAGCTAACACCATTGAGCAACAGGAGTTGCACACGTCAAAAGAAAGTAAGTGTTTTGGGTCTGCTTGGCACTGAGTCCTGTTGCGGTGCAGGTAAGACCCGCGTTACAGTGAGCGAGTGAAATGGCGCGGCAGCCGCAAACGTATTCGAAAAGAAGAAGTACGTGGTCAGTACTATTCTGGCGGTCAAAAGGTCCAAACTGCACAGAGGTTCATCATGAAATTGTGGCATTATATTGATAAAATACAATGCCACGTGCAGCCTTAGTGAAATGGTGCCAAAAATTGGACCAAGGCCTCATAGAATTGGGTAATGCTGATCCGATGGAAGACTATTGATGTCGACAACAGAAGACAAGGCCTAAGCAGTCGTTTCGCCAAACTGAAGCATCTGTGGGGAAAGTGATATTCCGTTGTCCAACTATGAGGACGTTTGGACAGTGGTTATCGAATGGCTTCGTGGCCAAGGAACCGATGTTTACCTTCGAGAAATTGAAAGGATGGCGGAACGTCCCGACTGTTGTTTGCAGAGACTTAGGGACCATGTTGAAAAACAGTGTCTGTTATCTGTGTCACTTTTAAGTGCCGAGGAGCATTCAATAAGAGTTGCTTGGCCTACCATAATAACGTTTAACTTACGTTTTTTAAGTGCCATCGTAAACAGTAATACTCTTTGATCGTAAGAAATAAAACAATCAGATAAGCTTAGGTGGAGACGAAGAGGGCTGCTAAAACGATATTCGAAACGTCGATTTCGTTTTCTATCACTTTTTTAGTCTTACATAGTGGTGCGGTCTAATCTTAAAACTGTCACTGGCAGTTGAAGTTACGCACATAAACCAACAAGAGTGTTGTTATGCTTTTGTAACATTTCCTGTGCGACAGTTATTTAAAGGAATAAAGGACAATATTTACATCTGTTAATCATACATTTTAGTTTGGTCTTCATCTCAAGACCTTCCTCATTCCTCTTGTACCAGCTACTGAAACTATATCCTACTTCCAGACAATAGTTACATGCTGCGAACGTCAGGTTATCGCAATAACACTGGAACCATGCTTGTAAAGGATCTCCCTTCTTTCACCAAACGTACAAACTACCTTTACGAGAACATAATAGGGTTTATGTACAAATTTAGTAACACTGAGTGGATGAACGAAGATAACAACAGAGAAATGATTGACACCTAGTCATGGTAAAAAGGAAGTACTCACTGGAAGTAAAGTTTGACTGAATAACAATAACACACACACACACACACACACACACACACACACACACACACACACACACACACACGGCCAGAGAGAGAGAGAGAGAGGGAAGGAGAGAGAGAGATGATCACTTTTACAGGGGAATAAATGCTTCAGAATACGTAGCTATCCGCCAAAATCTATCACGATATTAGACGGTGGAGTATACATCAAGTCGGGATTAGCTTTACATGGAAAAGTGGTTCACGTGTTCTTGGACAACCTGTAGCTGAGTGACGGTCTATAACTAAGTGGAAGTAAAAAATTATTCGTCCGATGTATACAGCCTCTCTGCTCAAAATCTTCGTTGAGCGGTTGTCGGAGCATTCAACATTGCTTACCAACACAAACGGGCATCTTCACAAGTACCTGTCCTTACCGTTATTCGGCATATACCATCCGTAGATTCAGCCCTAGTTTGGCAGGCGATGGCAACGTAATGCTCGAGATTACGAAAACGAAAAACCGTGCTGCGGCCTTAGAGCAAGTCTGTCGCAAATATTTTGTTATTTCCCCTAACGTCCTTTTCTTCCGCATTTCCTTTCTTGCAGAAACACATGCAAGTTGATATCTCGGATTTGGTCGTTAAGTTATATTGAATCAAATCGTGACGTTATTAGCCTCAAAATTTATAGGATGCCGGTCGAGATACTGGGCAGCCTAGGGAGGTTACTGGTTGCATAATTAAATGCTTGAAAAAGAATAATTAAGTACTAAGAACTGTATCTAACATTTATAAACGTGAAACAATACAGTACTTCATTTAACGTTCACTGATTTCTATAATCGTAATTAACATACTGAGGAGCCTGTGCATCGGAGGGCCACTATAATCTCTCAACATATGTCTTATAAACGATGTGCTACAAAGTGGCGGAAGATAAGTGGAAGTGCTGTACAGGCTTCCGTTGTGATTCTATGACTTTGTAACATTCTTTTAATTATATTAAATTACTCGTGTTTGTTACTGGATATACAATGCGTCATTTTTGTCTTAGGGAAAGTTACTGTGTAATGTGTTGTTGAGCAAGTGATGTGCTTAATGTTTTACTGTAATCCAAAGAAAAATTAAACAACTTAATCTGTAAAACCAGTAGGTAACGCCTATAATGAAATCAGTCCCTTTGAAATTTACTCAGTCTCGTGAGCACGGAGTTCTATGGCCGTGTGCAAATAAACTGATAAAATTCCCTATGCAAATAAACAATGAAATAAATTTTTCTTAGCTCTTTGAGTCGCAACGGATGTAATCTTAGTTTTCTGTTCTCTCCACAGTAGGCATACAAACCATTCAATCTTGGCTCAGCGAAGTACAATGCCGGCCGTAAAATAGCTTCATACAAATAACGTCAGTAGATTAGTTGATAAGTGAATAACCTTGCAAATTTTCAGTGATAATTTTGGATATTGGCTCAGCTCTGTCCAATGCTGCCCGCAATGAAGCTGTTACAAGCATTCATGCTTTTCTGATTCTGCCACATTAAATTTTCGGACTCTGATTGAAAATTCATTTCTTTTAAAATATATTGATTGGAATTTTTCTGACTCTGATTGAAAATTCATTTCTTTTAAAATATATTCATTGGATTTAAATAAACACGATGTGGAAGAGGATGAGGTACTAATAAGGGGATACGCTAAGACCGAATGGTTCAGTTAGAAACTTGTATTCGAAATAAATTTTCTCCTTCACAAAGTCTGATATGAAACATTTTACGTTAACTTCAAAATCAGGGAACTTCTCAAGTGTTCGAAAATTCTCACTTACTGACGTATTAACAATACTTGGATTGTTACATGACAAAAGGTCTGACATCGTTTGACAAAATATATTCCCAAATTTAACTTCCTTGTATCAGGTTTACAAAATACACAAAATATTACAAATCAGGTATACCTAATCAACCTATACATTAAATCTGATGGAATACACTTGGTTCCTACATTCAAGTGACGGTACTGTTAGAATTAGCAAAATCCACATTGTGTTGCTGCATACTTAAAACTAAATATACAAAACTTCATTACCTTACAGAACAGTATTATGCTGCCTCCATAGGCCAACAGCTGTATTCTCACACTAGTCACTAGCTTAAAGTCTTACATCCTACCTTTAGCAGAATGCAACGGCAACTGCTGCTGCGCTCCGTGCGTCCCTACTTACAATCGATTCTGCTACTCAGGCAACATCTTTGGGTCAGTGGTGTCATAGATACCATCTCTACTACATGTGAAACCATTTCATGTAATTTTTCGCGAAATATATTACAAAATTGGGCTCCATGTACAAGTGGACCCCACCCAACTACTAGTAGAAAACAGCAAATACCGGTCATCGGTGTGCTCTGAAGTTCTTGCAACTAAATAGCTGACGGTTGCGCAGGGTGGCCATACTGACTAAAATCAGACTGATTCACTGCATAACAGCTGTTATGAAGCAATGAAATCTTGAATCTGCTGAGAGGCATTAAAGAAATATTACCAGTCGTTGTAGCTACTAACAGATCTATCAACCACGAAAAATCAAAATACACGTACAGTTCATAAAGGCCTACACTATAAATCAGCAATCTCTCATAGCGACATATAAGCTGTCTCTAGTTGTAGTAACGGACACACCAATGCTGTAAACTCAGATTTAGTTTGGTCTCACGGCGTAGTCAGTCAGCGTCAAAATTCGCTCAGAAACTCACACTTCGGCGTTAGTTGGTCTTCTCGCCCAAGTAGACTGATGAATTCAGTTAGCCTCTGCAACTACATCCATATAACCTACTTCTTTAATTAAGCCTGCCTTCACGATGGCTACTATTGGAATGTCGCGACTGCTATGTATGCGAGAGCACAATGAATGCTTCACAATTCCTATTCTGGCACAAGAAGTCAATTTTACAATTTTCTGCTTATAATATACTAACAGAGAATATTTAACAACATTATTCCAAACGTTTAAATATATTCCTTTTGTCGTAGGTCTGGTGTAACTCTCCACGGTGGTCTATGCTATGTCAGTGACCTCAACAGTTCATGACTATTACGACCTAGGTCCACTTGAACTTCCACCAATCGGTTATAATCTGTTTACAATTTTTCCCCTTTGCACTTTATTACAAAACTGACTATTTTTCGGTAATTAGGATCTCTCAAAGTTGTGGAGTGAATTTATTTTAGACCGCATTCAGTACCTTTTAATTAGTTACTCATTCTACACATACAGTGTTCGGCATTTGTGTGTAGTACCACTTTTCAAATACTTCTACACTGCTTACTGTCGATGTCTCACTACAGTATAAGGTTACGTTCGGGTCAATAATTGCAAACCACAGTCACTGCGGCCGCATACTCCTGCTATTCTGACCACAGACGCAGTGCCACCAAAGATTATTTGTATCACATGTATAATATTACACACCCACACACCCACACACACACACACACACACACACACACACACACACACACATATTATATATATATATATATATATATATATATATATATATATATATATATATATATATATATATCACGAAATAAGCGTCAAACGAAAAACTACAAAGAACGAAACTTGTCTAGCTTGAAGGGGGAAACCAGATGGCGAATTGGTTGGACAGCTAGATGGCGCTGCCATAGGTCAAACGGGTATCAACTGCGCTTTTTAAATAGGAACCACCATTTTTTATTACATATTCGTGTAGTATGTAAAGAAGTATGAATGTTTTAGTTGGACCACTTTTTTGCTTTGTGATAGATGGCGCTGTAATACTCAAAAACATATGGCTCACAATTGTAGACGAACAGTTGGTAACAGGTAGGTTTTTTAAATTAAAATACAGAACGTAGGTACGTTTGAATATTTTATTTCGGTTGTTCCAATGTGATGCATGTACCTTTGCTAACTCATCATTCCTGAGAACACATGCTGTTACAACGTGATTAACTGTAAATACCACATTAGTGCAATAAATGCTCAAAATGATGTCTGTCAACCTCAGTGCGTTTGGCAATACGTGTAACGACATTCCTCTCAACAGCGAGTAGTTCGCCTTCCGTAATGTTCGCACATGCATTGACAATGAGCTGACGCATGTTGTCAGGCGTTGTCGGTGGATGACGATGGCAAATATCCAATAAATTTCCCCACAGAAAGAAATCCGGGGACGTCAGAACCGGTGAAAGTGCGGGCCATGGTATGGTGCTACGACGACCAATCCACGTGTCATGAAATATGCTATTCAATACCGCTTCAACCACAAGCGAGCTATGTGCCGGACATCCATCATGTTGGAAGTACATCGCCATTCTGTCATGCAGTGAAACATCTTGTGGTAACATCGGTAGAACATTACGTAGGAAATCAGCATACATTGCACTATTTAGAATGCCATTGATAAAATGTGGGCCAATTATCCTTCCTCCCATAGTGCCGCACCATACATTAACCCGAAAAGGTCGCTGATGTTCCACTTGTCGCAGCCATCGTTGAATTTCTGTTGCCCAATAGTGCATATTATGCCGGTTTACGTTACCGCTGTTGGTGAATGACGCTTCGTCGGTAAATAGAACGCGTGCAAAAAATCTGTCATCATCTGCAATTTCTCTTGTACCCAGTGACAGAACTGTACACGACGTTCAAAGTCGTCGCCATGCAGTTCCTGGTGCATAGAAATGTGGTACGGGTGCAATCGATGTTGATGTAGCATTCTAAACACCGAAGTTTTTGAGATTCCCGACTCTCGCGCAATTTGTCTGCTACTGATGTGCGGATTAACCGTGACAGCACCCAAAACACCTACTTGGGCATCATCATTTGTTGCAGGTCGTGGTTGACGTTTCACATGTGGCTGAACGCTTCCTGTTTCCTTAAATAACGTAACTATCCGGCGAACGTTCCGGACACTTGGATGATGTCGTCCAGGATACCGAGCAGCATACATAGCACACGCCCGTTGGGCATTTAGATTGCAATAGCCATATATCAACACGATATCGACCTTTCCCGCAATTAGTAAAGGGTCCATTTTAACAAGGGTAATGTATCACGAAGCAAATACCGTCCGCACTGGCGGAATGTTACGTGATACCACGTACTTATACGTTTGTGACTATTACAGCGCCATCTATCACAAAGCGAAAAAAGTGGTCCGACTAAAACATTCATATTTATTTACTTACTACACGAATATGTAATAAAAATGGGGGTTCCTATTTAAAAAGCGCAGTTGATACCCGTTTGACCTATGGCAGCGCCATCTAGCGGGCCAACCATAGCGCCATCTGGTGTCCCCCTTCAAGCTAGGCGAGTTTCGTTGTAGTTTTTTCGTTTGATGCTTATATTTCGTGAGATATTTGGCCCGGTCACTATCAATGGACCACCCTGTTTATACATATATCCTGCCTCGGACATGGCTTTGTGTGTCTAAAATGAAAGAGAAAATATACGTAAGAGAAAATAACTAATGACTTCATACCAAAGAAGTCTAAGTCAAACGCTACATGTATCAAACTTTTTTGTGAAATATTATACATGTGATACAAATAATCTTTGGTGGCACTGCATCTGTGGTCAGAATATCAGGAGGATGCGGCCGCCGTGCGTATGGTTTGCAATTATTGACCGGAGTGTAACCTTATATTGTAGTGACGCGTCGACAGTAAGCAGTATAGAGGTATTTTAAAAGTGGTACTACACACAAATGCCGAACACTGTACGTGTAGAACGTATATATCGAGGACAATCTGTAGGGATTGATCGATGAGAGGATACGGAACTGAAAAGGTCAATTAACTTTCGTCCGGAAATGCAAGATTTCCGTGCTAGAGACCATTTATTCAATCATTCACTGTTACAGGGACTGCAGTCTAATACGCGCTCTACCTTTCAGCCGTAGTTACAGTGTTACTTGTAAATGGTTCCCATGTGCCTCAATGCATATTACGTCTCAGACGTTCACATGGGCGCCGCGCGGAGTGGCCGCGCTGTTTGTTGCGCCATGTCACGGATTGCGCGGCCGTTCCTGCCGGAGGTTCGAATACTCCCTAGGGCATGGGTGTGTTCGTGTTGTTCTTAGTATAAGTTAGTTTAAGTAGTGTGTAAGTCTAAGGACCGATGACCTCAACAGTTTGATCCCTTAGGAATTCACACACATTGGATTTCTCACATGGGCCAGGCTGCAACAGAACAGTGTTAAAAGCAGCATGAACACGCAGCTCCAGTGTCTCCACATCTGGAACGGGCTCTGCATACACAATACTTCTGAGATGGTCCCATAACCGGAAATCGCATGGGTTCAGATCTAGTAAACGAGCAGGCCATGCAACTGGTCCCCTCGTCCGATCCATCGACCAGGGAAGACGCGACTAAAATCCGTCTGGATGTTAACGGCGAAGTGGGCTGGAGCAGCAGCACGTAGCAGCCTCATAAGCGTTCGAATCATCAGTGGCACTTCTTCCATCAGGTGAAGCAAAATAGCCGCAAGAAACGCCGATAGCCCCATCCTGTGGAAGGAAGACTGGTCCCAAAATACGTCGTTAATGATCCCGGACCATACATTCCGGCTGCACCGATGCTGCTGATTCGCTGTCATCATACCATGAGGGTCTGCATACTATCCCTCAGATGTCTGTTACGAAAGTCAAAGATACCACTCTGCGTAAAGGTGCCCTCATGTGTGAATAGGATGGATGACACGAATACTGCATTCGTGGTTGCCTGGTGAAGAAGCATGTGACAAAACTGCTCCATATGTGGAAAGTCTGTCGCTAATAAGCTTTGTACATGCTATAAGTGATAAGGGTAGTAACAACTGTCATGGGAAATGTTCCACACGGTCATCTGGTTTACTCTTTACTGGCGGGCCAACTGCCTTGTACTGACACGGCGGTCGGCTTCCGCAGTGTTAATCACATTTTCCTCTAAATCTGGTATCCAAACATTTCAGACACGTCCTTCATAATTTCCTGATTCCTGAAACGATCCTGCCTCAGACAAATGGTGAAACATTGGTGCAAACACTGAAAGCTGTGATTGTTGTTCGCGGGGATAGGTCTCCTGATACAACCTTGCTGCCCGCTGCCCGTTGCCATTTGCCTTTTTTTTAAGTAAACACCATGTTGTCAATCGCCGGCCGGAGTGGCCGAGCGGTTCTAGGCACTACAGTCTGGAACCGCGCGACCGCTACGGCCGCAGGTTAGAATCCTGCCTCGGGCATGGCTTTGTGTGATGACCTTAGGTTAGTTATGTTTAATTAGTTCTACGTTCTAGGGGACTGATGACCTTAGAAGTTAAGTCCTATAGTGCTCAGAGCCATTTGAACCACTTTTTTGCTGTCAATCTCTCGATTCAAATTCAGAACCACTGCGCACAACGCTGTATTACAGCCGCTACAAGATAAGTCAGCAAGACAAGTGAATCGGATACGACATTCCCAATTATTGTGGCAGGAGAGGGCGCTAGAAAATGATGTATGTGGCTGCATGGTACAGCGCATATTAGACCGCAGTGTCTGTAACGAAGTATGATTGAATAAATGGTCTCTAGCACGGAAACCATGCATTTCCGGAGATGAGTTCATTAGATCTTTTTGTTCCGTATCTACACATCGATCAATCCCTAGCCCTTGTACATGGTGGAAAAAAATCACCCTTTATTTCTCAGAGTATATATCAGCACCGTACTGTCGAAAGAGACGAATATTTATGCAGTGATTGTGTGGTTATGGATGAATATCAGAATAATAGTAAGAGAGAGGGAATGAAACCCAGCACCAGCACATATTCCACTAGATTCAAACAGCAACAAGTGGGCCATCGCACTCAAAATGTCAGGCCGGATCGCCATAAATACATACATCAAAAAAAGTTTTGCATCACCCCGGTTGCCAGAACTCCTGAAGATAGACGTGGATAGACTGGGGATTTTGTACTACAGTCACAGTCACTTTGACTGTTCATAAATGTCACTAAACCCGCCCAAAGATGAAAACAACCATGCATGAGCAGCGCCTATTAGACGTAGGGGGTCCGACAGCGTATCAGTTCCAGTCATTCCACCACGAAGGAGGAACACGGCGCACGTTGTCCGTGGTTCAACCATGCCTATACTGTCAATACCGCGGTTCGATCGCGTCCGCATTGTTACTTTGTGACAGGAAGGGCTCTCAACCAGGAAAGTGCCCAGGCGTCTCGAAGGGAACCAAAGCGTTGTTGGTCGGACACGGAGGAGATACAGAGAGACAGGAACTGTCGATGACATGCCTCGCTCAGGCCACCCCAGAGCTACTAATGCAACTGATGACCGCTACCTACGAATTATGGCTCGGAGGAAGCCTGACAGGAATGCCACCATGTTGAATAATGCTTTTCGTGCAGCCACACGACGTCGTGTTGCGACTCAAACTATGCGCAATAGGCTGCATGATGCGCAACTTCACTCCCGACGTACATGGCGAGGTCCATCTTTGCAACCACGACACCATACAGGTCGGCACAGATGCGCCCAACAACACGCCGAATGGACCGCTCAGGATGAGTATCGCATATGCCTTCAACCGGACAATCGTTACAGACGTGTTTGGAGGCAACCCGGTCAGGCTCAACGCCTTAGACACGCTGTTCAGCGAGTGTAGCAAGGTGGAGGTTCCCTGCTGTTTTGGGGTGGCATTATGTGGGGACGACGTACGCCGCTGGTGGTCATGGAAGCCACCGTAACGGCTGTACGATACCTGAATGCCATCCGCCGACCGATAGTGTAACCATATTGGCAGCATATTGGCGAGACATTCGTCTTTATGGACGACAATTCGCGCCCACATCGTGCACATCTTGTAAATGACTTCCTTCAGGATAACGACATCGCTCGACTAGAGTGGCCAACAAGTTCTCCAGACATGAACCCTATCGAAGTTGCCTGGGATAGATTGAAAAGGCCTGTTTATCGACGACTTGACCCACTAACCACTCTGCGGGATCTACGCCGAATCGCCGTTGAGGAGTGGGACCATATGGACCAACAGTGCGTTGATTAACTTGTGGATAGTATCCCACGACGAATACAGGCATGCATCATTGCAAGAGGACGTGCTACTGGGTATTAGAGGTACCGATATGTACAGCAAGCTGGACCACCTTCTCTGAAGGTTGCGCTGTATGGTGGTACAACATGCAATGTATGGTTTTCATGACCAGTAAAAAGGACGGAAATGACGTTTATGTTGATCTCTATTCCAATTTTGTGTACAGGTTCCGGTTCTCTCGTAACCGAGGTGATGGAAAACTTTTTTTGATGTGTGTAGAATTACCTGTCCTCGTTCAACGGACGAGGATTCGAATGCGACTATGGAAAAAGACCGACCTTCTGACTGGAAAATATATGTAAAGAAAATTATTTCCATTGGCGGCATTTAGACCAGGCACCTCCGGGAGGAGTACTGCTACAGTGAACTCTACTGCTACAGTGATCTCGATTAACGACCGCAGCCACAGGGAGGGACGATATAGTAAATCCTGGGTAGTTTATTATTATATTTATTTTCTCCAAGAACGTAAAAGTCCACCGTGTATACTGATGTTGGTACATTCAAATAATCAATCATACTTAAAATACTGAAATAATATGGAATTAAGCGTTTAATCTACACGTTTACGTACAGTGTAGGTTCAATGTGCAATAACAGTATGAAAAATAATAATTATTTTCCTGATTTTGGAACATTATCGGTAACTAATATTAGAGCAATTCGCTTATGGCCGGCCGAAGTGGCCGAGCGGTTCTAGGCGCTACAGTCTGGAACCGCTAACCGCGATACCGCTACGGTCGCAGGTTCGAATCCTGCCTCGGGCATGGATGTGTGCGATGTCCTTAGGTTAGTTAGGTTTAAGTAGTTCTACTTAAACCTCCCTCCAGGTTCTACATCAGTACAAATCTGTTTTCTCTATGCATGAACCAGTTCTATAGATGCGTTTTGAACATTTCAGTACTTTGGCAGAACATTACTTTTGAACTTACATACGTACATTAACTACAGTGATACCTATTGAAATGAAATATCAACAAAACATTTACAAATAAGTTGCACCAAAGAACATGATGACACAGATACCACATTAAGAAGGTACTTGAAATAGGTTAGGTGATATCGAAATAAATGTTACAGTTTATGCAGTCCAATATTGCTTAATCTAAAATGTATGAACTAACTAAGAAAATTAAGGTAATGTTACTAAGAGATAAAGATGGATAGAAGGTAGATAGAGATAAGGATAAGTTCCTAATGCAGCCAATGCGACTGTGACGCTGGAATATGCGTCAAGCCCACACCACAGCATACTACCTTACTTCAGTGCTATCCTGCAGCCTCTGAAGAACTAAAGCCTTGGCTCACCTTCCAGGGCAGTTGTTAATATTAACTAGAAACCATTATGTGACATTATAAAGCTGCAACTGCGTTTTGAATAGAAAATATGCTGGAGCTTCGACACCATATCGCGCAGGTCCAACAACCGCCTGAGAAATGCGCCTAACCGTACTGCACAATTCGCAGGGCACACCCTGTGGGGGCGAACCCAAGAGACACAGCAGCGTACCTCACCCAGACACTACTGTATATGGAGAGAGTAAATGTACTTCGCGCCCTACGAGTGGTCTGCGTGCTGCTGAGACGTCTGCGAGGGATACGGATTTGAGCACCTTGTCAGACTGGAGATAAGGTGTTTGCTATTACCCCACACGAAGGAACGCTTGCTATAAAAGCCTTTTATCGTGTCTGTATGTGCCCTCCTGCTGGGAGAGATGACGGGCCAACACACACTTTGCCAAAATGCAGTGCCAGCAGACATTAATAGTTGGTGGGTGAGTCTACTGTACTAACGCCATCCACTCATAACTGGTGGCATGTAGTTTGCCCAGTGAATGAATTCCAGCTACAGTGACGGCTGCTGTGGTCTTCTTTTATTAACGTGGGAACTTCGGGCGGTACAAAATATTTCATAAGAATATTTCATAATGATATAGGACAATAAACTTATTGGCCATAAGTAGAACGTAAGCCGAAAAGAAAATTGAGGATGTGTTAGATGACGACCAATTTTGCTTTACAAAAAGGTAAAGGCACCAGAGAGGCAATTCTGACGTGGCGCTTGCTAATGGAAGAAAGACTAAAGAAAAATCAGGAAACGTCCATAGGATTAGTCGACCTGGAAAAATCATCTGAGAGTGTAAAATGGTGCACGATGTACAAAAATAGGCGTTAGCTGCAGGGAGAGGCGGGTAATTGCAATATGTAGAAGAACCAAGAGGGAATAATAAGAGTGTATGACCATGAACGAAGCGCTCGGATTAAAATAGGTATAAGACTGGAACGTAGTCCTTCGCCCCCACTGTTCAATGTGTACATCGAAGAAGCATTGATGTAAATAAAAGAAAGGTTCAGGAATGAGATCAAAATTCAATGTGACAAGGTTTCCTGGTGACATTTCTAGCCTGAGTGAAAGTTAAGAAGCAGTACAGGCTCTGCTGAGTGGAATGAACAATCTACTGAATAGAGGATATGGATTGAGAGTAAATCGAAGGAAGACGAAAGTAATGAGAAGTAGCAGAAATGAGAACAGCGAGAAATTTAACATCAGGATTGATTGTCACGAAGTAGATGAAGCTGCTACCTAGGCAATAAAATAACCAATGGCAGACAGAGCTAGGAGGACTTCAAAAGCAGACTAGCACTGCAAAAGAGGGCATTCCTGGCCAAGAGAAGTCTATTAGTATTAAATATCGTCCTTAACTTGAGGAATAAGTTTCTGAGAATGTACGTCTGGAGTACAGCTTTGTATGGTAGTGAAACATGGACTGTGGGATTCCAAAAATATCGAAATCACGTGGGGAGACACCGAGACAGTATGGAGGATGTGTAAGGACTTCCCAGCGAAACTTCTACAGTCTAGTCGGAACAACAGGTACGTCAACTCCAGGAGAGTCACTGTGAACTTTTTCTCTGACAGCAAGTAAATAATGGTTCAAATGGCTCTGAGCACTACGGGACTTAACATCTGAGGTCATCAGTCCCCTAAGGACATCACACACATCCATGCCCGAGGCAGGATTTGAAACTGCGATCGTATTGGTCGCGCAGTTCCAGACTGAAGCGCCTAGAACCGCTCGGCCGCACCGGCCGGCGACAGCAAGTACCCGTTGCTCGTTGTCTTTCAAGAATTAATGGGATGTGGACACTTAGCGAAAACTCAAGCGTGCCGTTAAATCCAAACGCCCAGGAATGTTGACGGACGGCATCATTCCATTACTGGATAATGCCCGCCCCCATGGTGCCAAGGCTGGTATTTTTGAAATAATAAACAGTTCACTTACTTTTTCTCCGTACGTCTCGTTTTCATTTGACTGCATCATATATTAAAGTAACCAAATGAAAGAGAAATCTCCACCTCAAGCATTCTAGCAGTTATCCGTACAACTGTTCTGTATGTGGGATCAGCTCTTCTTTTTATTTTGTCGTATAGTGATGTTACTAGCGTGGAGGCGGACAGTTGTTAACGTCGTCACCGATCATTTCACTTTCGCTACCTGACACTCTATCTTCATTCACACTCCCTGAAGCATCCTACTCCCTCTATCACAGACGCGGCACCCTATGAAGCCCCCGAAGACACCTCTCCTTATGCTCCTCTATGTTTCAAATTTAGTTGTCTCGGCCATATAATATACACCGTTTCTCGGGGGCTCACACAGCCGCGTAGTAGTCAGATCTGTCTGGAGATGCTGACATGAGGCGCCGGCTGCCGTACTACTGCTGCCGCCCTGCCGTCAGTCTTTTGTCACCCAGACCTCGGAGGTCGCCCCACGCTGGCCACAAACGTGACAGATTACCGCGTCCGCCACTGTGCAGATACGACCAGCGCCGCTGCAGTTCACGCGGCGCCGCTGGAGCGATAAGCTGTGAAGCCGCCCCACCACATGAATATGCATCTGCGCAAGAGTTCTGCATTCGGGGACAATCACCTGTGTTGCAATGTAAATTAGTGGCTATTGTGGCTGAACATTTCAAAATAGGCCTCCGACCGTGAATGTACATTCAGATATTTCCGTTTTGTCTTCTGTCCTGCTGAACATTCCTGAGCGAGCGGTCCCTTCTCAGGAAAGCAAAGCCCAGTGCGTTCCGATTTTAATGGCGAATTTTTCTCGTTCACTCTGGCTGTCGACTAGCGGTCCGGCAGTGATGTGTAACGCGTTCAATGTAACTAGGGATCCTGACGTCCAGCTTCACATTTTTCGGCATTGTGAACCGGTACATATTCCCTCAAGTCGTTCAGTAGTTATACGTATAATTTTGTCGCATCATCTACATGGGAACACCTGCACAACACCTACAGTTTCTAGTACGCAGATGAACACAGTGGTGAGAATCTATGACTAGGTGTCATCGCCTCCGGATTGTCTCTTGGAATTCAGAAATGTCCTTGACCCATATACCGTTCGGATAAACGAATATAGGTGTACGCAAATACCAATGCAATGAAAATTATGTGGACGACCGTGACAAATGGCCTAGACAATGCTTGCTGTTGTTCCAGTCTGCAATTCGTCACAGTCCAAACTGAAAATATACGTCACGTGTAGCTTCATCTTGTAATAAATTTTACAGAACGCTGCAAATTAATTGCTGAAACACAATTATGGACCTTAAAACTAATACACAAATGCACTCTCCCTTCTCCTCTGTTGCTATGATAATATCACAAATAATGCACAATTTTGCAACCAAACAGAAAAGAGACCTCCTCAAAGTAGTAGTAATTGATGTAAGTCGAGCTCGCATTGTTGTACTGTACTAAAAAGGGAAGAAATAGAATGTGCACCCTGAATAGCTGACATCACTTAAGGAACGTTTCGATATTGAAAACAGCTCTGAATAGTAGTTTTGAACGGAAGTTGAACAGCCAGAAAGGTTGTCTAGATATTCTTCGTCGCCATGTTTTGAAACTTTTCAAATCAAAACAACTGTTTTTTTTCTCTTTAACGTTGCTAAAACATTGTGGAGGTTAAAGGACTGTATCAAACATGTGTATCTGAAGGAAAAAAAAGGTAGGCTCAACTTTAAAGGTAGTTGAGTCTATATTTTAGCATTCGTTTCATCATCAACACAACAACCGTACATCCATTTGGATTAAATTGACGATAAAATGACAGTGTACCACTGTGAACTTCTGCATTTTGAACCCTTGCGAGGCTCACTCATTTTGCAGGATAAATTACGCTGTCACTTTGATGTATTTGATATCACACAAACCTTGGAATGCGAAATGTTCGAATTCACTTAGATTAAAACTGGTTCAGATCTGTTTCGTTTGTTAAGAGATCATGTATGTGTATATACTTGCGCACTCCCAAACCTTCCCCTCTACTTTTATTTCGCGCTTCAATTCGGTTAAAATTTATTTCCGGGTTTACATTTATTAGTGTGATTCGATTCTCCGTTAAGCTTTGCGAAATGCTATCTGACTACCTTACTCAAATGCAGTTAGAGAAAATTACAAGTGTCTCAACTATCTCAGAAAACATCAGCTTTATCGTTCGAATGTTAAATTCAAAGATGTTATTCAAGTGTCAGCAGCAGCATAATTCCTCCTGTACATTATAACAGAAGTTACAGTTATTCTATCTCCTACTTTCCATAGTAAATAGAAACTCGCTTCTTCATCAACGAACAAAAAATTCTCCACGTATCTTTTTGTTGTAAGGCAAGTATCATATTGATCTTTATTAAACTCTCAATATAAGTAACTTTGATCCTGGAACTATCCTCAGGTGATAAGCAAAGTTTCAGGTTTAAATTTTACCCACGCACCTACTGAAAAAAGGAAATGTGCAACTTTCGTTAGCCATAAAACTCCTGGAGAAAAAGAGGACTACAGCTGAAAGATTCAAGTTTCCAAAAGTAAGTATACCGCTTGATAGAAAATAACATCAATTGCTAGTGAAATGATCCTTCTATACTAATTTATTCATATTTATTTCACGCTTCATTGGGAATATTCTATGAAGTGCTTTGTTTTCTGTAGAGTAGCAGTGGCATGGTGTGGTTTCACATTTGGACACCGTCTGTAGTAACACGGCACTGAGTATAAAATATGAACAACCACTGTTAAATTTCGTAAACAAGGAGTAAAGTTTTAAAGTGCGGAAAACATTAAAAGTGCAAAAGTACTATAATAGAACCTCATGAAAATCTTCGTTTTTAGGAGGTTCTGAAGCAGCCATAGGAGTAGAGTTACACTACTGGCCATTAAAATTGCTACACCGCGAAGATGACGTGCTATGGGCGCGAAATTTAACCGACAGGAAGAAGATGCTGTGATATACAAATTATTGATTGGCTTTTCAGAGCATTCACACAAGGTTGGCGCCGGTGGCGACGCCTACAACGTGCAGAATGAGCAAAGTTTCCAACCTATTTCTCATACACAAACAGCAGTTGACCGGCGTTGTCTGGTGAAACGTTGTTGTTATGCCTTGTATAAGGAGGAGAAATGTGCACCGTCATGATTCCGACTTCGATAAAGGTCAGATTTTAGCCTATCGCGATTGTGGTTTATCGTATCGTGACATTGCTGCTCGCGTTGGTCGAGATCCAATGGCTGTTAGCAGAATATGGAATCGGTGTGTTCAGGAGGGTAATACGGAAAGCCGTGCTGGATCCCAACGGCCTCGTATCACTAGCAGTCGAGATGACAGGCATATTATCCGCATGGTTGTAACGGATCGTGCAGCCATGTCTCGATCCCTGAGTCAACAGATGGGGACGTTTGCAAGACAACTATCTGCGTGAACAGTTCGACGACGTTTGCAGCAGCATGGACTATCAGTTCGGAGACGATGGCTGCGGTTACCCTCGACGCTGCATCACAGACAGAAGCGTCTGCGATGGTGTACTCAACGACGAAACTGGGTGCACGAATAGCAAAACGTCATTTTTTCGGATGAATCCAGGTTCTGTTTACAGCATCATGATGGTCGCACCCGTGTTTGGCGACATCGCGGTGAACGCACGTTGGAAGCGTGTATTCGTCATCGCCATGCTGGCGTATCACCCGGCGTGATGGTATGGGGTGCCATTTGTTACACGTCTCGGTCACCTCTTGTTCGCATGGACGGCACTTTGAACAGTGGACGTTACATTTCAGATGTGTTACGACCCGTGGCTCTACCCTTCATTCGACCCCTGCGAAACTCTACATTTCAGCAGGATAATGCACGACCGTATGTTGCAGTTCCTGTACGGGCCTTTCTGGATACGGAAAATGTTCGACTGCTGCTCTGGCCAGCACATTCTCCAGATCTCTCACCAATTGAAAACGTCTGCTCAATGGTGGCCGAGCTACTGGCTCGTCACAATACGCCAGTCACTACTCTTGATGAACTGTGGTATCGTGTTGAAGCTGCATGGGCAGCTGTACCTGTACACGCCATGCAAGCTCTGTTTGACTCAGTGGCTAGGTGTATCAAGGCCGTTATTACAGCCAGAGGTGGTTGTTCGGGGTACTGATTTCTCAGGATCTATGCACCCAAATTGCGTGAAAATGTAATCACATGTCAGTTCTAGTATAATGTATTTGTCCAATGAATACCCGTTTATCATCTGCATTTCTTCTTGGTGTAGCAATTTTATTGGCCTGTAGTGTATTTATGGACTGCTGAAAATGACTGATCAATCGAAACTGGTGTAGTAGCTTAAGAAATCTTTCGAATACTTGACGGTGTAACTGTTCTGGTACTAAATGTAACTGGGTTCTCTCTTTTGATGCTAGTCAATTGTCAGGATGAGCATTACTGAAAAGGGCATTTGATCTAAAGCATTATGTCAGGGTGAAAATACTAAATAAATTAATTTTTCTCTCTTAACAACATGTGGGCAGGGTGGGTTCTTCCTTGGCTCGGGTATGAGGTAGAATGAAACAGCATTTTTACATAAGATAACTTTTATCGAAAGTTTCGTACAACTGTATCCTACTGGATGTTCTGGTTCGGAGAGCGGCAGCTGTGTCGTTTGCGAAGCCTTCTGCTGCGGCAGCGGCGGCGGCGGCGTCTGATTACGCGTAGCGGTGTGTATCTCGTGTCGCCGTCTCGCCCAGTTGACTGGAGACGCGCCTCGTGCGGTGGCCCGTTTAATTATTGAGAGCGAAGTCGTGCATCCGATGGTGATACCTTGGATGTGGCGTCCCAGTGTTTCTCTTCTCTTTCTCTTCTCTAAGCGGCCGCGTGTGTTGTGCGTCGGCCAGCGGAGCGGCGCGGCGGGGGAAGGCCAGTGTCCCGTACTCGAACAGCGGACTCCCGCTTGCCAGTCCTCGGCTGTCATATCATCATCCCAGCTCACAGGTGACTGCTGATGTGAGGCCGTCTCCTTCCCGTCCTCGCGATTCACCCGGGTACGTAAAAATCAGACTTCAAATACCTTTTAACTTCTGTCTTCTGGCGACGAGGCTGCTGCTTGCTATTCCATTACAGCGGCGGACTTGGTGCGTCTGTGCATGATGCAGTCTCTTCTTGCATGACGGTCTTCAGCACCGAAACTGACTGAAAACTACTGCTACGCTTCTTCACTTCTTCGTCTTCTTCGTCTCTCGTCTTCATCTCTCGGGCCACTGCGTCTCGCGTATTTATTCACTTCAGTTTACTGGAGGTGAACGACTTCACGGTCATTGCCTCTTCTGTCACGTTGAAAAGCTTCTCGAAGAATCTTCTTAACGTCGGTCATTGGCTCTTGGAATGTAGGCGAGGGCCTTTGCTCACATGTGACAACTGAGAAACACGTGAGCCGGTCGGGCATTGCCCTGACGGCTGAATCGACAGCGTCTGCTTATGTGGAACTTGCTGACTTCATGGTCATTGTCTCTTCTGCTCTGCTGTTCTGCCCGCTGTTTTCCAGTGTGTAATTCTTCTAAACTAAACTAAGTTTTTCCTTTATTTTCTAATTTCTACTTCACTTTGATTTCACTAATTTATTTACTTAAGTACCACTCAACAACGGTAATAAAGTTCATTGTTAAACGTAACAAGCTCACTGTTGCTCTTTGTGAATAACACGGGAAATGTAATAAATATAGTAATAATATTCAAACTGAATGAGTTCAGGAAATGTGGGTGGTTTTTTTTGTACTATCATGACCCTAGCTGTTTGATTTCTGAATATGTTCGAGCTGTGTCTGTTGTTAGATGTTGTGATTTTGTGGTCGAGGCATTGTATTGTTTCGTCTGATTCCATTTCCATAGCAAAGTGAAGGTTGTGTGTTAAATATCTGCTTGTTTAAATTGCAGTTCGTCTGTGAGACACTCTATATATCTACATATATGTGCCGCTATAGCGTTTTATTTTTTTCTTTCTACTGTTTTTGCAAAGATCACAGTATCAGATTCGATTAGCGCCTCTGCAGTTCAGTTTTCAATGTGACTTAGGAAGATATTTGCTAATAAGTATGTCACTGGGTCTCCTGTTGGTTGGGCTTCCTTTGTATATAGATGAATTGTTAAACAAAATGTTGTTTTGCTGATTGAATACTTCTATAATTTGTATCATTTCACTTGTTGTATTGTTTGGGATTTCTGCTTTTTATGCTAGTTTTTCATTTTTGATTATATCACTGAATGGAATTAAAGTGTCCATATTTTGTGACTGTGTGAGTATTTTATTTTTTGGGGTAAAGATAAGTTTTTCACGTGCTACCATAACTTTTTAGTTTGTAATTTTCAGCTAAGTATTAGAGTGTGAAATTTGCAATGTGATACGTGGAAGCATTTTTGTAATTGATAACTGGTCTGGTGAGGCTATTATACACTGAAGCGCCAAAGCAACTGGTGTAGGCATGCGTATTCAGATACAGAGATATGTAACCAGACACATTACGGCGCTGCGGTCGGCAACGCCTGTGAAAGACAACAAGCGTCTAGCGCAGTTGTTAGATCGGTTGCTGCTGCTACAATGGCAAGCTATCAAGATTTAACTGGGTTTGAATGTGGTGTTATAGTCGGCGCACGAGCGATGGGACACAGCATCTCCGAGGCAGCGATGAAGTGGGAATTTTCCTTAGGACCATTTCACGAGCGTACCGTGAATATCGACAATCCGGCAGAACATGAGATCTCCGACATCGCTGTACCCGGAAAAAGGTCCTACGAGAGCAACAACGACTGAAGAGAATTGTTTAGCGTGACAAAAGTGCAACCCTTCTGCAAATTGCTGCAGATTTCAGTGCTGGGCCATCAAAAAGTGTGAACGTGCGAACCATTCAACGTGCTTTCGTAGCCGAAAGCCCACTCGTGTAAACTTGATGACTGCACGACACAAAGCTTTACGCCTCTTCTGGGCCTGTCAACACCGACACTGGACTGTTGATGACTGTAAACATGTAGCCTGGTCGCACGAGTCTCGTTTCAGATTGTATCGAGCGGAAGGACGTGTACGGGCATGGACACAGCCCAGTGAATCCGTGGACCCTGCATGTGAGCAGGGGACTGTTCAAGCTGGTGGAGGCTCTGTAATGGTGTGGGGCGTGTGCATTTGGAGTGATATGGGACCCCTGTCTAGAAATGACTCGGACAGGCGACACGTGTGTAAGCGTTACCTGTAATCGTTCGTGTCCATTGTGCGTTCGTATGGACTTGAACAATTCCAGCAGGAAATGCGACACCCTACACGTCCAGAATTGCTACAGAGTGGCTCCAGGCTTTGTCTGCCATGTGACAACAGGATATTTCTGGGAACTTGGTACTGGAAACTGTAATTGTATAACCTTCTTTCCTTAATTCAAGTTTTTTTCGATACTGCAGACTTTATTAATTGTTTATCCAATGTCTCTAGCTTACTTATATGCGTTGGTAGAGAATAACTGCTATTGGTAACGGATCTTATTGAATTTTAAACTATTTGTTGCCTTTGTTTTCATGAAGGTGTTCTTGTATGTGTTGTATGTTCACGATCGAATTGCTTGATAGGGAATATTAGTATAGTGAATCTCCACAATGTAGTGAATCTTCATAACCACTCTTCCTCAGCTGCAGTTTCAATCATGTTTGTCATGCAGATAAGAACAAACGTTATCTGCAGAAGTGCCTCAACCAGACCTAAAATCGAAAGAAAAAAAAAAAAAGCTACATTAACTAGTCAAATGCATTGTCAGCTGCTCCGTTAATCTGGTGTTTTGTGAAATGAATGGAAATGGAAATGCCGTGTGGCTAGGGCCTCCCGTCGGCTAGACCGTTCGCCTGGTGCAGGTCTTTCCAGTTGACGTCACTTCGGCGACTTGCGTGTCGATGAAATGATGATGATAAGGACACTTTTTTTTCACTAGCTGCTTATTTTTTCTGACCCACCGTCAAATTTCTTATGGTGGGTCGTATGTTGCCACTTAGCCGCTGTGACTGGGTCCGGGGTCCGGTGTGACTGAAAGTGACACCACCCCGGCTCCCGTCCCTACTCACACCGTTGCCTGTGTCCCGCCACGTGGAGGATTGTTTACGTCCATTTGATATCATTTTTTGGCAGCATTACAAAAACTTATAACTAATACAAAATCAAGTGAGATATTAATAAACAAAACTAAATTAATATTTAGAAAGAGCGAAGGAAGAGAATTGAATAGAGAAGAGATAGGTATAATATTGCCCGTCACCTGGTTGTGGGCGGCGGCCCGGGTCTTGGAATGACCCTCAAGACGCTGGCCATCACTCACCATGCCTTTAACATCTACCATCCTAAAAACTAACTTAACTAGAAGAGATTAGGGTACGTCAAAGCTAGAAACTAAGACTAAGACGCCCATGTCCAGCGTGCTAAACTATTTACGCTGTACAATAGAGAGGTAACTGATTTTGTGCTTGACTCAAACACAACACAACACCAAATCCCTGAACGGAGAAAATCTCCGACCCAGCCGGGAATCGAAACCAGGCCGTTAAGCATGACATGCTGTCGCGCTGACCACTCAGATACCAGGGGCTAACGGTGAAGTGAATCATTACTGAGAAACCTGAATAGCTCAGGTGATGACAGCTCCTTTCCTGTGCCCACTGTTCCTTGAACATTATTTGCAATAATAGAGGCAGTCTCCATACGTTAAAGAAAACTGTCATCAAAACTCAGTGCATCTCACTTGGAATATACTAGCTTAAAATCTCAAACTTTTAGAATACAATAAATAAAATAAAAACTGGTTTACAATTTTCCTCACAAACGTCTGAGACCTACTTTCAAATATAGGAAAACATAAACAGATAATGATTTCTCTGTGGAACAGGATGTATGTTCAAATCCTTTTTCTTTTAAAACGTCAAAATGCAAAGTAGGACTGCCATATGTTTCCGACGTCTACAAAGTTAAACACATACACCGGTGAGCATTCTGACCACCGTTCTAGTATCGATATAAATCCGCCCAGGCGATAGCCGCGTCACCTCGCGAGGAATGACTGCTAGTCAGACACACGTACGGTGTATGTAGTACCAATGAACCTGTGGTCCGTGTGTAGAATGGGGAAGGCGTGCGATCTATTTGAGTCTGGCGGAGGGTAGATTCTGATGGCCTGCAGGCACGAGTTCTCGGGTGTTCGAGGAATGCTGTGGTGACTGTCTTCAACACGCGACGTGACCATCGTGAAACAACGTCCAAACGTCGAGGGGTTGGGCGACCACCTATCATTACATATGTACTGCTGGGCGGAGTACAAATGTGTCTGAACACACAGTGCACTGAACACGTATACTGATGGGCCTCAGCAGCCGTCGACCCATTAGCGTGCCAATGTTAACATCTCGACATCGGCAGCTATGACTGAAATGGACACGTGACTATCGTCTCTGGACGTTGGCGCATTAACAGAGCATTTGCATGGTCTGATGAATCCCATCATATCCATGGGAGACCGCGAATCGACCGTTTCCAGGGGAACAGCTTCTTAACACCGATACTGTGGGATGGAGACAAGCTGGCGGTGGCCACATTATATTCTGAGGCATCCATGGGTCCACTGGAGCTCGTGCAAGGCACTATGACGGCCAAGAAGTATCGTACGCTGGTTGCAGACAACCAAGGTAATGCGCCATGTCAAAAGGCAAGGAGTGTGATGGAATGGTTCGAGGAATACAGGTGAGAGTTCCAGTTGACGTGCTGGCCCTCCCCAACTTGCCAGATGTCGACCTGATCGAGCACATCTGTTATGTGATTGGAAGTGCCGTTAGAGTTCATTGCCCCCGTCACCGGGATTTATGGGAATCAGGTGACTTTTATGCCCAGATCTGGTGCCAAATATTTCAGAGTAACCTACTATGGTCTCATTACTTCCATGCTACGACGCGTCGTCGTTGTTAATTGTGCCAAGGGTGGAGCTATTAGGTAGGTAGTCATAATGTTCTAGCTCATCAGTCTGTGTTTAAGCGGATACTGTTCACAACAGCTATAGCGAAAATGGAGCAAAATAAACCAAACCGGCTTCGTTGGTTCACGGGCGTCACGTCGGAAAACGTTGCGGAAACTGCACAACGACATGGCTGCTCGTCATCTACAGATACTTATTGACATGTTACTGCAGTGGCTCGCCAGTACATGCGTTGGCTTGTCAGAAAAGCATGGCGCCAATGGGTGGAACTATAACGTTATCTTAGACGAATCATAGAGTACGGGGACATCCAGTACTCCTGATGGAGAAGCGGGCCACGGTCTTCACACGCGCGACGAAGAAGAAGAGCGGCCGAAAACCGCGGCCTAGTGGGCCCGCGGGCGGAGTGTTTGCGCCCAGTTTAAGTGTGTCGACTCCGATTCCCCGTTGTTGTTGTTGTGGTCTTCAGTCCTGAGACTGGTTTGATGCAGCTCTCCATGCTACTCTATCCTGTGCAAGCTTCCTCGTCTCCCAGTACTTACTGCAACCTACATCCTTCTGAATCTGCTTAGTGTATTCATCTCTCGGTCTCCCTCTACGATTTTTACCCTCCACGCTGCCCTCCAATACTAAATTGGTGATCCCTTGATGCCTCAGAACATGTCCTACCAACCGATCCCTTCTTCTGGTCAAGTTGTGCACAAACTTCTCTTCTCCCCAATCCTATTCAATACTTCCTCATTAGTTATGTGATCTACCCATCTAATCTTCAGCATTCTTCTGTAGCACCACATTTCGAAAGCTTCTATTCTCTTCTTGTCCAAACTATTTATCGTCCATGTTTCACTTCCATACATGGCTACACTCCATACGAATACTTTCAGAAATGACTTCCTGACACTTAAATCAATACTGGATGTTAACATATTTCTCTTCTTCAGAAACGCTTTCCTTGCCATTGCCAGCCTACATTTTATATCCTCTCTACTTCGACCATCATCAGTTATTTTGCTCCCCAAATAGCAAAACTCCTTTACTACTTTAAGTGCCTCATTTCCTAATCTAATTCCCTCAGCATCACCCGACTTAATTAGACTACATTCCATTATCCTTGTTTTGCTTTTGTTGATGTTCATCTTATATCCTCCTTTCAAGACTGTCAACACTGTCCATTCCATTCAACTGCTCTTCCAAGTCCTTTGCCGTCTCTGACAGAATTACAATGTCATCGGCGAACCTCAAAGTTTTTATTTCTTCTCCATGGATTTTAATACCTACTCCGAATTTTTCTTTTGTTTCCTTTACTGCTTGCTCAATATACAGATTGAACAACATCGGGGAGAGGCTACAACCCTGTCTTACTCCCTTCCCAACCACTGCTTCCCTTTCATGTCCCTCGACTCTTATAACTGCCATCTGGTTTCTGTACAAATTGTAAATAGCCTTTAGCTCCCTGTATTTTACCCCTGCCACCTTTAGAATTTGAAAGAGAGTATTCCAGTCAACATTGTCAAAAGCTTTCTCTAAGTCTACAAATGCTAGAAACGTAGGTTTGCCTTTCCTTAATCTTTCTTCTAAGATAAGTCGTAAGGTCAGTATTGCCTCACGTGTTCCAGTGTTTCAACGGAATCCAAACTGATCTTCCTCGAGGTTGGCTTCTACTAGTTTTTCCATTCGTCTGTAAAGAATTCGTGTTAGTATTTTGCAGCTGTGACTTATTAAACTGATAGTTCGCTAACTTTCACATCTGTCAGCACCTGCTTTCTTTGGGATTGGAATTATTATATTCTTCTTGAAGTCTGAGGGTATTTCGCCTGTTCATACATCTTGCTCACCAGATGGTAGAGTTTTGCCAGGACTGGCTCTCCCACGGCCGTCAGTAGTTCCAATGGAATATTGTCTACTCCGGGGGACTTGTTTCGACTCAGGTCTTCCAGTGCTCTGTCAAACTCTTCACGCAGTATCATATCTCCCATTTCATCTTCATCTACATCCTCTTCCATTTCCATAATATTGTCCTCAAGTACATCGCCCTTGTATAGACCCTCTATATACTCCTTCAACCTTTCTGCTTTCCCTTCTTTGCTTAGAACTGGGTTTCCATCTGAGCTCTTGATATTTATACAAGTCGTTCTCTTATCTCCAAAGGTCTCTTTAATTTTCCTGTAGGCGGTATCTATCTTACCCCTAGTGAGATAGGCCTCTACATCCTTACATTTGTCCTCTAGCCATCCCTGCTTAGCCATTTTGCACTTCCTGTCGATCTCATTTTTGAGACGTTTGTATTCGTTTTTGCCTGCTTCACTTACTGCATTTTTATATTTTCTCCTTTCATCAATTAAATTCAATATTTCTTCTGTTACCCAAGGATTTCTACTAGCCCTTGTCTTTTTACCTACTTGATCCTCTGCTGACTTCACTACTTCATCCCTCAAAGCTACCCATTCTTCTTCTACTGTATTTATTTCCCCCATTCCTGCCAATTGCTCCCTTATGCTCTCTCTGAATCTCAGTACAACCTCTGGTTCTTTTAGTTTATCCAGGTCCCATCTCCTTAAATTCCGACCTTTTTGCAGTTTCTTCAGTTTTAATCTACAGGTCATAACCAATAGATTGTGGTCAGAGTCCACATCTGCCCCTGGAAATGTCTTACAATTTAAAACCTGGTTCTTAAATCTCTGTCTTACCATTATATAATCTATCTGATACCTTTTAGTATCTCCAGGGTTCTTCCATGTATACAACCGTCTTTCATGATTCTTAAACCAAGTGTTAGTTATGATTATGTTGTGCTCTGTGCAAAATTCTACCAGGCGGCGTCCTCTTTCATTTCTTAGCCCCAATCCATATTCACTTATTATGTTTCCTTCTCTCCCTTTTCCTACACTCGAATTCCAGTCACCCATGACTATTAAATTTTCGTCTCCCTTTACAATCTGAATAATTTCTTTTATTTCATCATACATTTCTTCAATTTCTTCGTCATCTGCAGAGCTAGTTGGCATATAAACTTGTACTACTGTAGTAGGTGTGGGCTTCGTATCTATCTTGGCCACAATAATGCGTTCACTATGCTGTTTGTAGTAGCTTACCCGCATTCCTATTTTCCTATTCATTATTAAACCTACTCCTGCATTACCCCTATTTGATTTTGTGTTTATAACCCTGTAGTCACCTGACCAGAAGTCTTGTTCCTCCTGCCACCGAACTTCACTAATTCCCACTATATCTAACTTCAACCTATCCATTTCCCTTTTTAAATTTTCTAACCTACCTGCCCGATTAAGGGATCTGACATTCCACGCTCCGATCCGTAGAACGCCAGTTTTCTTTCTCCTGATAACGACATCCTCTTGAGTAGTCCCCGCCCGGAGATCCGAATGGGGGACTATTTTACCTCCAGAATATTTTACCCAAGAGGACGCCATCATCATGTAATCATACAGTAAAGCTGCATGCCCTCGGGAAAAATTACGGCTGTAGTTTCCCCTTGCTTTCAGCCGTTCGCAGTACCAGCACAGCAAGGCCGTTTTGGTTATTGTTACAAGGCCAGATCAGTCAATCATCCAGACTGTTGCCCTTGCAACTACTGAAAAGGCTGCTGCCCGTCTTCAGGAACCACACGTTTGTCTGGCCTCTCAACAGATACCCCTCCGTTGTGGTTGCACTTACGGTACGGCTATCTGTATCGCTGAGGCACGCAAGCCTCCCCACCAACGGCAAGGTCCATGGTTCATGGGGGGGAACGGATTCCCCGTATATGCTGAATCTTATTTGTCCATCTCTGCGGCCGGCGATGGCTTAGTAACGCCAACACTGGTTCCCATGCCTGTCCCTCTTAATCAGGTAGTTACTTATTTCGACTGCTTCTAAAATGATGGATCCTCAGTATATGGAAGCAGGCGAAAGGATCTTTGTCTCTCAGTAGTTAATGCCGTGTCCCGTGTCAAAACAGTACTGAGCGGGACATGGCGTGAACTACGGAGAGACAAATATCCTTTCGTCCGCTAGCACGTACTGGAACCCCAACATTAAAGACGCTGTCGAAATACGCATAAATGACGACCTGATTCATAGAGACACCGGATTTCAACTCAGCAAGGTATGGGAACCAGAGTTGGCGGTTCTAAGGCAGACGAAAGAACCAACACAGATGGGGAATCGGAGACCGCAAACTGGGTGCCAATACTGTCCGCGGGTGCGCCGAGCCGCAATTTTGACCGCGCTTCTCCCGATTGGGGTATGCGAAGACCGTGGCCCATTTCTCCAGCAGGAGGCACTGGATGTCGTCGTGATCTATGATTCGTCTGCGATGATGTTATGGTCTCACCTCTTGGTTCAAATGGCTCTGAGCACTATGGGACTCAACTGCTGTGGTCATAAGTCCCCTAGAACTTAGAACTACTTAAACCTAACTAACCTAAAGACAGCACACAACACCCAGCCATCACGAGGCAGAGAAAATCCCTGACCCCGCCGGGAATCGAACACGGGAACCCGGGCGTGGGAAGCGAGAACGCTACCGCACGACCACGAGATGCGGGCTCTCAGCTCTTGGCGCAATGCTTTTCTGGCAGGCCAACTTATGTATTAGCAACAAGTCGGTAAGCATCTAAAGATGACGGGCAGCCGTCTCGTTGTGCAACTTCCACAACATTTTCCGACGCGACGCCCGTAAACCAATGAAACCAGGCGAGGTGCGCAGTGGTTAGTGCAGTTGGCTCTCATTTGGGACGACGACTGTTCAAACCCGCTTCCGGCCATCCTGACTTCGGTTTTCGTGAAGTGAGATTCCAGGGTGATTCCTTTGAAAGGGCACGGCCGATTTCCTTCACATGCTTCCCTCATCTGAGCTTGTGCTCCATCTCTGATGACGTTGTCGATGGGACGTTATACACTAACCTCCTTCTCCTCTTCCCCTTGTGAACCAACGAAGTAGTTATTACTTCGGAAGATGTCAGACAGCACACCCTCCCACGCTGTTGATAATATAATGTTTCACTATGTTATGCTCCTGAAGTACGGAAACCGAAGTAATGTAGGCAGTGACGAGATTGTGTCCGATGTTATGCAGACATTAATAAGTTGCCACCCCATCTGGACGAGAGTAAAATGATAACCTCTCCATGCTTGCAATTGGAAGCTATCTGATTGGCCTATTTCCGGTCTTACATATGGTCGGGAGAGCAGTGTTCTAACCACATGCCCCCCCCCCCCTCCCGTGGGCATGCAGTGACGCCTGTGGGCAGAGGATGACACGGCGTCCGGTCGATATCGTTGGGCCTTCATGGCCCGTTCGGGCGGAGGATAGTTTTAGATGATTTAGATGGTATTTTAGGGAGCTACCCTCAAGATGGTAGGGTGGAACCAAATGTAAACGTCCCTAGATACCGCGATATTTATATTGGTGTCTTAAGGTTTGGAATCGATTATCTGTTTGTTTACGCCTGCGCAAATACTTCTCTTTTCCCCCTCCATGCACTGTGCTGTACCAGCTCAAAATCAGTTACGAACATGAAGGCACCAAGGAGAGAGGTTACACCAATGAAGAGTGCGCTGACATGCACTTCATGTATGGCTGCACGATTGTATGAAAGAGGTTTTCCTCTCCAGAGGCCACCCGGCGCTTTCATTTATCCGGTTACATCAGCGTCTTAGAGAAAACGGGAGAAGGTCGACACAGATCCACAATGCCCGATGTTGAGGAAAAGATGTTACGCATTGTACTCGAATGTCCGAGTACTTCAGCAAGGAGGATTACTATGCAAGAGGGTGTCCTGAGTCATAGCAGTGTGTGGCGGATTTTACGCTGGTAAATACTCTGTCCATATCATCTCCGGCGACTGCAAGCCCTCACCAGTGGAGACCTCCTTCTAGAGAGGATTTCTGTCAATGGGTGCAACAACAGTGTACCCTGAATCCCCTGTTTGTAAGCAGTATTCTGTTCACCAATGAGACTGGATTTATCCGTGATGGTGTTTTTAAATACCATTACTGTTACATTAGGGCCGATGTCAATCCTAATGCAACACATGTATCACGGCGTCAGCAGCATAATTCGTTGAATGTCTGGGCAGGACTGCTAGGAGAGTGCATAATTGGACCACACTTTCTATCACAGAGACTAACCGCACAGCGGTACATACGGTTTCTGTGGGCTGTACTTCCAGATGTACATGATGACGTCCACTGAACCAACGCCTGAACATGTAGTTACTGGATGACGGTGCTCCAGCAGATTTTCGTTTGCGTGCGCGCTCGCTTCGAACTCGGTCGTACAGTCAAGATTGGATAGGTAGAGGATGACCTGTGACATGGCCTCCAAAGTATCCAGGTTTAAGTCCGATAGATTTCTGTATATGAGGTCACGTCAAAAGTCTAGTCTACGCTACCGAGGTCAACTCTCTCATGGAATTACACCTGCGGATTGAAGCAGCCTTCCAACACTTACAGAATTCCCCAGGACTGCCTGAGAGGATTCACAACTCATTTCCGAGACGAGTTCAATTTGCCTTCAAAGACATGGACAACATTTCGGACACCTACTTTAACGTTTAGAGATGCCATGTGTTCCTAGACACTGATGAACTGCAACAGAAAGGTGTTGCACCTCGACAACGCTTGATTAATACGCCCATGTTTATTGGAGCTTTTTAGCTACTTTTGGCCTATACTTTCCATGTGTGAGTTATTGACCAATACTTCTGAAACACCCTGTACGGATAATTCAATTGGTTTAGAAAGTCACTGATGGACCATTTCTTTTCTTTATTTCCTTTATTAGGAAATGTGGCTTAGGAATGGTGAGTGTAGGGGAGAGGCATGGCTTAAAGGGGGGTGGATAGTGGGAGGGGAGGGCGGAGGGGAGTTGTGAGGGGCGGCAGTGGCTTAGGGGAGGGTTGTTGCTTGAGAGAGTGTTAGGGAAAATGACGTGTGTTTTTCTTGTTCCGTATTAGGGCATAATGTCGTGTGTTTTTCTTGTTCCTGCAGGTAGACAAGCAGACTGTCATAGGTCAAATTTGGTCGTTAATGCCATTTGCCTTCCTGCAGCGCTGAACATATACAATGTACATTTTCTCTACACGCTGCGACATTGTCGCGAATAAAACAGTGACCCATATATACAATAAGTTTCCTTTAATTTACAGCTATGGTCACAGACTTTTTGTTAACAGACTACCAGTTTCGGTCTATAATGACTGTCATCAGATCTGCAGCAAACAATGGGAAAAAACATAAATAACAGCTTAAAAACAATAAATAGACCATAATGAAAAATGCTGACCCACCTCCTCCTGTTCCTCCAACATCTCCGCATCCTTTACATTGTCCTCAGGCTTGATCCCCCCCACCCTCTGGTTTCCTCCTTCCTTTCCACCCCCCACCCGTTGCCGCGCCTCTATCGCTGCATCCCTCCCTCTCTCCACCTCCACACCCTCCATCAGGGCAATTTCCAACGCCTCCCCCTCCCGGATGACGAACTTCGGCGTGACATCTACCCTTCCTTCCAACTATAACCTGGCCTTCTTCCCCCCCCCCCCTCCCCAGGGCCCCCTTTTTCCTCTTCCCTCCTTCTCCCAGAGCGGATTTTCCTCCTTTCCCCCCCCCCCTCCCCTGAGACCCAGCACCCCATACTTGCCTCTTTCCTTCCCACATCCCTCCCTACCTGGCCCTCTTCAGCGCGCCCCCCGCTCATCTCCCCCATCTCTTCCCCTCCCTCCCTTCTTCCAGTCTCCCTCATCTCCTTGCGCCTGGCAGATCCTCTGTTTTGATCGTCGTCAGTGTGCCACATCAGTGTTGTGTTTAGTGCTGTTTCTCCTGTGCGTCAAGAGGTGTGATTTTAATTGTGTACTGCCTTGAGGTTCGCCGTCAGTGTTTGTTATGTGCTACGCCATCTGTCAATACCTTTTAAGCTCCAGTCATACTGTGCCTTGTGTTCTTTTAATTGTCGCAGTGTGTGGCTTTGTGTGTGTGTTACTTTTAAACAGTTTTAACAGTTTTTTATCTCCATTTTACGGTCACCCCGTTTTTTGTCTATTTCCTTCCATGATGTTCCCCCTTTTTCATATCTATGTTCACCATATTCTCTCCTTTGTTATTTTTAAATGTCTTCTATTGTTTGTTCTACGTCTTTCGGCTGAAGAGCAGCGCATATTCTGCTGCCAGCCCGCCCAGATGGGGAATTGAAATACAATAAAGAAAAAAAAATGCTGACATATATATGCATATGTGCGTGCCTCAGATATTTACTTCGTTTTCGTACGTCTTACGCATGACTAGTATTTTCTTGTTCCTTCCTGTTAATTTCATATACTGCATTAACTAGATAATGTTGCTCATGCGCTGTTACGGAATTTTATCATTCTTTTCTTGCAACGGAGTGGCGCAGGGTGCGAAGAGCCCTCTGGCGGTCACGTTTCTCCAACAACTTCTCGCCTATGCGTAATTATGGCTTTAGACCTAACAGAGGGCGCTTATTATGTTTTCTTTCATTGTGGCTTCTTCAGCGATTTGTTTTATAGTTTTTAACATTATTTTGTGCACTATCAAAGGTGTTTATTACTTATGTCATTATCTAGAATATTGACACTTGAGCATATATCAATTACTGTCTCTTGACTCTTCCTCGTTTTAACGATCTGACTATTGTCGTGTTCTATTTCATCGATTTTTATTAGTGTAATGCCTTTTATACGTTATAAGCTCATTATAGACTTCAACTATTGTATCCTCGTTTATTTTATGCTGTTAAATTAATTATCGAAAACTAGTGTATGCCTACATTAGCGAAATTTTGTGAACTTACAACACAAACATCTTGTGGCTATCGTACGGCTGATTGTTTTGATCAGTAGTGCTACTGACAACATGACTCGTGCATATGATGTTATTTATATATATTTGACGATGCTGGTGCTGATTTTGCATTTAACATTTGACGATGCCACTATGGCTGCAGTACATTAGGGCTTAGTTATTATAAAACAGGTATGCGTCTTCATACTTAAAGCACGCAAATGCATATATACGTCAGTAGCACTTTTCATTATGGTCTATTTATTGTTTTTAAGCTGTAGACAGTCTGCGAGTGATTTTATTTTTTTTCCCATTTTTTGCTGCAGATCTGATGATGGTCATTATAGACCGAAACCGGTAATCTGTTAACAAAACGTTTCTGACCATAGACGTAAATTAAATGAAACTTATTGTACATTTTCTTTTTGTTTCGATTCTGAGTCTAAAAGAAAAACTAAATTCCAAAATAAAATATTCACGTTGCATCAGTGGACTAGTTGGTAGAGCGCTTGCCCGGAAAAGAAAACGGTCCCTAACGCTAGTCTCGGTCCGGCTCACATTCTTAAGCTGTCAGGAAGGTTATCTTAAATAATAATTCTTAATATTCTTTGAAACGGTTTTCTGGTGAAACATCATTTGAGGAGCATTACGAATTTTTTCCACGTAGGCGCTCTGCAAGCGCCTGATCTCCTCGACGGGAACGTAGTCTCCTTCGTACAAGTACCGCCGCCGCTGCAGCCGTGATAGCAGGCCGCCTGAAAAACTTGCACGTCTCGATATAGCACTTAGGGCTCCTTCCGGCGTAAACTGATCCAAAGTTGGACTTGAAAGTGCCAGCGCTCTCGACTGCCAGGTGCTTCAGGTTCACGCTAATAGAGTAATAACTTCACGGTCTCTGGAACTTGTTACCGCTGGTTTCGCTGCTTCACTTACATACAAACTTCGTCCTCCGCCGTTGTGAAAGTCAGTCGTAATACTTTGGAGCCTACCTCTTCCATTGACGTCGGCGGATGTGTATAAAATATGTAGGTGCTTTGTGAACGAAGATATGTGTCCTCGCGTGGCTGTAAAACTGGTCCACAACTGCGTATCCCGCAGCTTGGGAAAGCAATAATCTTGCTTAAACGTACTGGAGATATGTTTAAACGATAATATGTTGTATTATTGTAACGATGTAGCAGCGAATGTTTAGAGTTGGCAATAATAAACAAATTTCATTTCCATAGACGTATTTTCTTGAGGATGATGTTTTCTACGTTTTTTCAGAGGGTAAGCTATGTAGCTTTTAAGTACACCTGGCAAAAAAAACTCATAAACGTAATTTCAAATGCAAAATATTGTGTAGTAGTAGTAATGTGGTTAACTAGACAGTGCGCAACATAACCATTTAACTACCTGTGTAGCTTCTCGTATTTAGTCTGTGTAGTAGTGTTACAAAATATTTCGCACTATACTGATGATTCCATACAAACGACATGAACGAGTTCGCGTCTCTGCCACCGCTTACATCCGCAGCGAAGGGTCAGATGACCACATTATGAGCTGTTCTATACGATCTGTAGCGCTCCACAGCCACCATCACGCTCTTCAAGTGAGTGATTAATAGTCTGCCAGGTCTGCGATTACAGCCTCATGAATGTCGCTATTTATAGGGTGTATAAGACATCTTTCTGATTCCAACAAAGACGGTACAAATTCACTGGACTAAAGAAATGAGTACAGTTACGTAATACGAAATCTGCCAAACGGCCTCAAACCTGCTCGAAATGCGGGCTTTGACACAAACATGCAGCTAACGAAACGTAGACTTACTCGTATTCCGTGTCACAACTAAGTTGGCTGACTGAGAGTAACGACTGATGTATCGAAATTATCGGGCCTACGAAACAGACCGGAGATTATCGTATCGTATTGAGCCTCTTGGAATACACATTACTCCGTGTCGAACACATAGGATATATAGCAGCCCTATCCATTATTCAACGCCAACCCTGCTGCATAGTGTGATTAAGACGATAGTTTTTCAGCGTTTAAATTTCCACCTAGTTCTTGGAAAACCGATGTTTCATCTCTGGGTGCTTGTTTTCATCTAGAAACAATACCACAACATGATTACAATCATAAACAGACTCGGTAATACGTTGGCAATCTTCAGTTTCTACAATAGGAAATAAAAGTCTGCAATAAAATCTTAAATGCGTAACATTTCTGCAATTACTTTTGTACCTAACGTAAGAGATACGATACTGCGGGAAGCCTCCTCATTTCACACCTTACCAGTCCACCTGATTTTCAACGTTCTTCTGTAGCACCCTATCTCAAATGCTTCCAGCCTCTCCTGTTGCAGTTTTCCCGCTGTCCATGTTCCACTACCACACAATGCTGTGCTACAAACGTGCATTCTCACAAATTTCTTCCTGAAATTAAGACGCATGTTTGATAATAGCACATTTCTCTTTGCCAGGAATGCCTCTTTTTTGCCAGTGCTACTCTGCTTTTGATGTCCTTGCTCCGTCCGTCATGGGTTATTTTGCTCCCTAAGCAATTCCTTAAATTCGTCAACTTCATGATGCCCAATTCTGATGTTAAGTTCCTCGCTCTTCTCAGTTCTGCTACTTCGATTTACTCCGATCAGTATTCTGTACTCATTAGGCTGTTCATTCCATTCAACACATCTTCTAATTCTTCATCATTTTCATTGAGGACAGCAATGTTATCAGTGAATCTTATCACTGATATTCTCTCACCCTGAATTTTAATTTCACTCCTGAACCTTTATTTCATTTCTGTCATTGCGTCTTCGATGTGTAGATTGAACTGTGGGGGCGAAAGACAGCATCATTCTCTTACATCTTTTTTAATCGTAAAACGTCGTTCTTGATCTTCCACCCTTATTATTCCCTTTTGTACATATTGCGTAGTAGCTGTCTTTTCTTGCAGCTTACCCCTATTTTTCTCAGAACTTCGAATATCTTGCACCATTTTACATTGTCGAACGTTTTTCTAGGTCAACAAATCCTATAAAGGTGGCCTCGTTTTTCTTTAGTGTTGCTTCCATTCAACAACGCCACAACCGCATTTCTGGTACCTTTACCTTTCCTAAAGTCAAACTGACCGTTATCTAACACAGCCTGGATTTTCTTTTGTATTCTTGTATCAGCAACTAGGATGCAAGACCTGTTAAAGTGATTGTGCAATAATTCTCTCATTTTCTGCTCTTGCTATCTTCGGAATTGTGTGGGTGATGTTTTTTCGAAAGTCTGATGATATGTCACCAGTCTCATACATTGTGCACACCGACGTGAATAGTCGTTTTGTTGCAACAATCCGCAAAGATTTTAGAACTTGCTACGATGTGTTACTTATCACTTCTGCCGTATTTAATCTTAAATCTTATTTAATCGTAATTGTTCCAATGATCTTTAACATTCTGATACTTATTCTGGATCCTCTATGTCTTCCCTGTCGACTCCTGTTTCTTCTTCCCCGTCGTAGATGCCTTTAATGTACTCTTTACACTTATCCGCTCCTCTTCTACGTTTAACAGTGGAATCCCTACTTCACTCTTAATGTTACCACCTTCGCTTTTAATTTCACTGAAGGCTGACTTGATTGTTCTATATGTTCCGTCAGTCGTTCCGACAATCTATTCTCTTTCGATTTCTTCACAGTTTTCATGCGGACATTTAGCCTTAGCGTCAATAAACTTCCAATTTATTTCTTCTTCTTCTTTCGATTTCGGCCATCTTTGGTCCACGTTCAACAATTCACTTGCCCGGCTTTTTGATCTTTTTTTCTCTCTTCCCAATATTTCCTCATCATTTTCGAGTGGTTCCTCCTCCGCTCTTCCGACCATTTCCTGTTATTATTCTTTAGTTTCGTTTCTTCTGGAAAACACTTAATTTCGTTCACTATTTGTCTAAACTTTTCCCTGTCCCTGATTGACTCACGGGTGACATTAAAATAGGCCAAATCCTTTTTCACCATCTGTATCCATTTATTGTTGGTTTTTTCGTTCCTGTTACTATGTTCAAACATTTTTCTTGTTAGTCTGTTTCCATCCATCCTCGACAGGTGACCATAAAACGTTAGTCTGCGTTTACGCATTGCCTCACTCACTTTCTCAATAGTTTTGTATATTTCCTTATTACTCTTTAGCTTGTACTCTTCTCCAATCTTTCTCGGTCCTAATATTTTTCTCAAAATTTTCCTTTCTTTCTTTTCCATGTTTTCTATTTCCCCCTTTTTGTTAAGAGTTAGGCACTCCGATGCATACAGGCATTCTGGTCTAATGACAGTTTTATAATGTCTTAATTTAGCTTGAATCGAAATGTTTTTTTTGTTATATATGTCTTTGGTTTTTTGAAAAGCAAATTCCATTTTCCTTGCTCTCGCCTGGTTTGCACTCTTGTCTAAACCATTCACTTGAATTATTTCACCTAAACACTTAAATTTTTCTACTCTCTTAATATTGCCGTATTTAGTAATAAGATTTTTCTTGTTATTTCTATGATTAGACATATACACGGTTTTTTCAAATGAAATCTGCAATCCAGCTCTGGCCGAAACTTCTTGTAGTTTCTCCAGGTAGTTCTGAGCTATTTCTTCGTTTTCTGTAACTATTGCCATATCGTCTGCAAAAGCTAAACAGTCCACTTCTATTTTTTCTTTTTTTGTTCCAATTCTGATGTCATTCTTGGTGCCTTTGAGTTCTTCTTTCCATATTCTCAATATCTTTTCCAGTACGCAGTTGAAGAGGATTGGGGATAAACCATCACCTTGTCTAACACCTGTTTTAATTTCGAACTTCCTTGAAATTTCACCCATAAATTTATTTCATTTTTGTATTCCTGAATTTCCCTGAACATTTTTGTACTTCCTTCTTTCGTCAGCCAACTGAAGTCTTTCTTCTGTTATCCGTGGTTTCTTTCCAGTTATGTTCCTTGTACCCACGGTTTTCTTTCCAACTTCGGTTGTTGCGCTTTTTATAGTTGTCTATTCCTCTTCAACTGAATTGTTTACTCAGCTATTCATTATGGCAGCATCAATAGTCTCAGAGAACTTCAAGGATGTTTCTTCACTCCTCAGTACTTTCGTATCACACTCTTAAACTTCAACCTACTCTTCATCAATACTAAATTCTGTTCTGTGTCTGTATATGCTCCTGGGTACACCTTACAATTCAGTATCTGACTTTGGAATCTCTGCCTAGCAGTGATATAATCTGAATGAAGTCTTCCTTGTATCCCTTTTCTCCTGGTATCTTTCAAGTTTAAGTTCCCTATCCTCTGATGTTTGAACAAAGTATCTGCTATTACTAGCTGATATTTATTGCGGAACTCAACCATTTTCCTGATTCGTTCCATCTACCAAACCCACATTTTACCGTAACCCTTTCTTCTGCTTCCTCCCCTACAACCACATTCCAATCTCCAATGATTATTAGATTTTCATCCCCCTCTACGTTCTGAATTACCAGTTCAGTATCCTCATATACCTTTTATATCTCTTCATCTTCCGCTTACGAAATCGGCTTGTACACATGAACTATTGACATCGTCGTTAGTTTTTGATTCTGATGAGAACAACCCCACCATTGAACTGTTCAAGTAATACAGCGTCTCTTCTAATTTTCTATTCCTAACGAATATACTCATCTGACCAGAAATTCTTGTGTTCTCTCCATTTCACTTCAACGACCCCATTATATATAGATTGGAGCTTAGCATTTTCATTTTAGATTTTCTTCGCAACTTCGTTCAAACTTCTAACATATGTCGCCCTACCTCGCAGAACGTCACCCTTCCTTAGATATTCAGTCTTTTCGTCATGGTCACCTCGTCTTGGCATCTCCTCCCGAAGACCCGAATGAGAGATTAGTACAGGTTACATGCCTTATATGTTATTAATGAAGTGGTTTCCATTACCTTATGCATTCTCATGCTGTTGATCACTGCTGATTCTTCTGCCTTTTAGGGTTGGTTTCCCGCTCCAAAGGCAAGAGAGTTGCCTGAACCTCTGTCCACACCTCCACCCTAAACAGTAAAAGAGTATACATGTAGGGTACATTAGGCTGTACAAAGCAAGCTTACAGAAAGTGATGGGTAATCATAACAGTGCTTAAAGCTACAAGTGAAAGTAGTGGCGTTAAACTAAATCTCTGTGTACATGCAGCACATTAGACTAAATCATGTATACATATTTGTTAGTCATAATATTATTTAACATCACAGATATACAACAGAACATGCAAAAACGTTAAAAAGATCAAAATTAGATAGTATACAATCGGGAGCTCTGTTGAAAGGAAGCTTGTCTTTTTTTTTCTTTTTTAATATAAATCCTATAAAATTCTTATAGTTGAGGAAACCCCTAGTAGATATGAGGTCCTATCTTCATTTAAGTGAAATGTCACACAGTAATCAATGAAGTATAATAGTATGCATATTTGTGGCCTAGGTACTATCACATCTGGTGATATAATTATTTGTCACAGCATCAAGAAGAACCTGACGAAAACCTAACGTCATTCGACCCATTAAGAGAAAAACAGCATGAAAAGAGCACGCTGAGAATAGGCGCAAATAAGTAGTTGGCGTAGGTTATAGCTCTAAATAAAAAGGTATGATTTGGTTTCCTTTATATCACTGAACAGGCTGGCATTACCACAGTGAAACAAACGACCGACGATCTCAAATCCTACTTAACCAAGGGGAGTCCTCCAAGTTCTCAGCCGACAATGTCATACTATTTCCCTGGGAATGTAAGGCAATACCCCAACAACCTATCTATAGACGGCGAACCCACTTAAATAATAAGACATAGCAAGTTGCGTCACGATAGGTAACGTGGGTATGGAGAAAGATAAAAGGTATGTGAGTGTGCAAGGATCACCATATCATGAAAGTTGAATCCCACTAAGTGGGTAACATATTTACGCACTAAAGGGGTACCTATTGTGCGTGAAAAAGAGTTTGTTACCTGGAACCATATTACAATGTACTCGTGGAGTAACCAATATTACTCAAAACATTGCCGGTAACGGTTTAGTCCAAAGGCAATGAAAGCATTAATGTCAGTCCAAATACCTGTAGACCCTCGAGCCGATTATGTACAATGGTGGTAGCCCATAGGTTCACAAATTTTATAACTAACATCAGGTCAACATCAAACTCCATCAACACCAAAACGCGTATCTAGTAAGAACATCACAGCATTCCCCCTAAGCTGTATGGAGAAGTAATGAGACTGCTGACTTGCTGATAAACTATCCAGGTCCTAATCATAGTAGTAAGATGCAGTCAAGACGTACCGAATTCCCACAAGTGAATTGGGGAATGTGTCAACTCTGGTCTAGGAATGCAGCTAGCTAAAAGGTGGTAGCTGACAATAGATATCACCAAATCTCACCATACGGAAGCGGTAAATACTTCATTGTCCTAAGCATAATGTTAGCGTACAAGATAACAAGAAACCGAAAACGTGGTCACTAATAAAAACAGACTGCCTACTAAGAGAGTAGACTGCTATAAAGCGGGATACAAAGAGTTTCAAAATCAAACAAGGTCTACGAGTTCACGTGAAGGTGACAGAGTGTATGCCCAAGCCAAAAAAAAGTGCATTACAGTAATGGTGAAAAAATACATTTATACTTAAATTCTTAACAAAATTATAGCTGAAGAAAAATGTATATTGTCGGAGACATAACTGTCAATAATATAAAGGCTTAAATTAATATGGAGGTATATAAATATAGGTGAACAAAAGTAACACAGATATCTAAAGAAAAATCCCAAAGTAACAAAATGAAATTTACTAAAATAAGTCCCAGAAATGACTTATGACTAGACTCTGACATGTCACTTCCATCACGGGTTATTCTAGCTAAATTAAAATGGTAATATACTTATGACACAGAACGCTCCAAGGGAATACAATGAGCCGCTTACAAATTACCTGTATAGCCCACATAACCAACTATATCACGCTGTAACTCTTCTTAAGCCCATTATCGGAAAATACGCATCGTCAACGAAATGATGGAAGCCTAAATATAGCTTTTTCTCTATAAGGATTCCTCCAATCCACGGGAATTATTTCCTGGTCTCTTACTATATGTACCATCATATTGTCCTTCTGGCTTCGGGCTTTCCGTTATCAGTTTCATATCTGATTCTGTGGAGAATCCCTTTTTGCAGATACTGAGTCCACTTAATTTTTAGTATTCTTCTGGAGCACCATATGCCAAACGTTTCGATTCACTTCTTTTTTGGTCTGTATAAAATCTATGATTTACTTCCATACAGTTTTGTGCTCCAGACGTACACTTTTAGAAATTTCTTCCTCGAATTAAAGCTTGTATTTGATACTAGTTTGGAAGGTACGTAAAGAAGTGGTTAAACGATTAGACATTAGAAAAAGCCGTGGCTGAGTGGATGATCTGTTTTGACGGATGAAAGGTCTCTGCAGCTAGTGTAAACAAGGAACCACAAAGTAGCGCAAGTAACAGAAGGGCATGCTTCAGCCAGTTGTGTTACTGCCACTGGGTAAAACCCAACTGCTTGCGCGTTAGAAAACCTACACACAATGAGGTCCCACTACGACAGATTCTCTCTCAGCGACTAAGAATTCATTTCGCAATCTCAAAATCCATAAAATCTGAACCATTGTTGACCGAAAACTCGCAGATTTCCAGAGGGGCGGCAGTGTTAAATTACCATGATACTTCGAAGAGAGTGATACTCAACATAGCATCGAGAATTTATACTAACGGTATGCCCATTCCAACGGTATTCAGTGAGTTGAAAGATAACTTTGATACTGGTATTTGAGAGCATAGCAGCCCTGAGGTCTTATATATATGAATGCGTATTACTACTGTGCAACGCACTAAATCACCAAACTCTCATATGGTCTCCACTGTATGAGTGCAGAGTTTAGAATTATCAGCAGAAGGTACAAACGTTTTGTTCTACAACATAATGAGAATACCCTAGCGTGAGGGTTAATGTAATATTTAACACTATCAGCAGACCATGGGAAACAGTTTGTGCTTCAAGATAAAGTTAATAAGCCAGCATGGAGCTGCTATAAATTTGGGTGACTTTGAAATCATAGCAACCCTTGTTCTTACCTATGCTGCGCTAGTGTCAGTCCTAGACGAGGGAAATTTTATCAAAATTCAATGAAGGCACTGTTGGGAGATGAAATCTGGGTCCACTGGCAGAGTGTGGTAACAGACGATAGCGAGCAGGCCAGGTAAGGTAAACATGGTACTTTGCGGGCGCGGAGCTGTGACGGCGGTGTTGCACGCACGATTTGTTTTGAGTGGAGCAACAACGAGGCAGGAAACTGCAGCGTTGCTTCAAGTTATTGCAATGTATGAGGCTGGGCACTAGCCCAGGGCCAGGAGTGGCGATTTGTAAGTGTCTGACGTGTGGGAATTTATCCCTGCCATAGTTTCTGCCTCTCTCTCTGACACAATTTTCTCTAGAGACAGATCAGTTGAGTGTGGGGACAGACCTGTGCTGGTCTACGCTTATAGTGGCCAGTCTGGCAGCAATGTTATAAGTATTGGGCATAAACTTGTACTTTCTTTCTATGTACTTGTTTGGGCTATATTCCGCCCCCAGGGACACAACACCAGGGCGGGACGGAAAGGCAGATTGGTACTTGGAGGTCGCAGGGTCTGCCTGAAAGAGAGCAGTCACAGTGGTCTGCAGCAGGTCCAGGAGGGGCTCGGTTTCACTCCAGTCTATGGGCCCCGTTCGCTTCCCACCTGGCGCACCGGGGTCCCGGCGAGGTGTACACTGCGGGAGGCGCAGCAGTGCTGTGACAGAGCCAGAGACGGTGGCTGGTGTTGCCATCCAGCAAGCACCACTAGCTGCAAGTTGTGGCACAGTGTAAAGGAGGGCACGGGTTCGAATCCGGTCCTGTCCTGGGAGCAGTGGCGGCCCGAGAGCCAGGGGTGACCAGTACCTCCAACTTCATCCCATGGTGGGACAGAGCAGGCCAAACGGGGCGGAGGGTGGCGAGGACCAGAGACTGTAGCAGTTTCTGGACTCGCTGGAAGCTATGTGGTGCCAGACGTGAAGCCTTGGCGGGCAGCGACGTGAGAGAGCACGGCCGACTTGCAGCTGAGTGGCCTTGATGACACCAGCAGCAGCGTTGGCATACCAGGAGTTGCTGAGCCGGTGGGACTCACGGGGCAGCACTGCGGGCTGCGCGCCGAAACTACACTGCACCCACTGAATGCTGTAAATTAGCTGAATAAAGAAATTTTAGTGAATACCGCTGTATCACTCTGCGCTGTCCCTTGACGCTCTTGAACTTGCTCAGCCTCCTGATGAAATACGGCGCCGTGGGACCCGGCTTCAGCTCTGCCATTTCGAGTCCCAGGTTCGACCACCAACCCCTCGATAGTGGTGTCAGAAGTGGTGCCAGTTACAACGCTGGTACCGGATTTCCACTCCCGTACCTTAGGTCGAAAAAAAAAAAAAAAAAAAAAAAAAAAAAAAAAAAAAAAAAAAAAAAAAAAGGTTCAAGTGGCTCTGAGCACTATGGGACTGAACAGCTGTGGTCATCACTCCCCTAGAACTTAGAACTACGAACTTAGAACTACGAACTACTTAAACCTAAATAACCTAAGGACATCACACACATCCATACCCGAGGCAGGATTTGAACCTGCGACCATAGCAGTCGCACGGTTCCGGACTGCGCGCCTAGAACCGCGAGACCACCGCGGCCGGTGTTCACCTGCACACGAGCACAATGTGGAGGGGTGAGTGAAGTTAGATTTATGGTTTATGTGTCATTCTTTTGTTAATTAGGATGGACTTTTTAAAGGTGTCTTTTGTAAGGACGGAGGAGCCTGTAGATATATCTGGATTCAGGGAAAATGGGGGACATGACAACACAGCGCCTAAGCGATGTTTTTTTGGAACCTGTCAGGCCACTGATTACCGGGTACCAATTGTGTGCCAAAGAATTGTTTTATTTGTAATAGATTTGGTCATTTGGCGCGCAATTGTTCAGATTGTAGATGGGCGATGACTCGCCACAAGAACTAAGTTTAAGAAGCAGCAGAATGAAATTAATGCCAACAGTAGAGCTATAAACAAGAATGTTGGAAACACAGCAAACATCGGATGCTGTGGCAGTGACTACAGCGGCAGCTGTAGCAGCTCTAATGGAGCAAATTAGGATACTGTCAGAGGTGAGGATAAGCGACAAAGAAAAACATGCAGAATTAGCAGGGAAATTTGAGGCATTGCGAGTTGGTACCTCATGTGGGAAAGTGGGTCACCGAGCAATGAGCTGCAGGCGTAAAAGTAGGGGGGAACCTCGGTGGCAGCAACCGTTAGCCGAGAACGGTATTGCTTCAACCGTCGGAGAGCAGTCCCAGTGAAATTGGGTAATGCGCTTGTAGGTGCACAGACGGAATGCTGCTTAATAGGCTTGGTGAACGGAAGGGAACAGAGGTTTCTGGTTGACACGGGGGCACAGGTGACTGTTATTAGTTTAGACCTGGATAACAGGAGAAGGCTTGAACCACCACGTTATAGGTTACGTGGAGTGGGAGATAATAAAGTGAAGTTATTGGGTACGACGATACTTCAATTCGTGATCGCAGGAACTAAGTTTAGTGAGCAGACAGAGGTGTTACCATGTGTAGGTGAGAGGTATTCGGTGATTCTCGGACTGGACTTCCGTGACAAACATAGTGCGAAAATAGATCTTTGGCAAACAAATATTGGAACACGGTGGAACAATATTTCGCTCGGGGGAAACGGCTGCAAATGGACGAATGTCGCAAGACGCACTAACATGAAGGTGACCCCAGCTAAACTGCGAACGGATTCATTAAAGGTCGATCAGCAGGATAACATACCGGCAGGTACAGGGAAGGTAGTTTGGGTTTAGATAAATACGGACTTACCAAAGGAGACGTTGTACATTGTGGAGCCACTCTCGAGTAATGAGGAGTTGGATAATGCGCACTGTTTTGTGCGGAGGGGTTTAGCTCACGCAAGTTACGAGTATGTGGAAGGAGATTACAGAGTTCCTGTAAGTATAGGTAACTTCGGCAGAGCGGATTTTAGCTTGTTGAAAGGGTTATTATTGGCAACGCTGGGGGTTTTTGATGAAGATGACCTCGATAGGAAGGAATTAGAGGTGAGACATAAGCAAAACGTCGATGCAGCGCAATTAAAGGAAAAATTACAGCATTTGCAGGGAGACGACAGGGTAGCATTGGAGGAATTGTGATTGAAAATTATCGATTTATTCGGAACGGAGGGTAGGTTACCGGCAACACTGATTACGAAGCATCACATACCAACAGAGGATAATACACCAGTGCTTAGGAAACTATATAAGATAGCACGTCATATGCAACCACTACTAGAGGAGTTTATAGAACAACTACGGGATGGAATCAAAGGGCATATTGATAGTCCATATTCAGTGATTATAGGTTTCTGAATGCGAAAATCATTTTGGACGCATATCCGATTCCGAATATCTACATCTAAATCTACATCTACATCTACATTTATACTCCGCAAGCCACCCAACGGTGTGTGGCGGAGGGCACTTTACGTGCCACTGTCATTACCTCCCTTTCCTGTTCCAGTCGCGTATGGTTCGCGGGAAGAACGACTGTCTGAAAGCCTCCGTGCGCGCTCTAATCTCTCTAATTTTACATTCGTGATCTCCTCGGGAGGTATAAGTAGGCGGAAGCAATATATTCGATACCTCATCCAGAAACGCACCCTCTCGAAACCTGGTGAGCAAGCTACACCGCGATGCAGAGCGCCTCTCTTGCAGAGTCTGCCACTTGAGTTTATTAAACATCTCCGTAATGCTATCACAGTTACCAAATAACCCTGTGACGAAACGCGCCGCTCTTCTTCGGATCTTCTCTATCTCCTCCGTCAAACCGATCTGGTACGGATGCCACACTGATGAGCAATACTCAAGTATAGGTCGAACGAGTGTTTTGTAAGCCACCTCCTTTGTTGATGGACTACATTTTCTAAGCACTCTCCCAATGAATCTCAACCTGGTACCCGCCTTACCAACAATTAATTTTATATGATCATTCCACTTCAAATCGTTCCGCACGCATACTCCCAGATATTTTAGAGAAGTAACTGCTACCAGTGTTTGTTTCGCTATCATATAATCATACAATAAAGGATCCTTCTTTCTATGTATCCGCAATACATTACATTTGTCTATGTTAAGGGACAGTTGCCACTCCCTGTACCAACTGCCTATCCGCTGCAGATCTTCCTGCATTTCGCTACAATTTTCTAATGCTGCAACTTCTCTGTATACTACAGCATCATCCGCGAAAAGCCGCATGGAATTTCCGACACTATCTACTAGGTCATTTATATATATTGCGAAAAGCGATGGTCCCATAACTCTCCCCTGTGGCACGCCAGAGGTTGCTTTAACGTCTGTAGACGTCTCTCCATTGATAACAACATGCTGTGTTCTGTTTGCTAAAAACTCTTCAATCCAGCCACACAGCTAGTCTGATATTCCGTAGGCTCTTACTTTGTTTATCAGGCGACAGTGCGGAACTGTATCGAACGCCTTCCGGAAGTCCAAGAAAAATAGCATCTAAGCCTGTACCTAACATTTTCTGGGTCTCATGAACAAATAAAGCGAGTTGGGTCTCACACGATCGCTGTTTCCGGAATCCATGTTGATTCCTACATAGTAGATTGTGGGTTTCCAAAAACGACATGATACTTGAGCAAAAAACATGTTCTAAAATTCTACAACAGATCGACGTCAGGGATATAGGTCTATAGTTTTGCGCATCTGATCGACGATCCCTCTTGAAGACTGGGACTACCTGTGCTCTTTTCCAATCATTTGGGACCCTCCGTTCCTCTAGAGACTTGCGGTACACGGCTGTTAGAAGGGGGGCAAGTTCTTTCGCGTACTCTGTGTAGAATCGAATTGGTATCCCGTCAGGTCCAGTGGACTTTCCTCTATTGAGTGATTCCAGTTGCTTTTCTATTCCTTGGACACTTATTTCGATGTCAGCCATTTTTTCGTTTGTGCGACTATTTAGAGAAGGAACTGCAGTGCGGTCTTCCTCTGTGAAACACCTTTGGAAAAAGTGTGATTAGTATTTCAGCTTTACGCGTGTCATCCTCTGTTTCAATGCCATCATCATCCCGGAGTGTCTGTTTCGAGCCACTTACTGATTTAACGTAAGACCAGAACTTCCTAGGATTTTCTGTCAAGTCGGTACATAGAATTTTACTTTCGAATTCACTGAACGCTTCACGCATAGCCCTCCTTACGCTAACTTTGACATCGCTTAGCTTCTGTTTGTCTGAGAGGTTTTGGCTGCGTTTAAACTTGGAGTGAAGCTCTCTTTGCTTTCGCAGTAGTTTCCTAACTTTGTTGTTGTACCACGGTGGGTTTTTCCCGTCCCTCACAGTTTTACTCGGCACGTGCCTGTCTAAAACGCATTTTACGATTGCCTTGAACTTTTTCCATAAACACTCAACATTGTCAGTGTTGGAACAGAAATTCTCGTTTTGATCTGTTAGGTAGTCTGAAATCTGCCTTCTATTACTCTTGCTAAACAGATAAACCTTCCTCCCTTTTTTTATATTCCTATTAACTTCCATATTCAGGGATGCTGCAATGGCCTTATTATCACTGATTCCCTGTTCTGTACATACAGAGTCGAAAAGTTCGGGTCTGTTTGTTATCAGTAGGTCCAAGACGTTATCTCCACGAGTCGGTTCTCTGTTTAATTGCTCGAGGTAATTTTCGGATAGTGCACTCGATGCTCTGTCCCTACCACCCGTCCTAAACATCTGAGTGTCCCAGTCTATATCTGGTAAATTGAAATCTCCACCTAAGACTATAACATGCTGAGAAAATTTATGTGAAATGTATTCCAAATTTTCTCTCAGTTGTTCTGCCACTAATGCTGCTGAGTCGGGAGGTCGGTAAAAGGAGCCAATTATTAACCTAGTTCGGTTGTTTAGTGTAACCTCCACCCATAATAATTCACAGGAACTATCCACTTCTACTTCACTACAGGATAAACTACTACTAACAGCGACGAACACTCCACCGCCGGTTGCATGCAATCTATCCTTTCTAAACACCGTCTGTACCTTTGTAAAAATTTCGGCAGAATTTATCTCTGGCTTAAGCCAGCTTTCTGTACTTATAACGATTTCAGCTTCGGTGCTTTCTATCAGCGCTTGAAGTTCCGGTACTTTACCAACGCAGCTTCGACAGTTGACAATTCAAATACCGATTGCTGCTTGGTCCCCGCATGTCCTGACTTTGCCCCGCACCCGGTGAGGCTGTTTCCCTTTCTGTACTTGCCCAAGGCCATCTAACCTAAAAAACCGCCCAGCCCACGCCACACAACCCCTGCTACCCGTGTAGCCGCATGTTGCGTGTAGTGGACTCCTGACCTATCCAGCGGAACCCGAAACCCCACCACCCTATGGCGCAAGTCGAGGAATCTGCAGCCCACATGGTCGCAGAACCGTCTCAGCCTCTGATTCAGACCCTCCACTCGGCTCTGAACCAAAGGTCCGCAGTCAGTCCTGTCGACGATGCTGCAGATGGTGAGCTCTGCTTTCATCCCGCTAGCGAGACTGGCAGTCTTCATCAAATCAGATAGCCGCCGGAAGCCAGAGAGGATTTCCTCCGATCCATAGCGACACACATCATTGGTGCCGACACGAGCGACCACCTGCAGATGGGTGCACCCTGTACCCTTCATGGCATCCGGAATGACCCTTTCCACATCTGGAATGACTCCCCCCGGTATGCACACGGAGTGCACATTGGTTTTCTTCCCCTCTCTTGCTGCCATTTCCCTAAGGGGCCCCATTACGCGCCTGACGTTGGAGCTCCCAACTACCAGTAAGCCCACCCTCTGCGACCGCCCAGATCTTGCAGACTGAGGGGCAACCTCTGGAACAGGAAAAGCAGCCATGTCAGGCCGAAGATCAGTATCAGCCTGAGACAGAGCCTGAAACCGGTTCATCAGAGAAACTGGAGAGGCCTTCCGTTCAGCCCTCCGGAATGTCTTTCGCCCCCTGCCACACCTTGAGACGACCTCCCACTCTACCACAGGTGAGCGATCAGTCTCAATGCGGGCAGTATCCCGGGCAACCACAGTCGTAGTCCGATCAGGGGATGAGTGGGACGAGCTGGCCGTCCCCGACAAACCCCCATCCGGACCCCCACAGTGATGCCCATTGGCAACAGCCTCAAGCTGTGTGACCGAAGCCAACACTGCCTGAAGCTGGGAGCGAAGGGATGCCAACTCAGCCTGCATCCGAACACAGCAGTTGCAGTCCCTATCCATGCTAAAAACTGTTTTGCAAAGAACGTCTGAACTAATCTACAGAGAGCGCAAACAAATCGACAAAATTTAAATGGTTATTAAAATACAAGATTGCCTAGTAAATGCAGTAATGCTGCTACTTGCGCACTGCTGACACTGCTCGGCGGCGGAAGGAGATTACGCGAATTTACACTATTCAGGTACTAAAACGCGATGCTACACTCTCAAATACTATAATACGCCAGAAATTTATGAATTAAACAATGCAAGTACCAAAAACGGACACATTGGACACTTTGGGGCAATGTAAGCATTTTACGACCATGGATTTACGGGGTGGATACAATCAGTTGGAAGTAGTGCCAGAGGATACGGAAAAGACAGCTTTTACTGTTCCCGGGGGGCAGTATCAGTATATATGAATGCCGTTCGGGTGGAAGAGTGGACTGGAAACCTTTCAGCGATTATTAGATGGGATTTTAAGGGGATTGAAACCATAAACATATATCATTTACCTAGATGACATTATAGTATTTTCGAAGGATATACCAGAACATGTATCGCGTTTAAGAGAAGTCTTCAGGAGATTGCGGTCGGCACAGTTAACATTAAGTTTAGAAAAAAGTAATTTTGCGCAGACGCAGGTCAAATATTTAGGTCATGTAATCAGTGAACAAGGGGTTCAAACCGATCCTCAGTTAACAGAGGCAATTTAAAATTTTCCGACCCCACGTACAACGAAGCAATTACAATCATATGATGGGTTATGTTCATATTATCGTAAATTTGTAAAATATTTTGCTAAAATAGGCGAGCCGTTAACAACACTTTTATAGAAAGGGGTTAAATTTCAATGGACGGAGAATTGTCAGGAAGCTTTTGATGAATTAAAGATGAGATTATTATCTGGTCCGGTGTTGCTGTTTCCGAATTTTGAAGAAGAATTCATCTTATCATGTGACACTTCAAATGGTGCAGTAGGATGTGTTTTGGGGCAAATGGTGAATGGACAGGAGCGCCTGGTGGCGTATGCTTCTAGACAGTTAAATAGGGCAGAGCGCAATTATTCCACAATGGAAAAGGAGGTGTTGGCTGAAATATATGGTGTAACGTATTTTCGTTGTTACCTTTATGGTATGAAGTTTAAGGTCGTGATGGATCATGCAGCGTTGAGATGCTTACTGGGACTCAAGGATCCTTCTAGTCGATTAACACGGTGGGCTCTAAAATTAAGTGAATTTGACTTTTAAGTAATTCATAAGCCAGGGAAGAAACACGGGAATACAGATTCATTAATTCGCAAATTAGATGCATTAGAAGTAATGGGTAAGAGTGTTGCGGAATGGCAAAGGGCACAAGCAGAGGATAAGGAGTGCCAGAGTCTTAGAACTCCACCACATTTCATTGTGGAGGGAAATTTGTTGTGTAGAGTTACCAGGTGAGGATCACGGGCAGTGGTACCAAAGAGTTTGAGAGAGGAAGTCTAAAAGCAGGCCCATGATCATGTGCTCTCGGGGCATGGTCGTCGTCGAGCAACAGGAAGACGAGTAGCAGAACGATTTTGGTGGTGCAGTCGGAGAAGGGATGTGGAACAATACGTAGCAACTTGTGTGCCGTGTGCTCAGCGAGCGGATGTGACGTGCGCAAGAATTCCATTTCAACGGTTACCAGAGGCTTAGAAACCATTCGAGTTTATTGGGCTAGATACCTGTGGGCCATACAACAAAACACCGGCAGGGAATCGTTACGTTTTAACTATGATTAATCACTTTTCGCGGTTTCTAGCCATGGTCGCAATACCAGACCAATAGGCGAGTATGGTAGCACAAGGTTTAGTTAATAACTAATTATAGAAGTTTGGGGTGCCTGATACCATAATTACGGATTAGGGAACGAACTTCATGTCCGAATTAATGTCACAGTTACGCCATTTACTGAGAATTAGAAAATTACGGATTAGTCCATTTCATCCGCAGGCGAATGGGAACGCTATCTGAATAAGACGCGTTATTGGACAGAACCGATTTCGAGTAGAGAAGTGATTCGAATACTGAAGGGCAGGCTACCTTTTAATAATCGAGAAAAACTAATTTATGTTCCCGACTCTGACATAGAACAATTCGTATCAGTAATCGATTCTGTCGACATGCTGATGGAGGATGCTAAACAGTGGTATAGTAATAACAATAACTATTATTATTCTAGGAATAACGCTAGTAATAACAACAGTGGTAATCAAATTAACAGTCATCTTCCAGAATTTAACCGAAATAACGGTAATTCTAAGAGCAGTAATGATCATTTAGATCGCTGCCAAAAGAAAAATAATAATTGTAACATGAATTACCAATATTCAAAACGGAATTTTGTAGGAAATAATAACCAAGTACCTGGAGCGGGAGGTCGTCAACGAGTTAACATCGTAACTACCAACAGGAAAAGAAAGTATGGGGGGCGGCAATCATTGAATAATCAATGTTGTGAAAATAGCAGTAGCAATAATTGCGTTCCTATGGAGCCACAGAATAAATCGAATTGGGGAAATTGTCCGATGCACTAAGTAAGTTGGGGAAGCTCTGATAATACAGGGGCGTCTTCTGGGTCCAACAGACCCATACCGTTATCAGGCGGAAGGGGTGTAGTTGTGGACAGTCCACATACACAAACAGGACACGAAATTCATGTAGTTGAGGTGCATGAACAGCCGAGGGACCTAAAAGATGGACGGTCAAACTAATGCCAGTCATTTTAGGCCTTCCTCGGGTGGCTGGTATTGAGGAGGGAAGCAAACGTCGCGAGCTAAAAAATATTCTGGAATATAGCAAGGAAACCGATATTCAGGAAGATCTCAATTTGGAACCAAAACAGGAAATGAATGAGAGTGGGTATACGTTGCAACCAATTGTCGAAGCAAAAAATAATGACGTACCGATTAATGTACTTATAGATACAGGGGCGACGGTTAGTGTGATGACAATGAGTTGCTTGAATATGATTAGTCGGCAACGAAAAGTACTCACCTTACCGCTGCACGGCGTCAGGAGCTTTTAGCGCAAAAGCGCAACGCATCATTAAACAGGTACGGGTGACGGTAGAACCACAAGGAGTAGCCACTGAATGCATTTTCTTGGTAACGCTGTGTATTGGGGGGAATGGATTTTTTATGCGTCTACGATGCAGTAATTGACATTAAGGAGGGTGTATGTACTTTTATAGTTAAAGGCAAACCATTAAGGATAACTTTATTAAGCAAAAGGATTATTTTGGGAAAGTACTGCCAAAATATAATAGTTAATTGTCTACCTTTGAACGCTTTGCATTTGAAGGGTACTGATCGTGTTAGACAAACATGCTGAGATGATGTATCAAGCACCGTAGGAAAAGTACGCGAATCGGAATGTCAACAGAACAACAGGATGAATTGGGAGAAGTATTGCATCGATATTTGCCTGTGTTTGATAAGAAACCAGGCGTAATTAAGGATTTTGAATATTGTATTTAAACATACTCCCACTCGACGTTTTGTAAAACTACTTATTTAGTCCCCTGGTCGAAAAGAGAAGCTGTGACCAAAGAAATTAAAAAGATGATAGACTGGGGAATAATTGACACTTCAACTTCCGAATACTCAAGTCCATTATTGGCGGTGACTAAACCGAGCGGCGATATTCGACTAGTTCTTGACGCTCGTGACATTAATAAGATTATCAAACCTGTAAGAACTCGCTCTGAGAACTTAAAAGAACTATTGCAGAAATTTCATGGGGTGAAATTCTTGACCTCACTCGACCTCCGAAGTCCCTACTGGCAAAATAATATATCAAAGGAATCCAGAAAGTATACAGCATTCATTAGTGAACCCTGAAGTGCTCATTTTAGATGATGCATCATATTTTCGATGTAAAGTGTGGAAGGATACAATGAAGACATGTGGATTTCCTCATATATCCATTGCCCGCTTTAATCCGTCAGGAAACCTAATAGAAAGAGTCTTTAGAGACTTGAACAGATCTATAAGAACTTATGGACGTAATCAACACCATAGGTGGATCGAATTAGTCGAAGAATTTGAAGAGATGTGTAATGAACTACCTCATATATGAACTGGGTATCCGCAAAATGAGATCTTATTTATTAAGCAAAATAATAATTGGCTTGGTAATTTACCATGTCTGCATAATAAACCGAAAGATCGTAATGAAGTTATAAAGAAGGTATATCTAAAATTACAACATAAAGCAAATCTTAGAAAACGTCAATTTGACAAAAAGCTAGATTTAGCAGTAAACTATGAAGTTGATGATATTGTTTCATTAAAAAAACATCCTAAATATTCGAAGATAAGGAAATTAAATCGAAAATGGTGTAATTTGTATAAATAACCATACAGAATTATTAATATACCACAAGATGGAAGCTACCTGCTGGAATATGAAGAAACCAAGAAGATAAAGGGGGTGTACCATCATCTAGAGTTAAAGAAATATTTTAGTTGATTGAAAGTTTAGATGTAGGTATGTAAACTAAGCTAAATCATAAAACTGGAGGACATTACAACAATGTTTATGAATTTTCTCTATAAAATTAGTAGACAATGAATTAGTGCTAAGTAATTCTCCCAACAATTAAGTTTTATTTAGTTAAGCCCTCAAGAAAGATGACGAGCTACAAATTCGTAATCATTTTGTTCACTGAAAGTTTATTAAGTAGTATAATTATGTGTATATTATTATTTAAATAACTGACGTTGATATTCATATGCTACTGATGCTACTGCGATAGTAATGTGTAATGTCATGTTATGTACCGAGAAGAAAAGTGATCCAATTGTTGCAACATATAAAACAGTGGTGATGCGGACATTTTGGGAGCAGATTTTGCTGAGGTGTTAGTGCTGTCTACCGGGAAAGCAGCCACTGGACATCGAGAGTAACCGGACGAGCAGGAGTAATCGGATCGTACTCGCTGCCATAAACGATACGATGCTGTGGCAGCTTCGCCATGGTTGATGGAGGAGAAGAAACTGGCTTAGAACCGGGCCATGTTTGCAGCTTGCATGGTGTGGTGTAGGTGCAGCGTCAGTGTGACGATGCACCGAAAATAAAATCAAAAATGAATTACTCACAAGACATGAATCTTAAGTTCATATTATTGTACAAAAAGCATTGTAGTGATTTCAATTTTGTATGTCTACGTGTATGTGTGTGAATGTTAGTGTGCCAACAATAAAAACAAGGACCTTACGTGGTTAGGGACTTTGAAGTAGGAAATCAAGCACCCACTTCATCGTCCGGAGGGCATGTATAACACCCAATTACAGAAACCCTAATAAACAACCCTATGTTGTGAAAGAAGTAGAAAAATTAGTCATCCTGACAGTGATGGTAGCTATTAACGACAAAATTTACACTTGTGATAATTTGATCAACAGGGATGTCTTTTGAATAATAACATTTATCGTGAAATAGAGACTGAATGAAAGAATGTGATAGGATACGTAACAAAAACAACAAAGAAAGAATTGCAAAATAGTTAATAACCAAGGTTAAAGCCCAGATGGTAAATTGGGCAAAGATAGCATTTATCATAGAAGAAAGTTGTAGCCGCATCGAACTGGAAGTTCGATGTGACTACAGTGTAACTCGGAAATGTAAATCTTAGCTTCAGTTGCTATCTCGTCGCTCTCTAGTACTATTGCGATAGTAGCTTACATGTAAGCGCTACTAGATTGTTTTAAGCTAATCGGAAGTTTGAAAGTTTTGCAATGTAGACTGAAGTATTATTCAGAAGCCTTTCTAAAGCAAAGTAATCTTTACCATTAGCAAGATAACGGGATACGGCGATTCGCGACGAAATTAAATCGTGTGAGATTTGTGATTGGCCTTAGCCTTCGTGATACTGAATAAGCACGAACATTCAAGGACGCTGACAAGGAATGCTCGCCGACAGAAAAACAAATATTAGCCTCGAGTAGGTAACAGACAAACGCAAACACGAAGAACGTACAATCGCGCCGAGTTGTCAGAAGTTGTCGTCAACGGCAGGATAACTGATGCAAACGGAAGCAATTCCCTGAGTGAGAAATCGGTGTGCGTGCTCAGCGTAGGGACAATTAATTACAAGGAACAATAAAATAGGATTCAAACTTTAATTCTTCGTGTCGCGTGCATAATTGAATAGTCATTATCATGTGTATTAGTGACAATTAACTGACTATTAGAATATTATGAAGTGAAAAGTGAATTCATGGTTATTTAACTCTGAACAGTCACCGATTTGTCTCAAGATTACGACTCATTCTGAACATTGCTTAAGTATATGTTATCTCTGGAATTACGTCGTGTAATTGCTGAACACGCGACGTAGCGACGACTTGACGACGTAATAACAATTTATTGACTTAACATGCTCGCAATTCCATAATGTGGCCACGATTTTGGTGATGAATTGAAGATTCAAGACTTTATTAATATTCAACAACCATTATCTAACCAGGCATAATAAAAAGAAGAACTACAGTTAGCCAGTTCGCGCAAGCTGAAAGGCGTGTCGCGGACTCACAAGAAAAGAAAGCTGGTGGTCATCAGTTTAGGTCAAGGGAGTTATCGCGTCATCGAGTGATGCAATTGCCGCGTTTATCAGTGAAGAAGCAGGAGAAGCTTACGCATTCTGGCGCGCTGCTCTATCGAAATATTGACATTAATCACGAAAGACGGTATCTGAAATATGATCAAACCACACGAGGAGCTTGTTTTTTTCTACCAGTTACAGGGTGGCGTTGTCGTGAGCGACGGATGCGATTCCACACACCAAGACTGGGAGAACCATCACCACCGAGTCGCGTCAACTTTAAGGAGACTCAGACGCCACAAAGTCCAAGCAGTGTCCTTAAGCTTGGAAAGTCAGTAGGAGGGAGCAAGTCGAGCAGCTCCCCCCCCCCCCCCCTCCCCTGTCCCCTCCTCCACCCCTTCGATTCATTTCTCCATCAGGCGTCCAGGACCCAAGGTAGCCGTCTAGCTAGTCACATCGCTAGTGTAACGGACGTCATTATCTGCCTACTCAATGGTATTTCAGCGCTTTCACTCGATACCATGTCCAGCAGTTTTTGTGGTTGTTGGTGAGATTTGAACTTCAGGCGGATACGTTGGGGTCGCTTCACCATGTGATATCAGCATTACTTTACCCCTTGACGAAACCGTACACTGAGTGATTTTATATCTGAAATCCTGAAACGGGAGGTTTCAACAGGACAACCAAGGGGACTGATTGACGATAGGAGGCTCCTGCTGCCGATGCGGAAGGAGCTTGAACGCAAATATCACTGGCGGGTGCAGACAGCACTTGAACCACAGAGCCAGTATGTCGAGCGAGTGCGCTTCTCTCTTGGTATGTGGGTTTTGGAACTCAGTACTGTATCAAACATTTAGGAGGGCATGCATCGTGAGGTTAGTTCACGCTTGGCCTTTTCTTCCCATCCCAATAGCTTCCGGGAATTGCAAAAATTCGTTGATTCCATTGAATCCTGGCGATTTGCCGCTGAGTAGTAGAGGCGTGAGGAGCATTGGAAAACTCCTCCGCATCACTCGAGAATTAATAGGGATCCTCAAGCATGCAACAGATTTTGTGGAAAAGGTTGTTTTCTGTGCGGCGCCCGCGATCAATTGGTGTTCGAGTGTCCCGTAGCACGAGATCCTAGACCCAGCGAATAACGCGAGGTAGTGAATGGGGGGGGGGGGGGGAATTTTTCCGTTGGGGGGGGGGGGGGGAGGGGTGCGCCATGGTGCACGCGTATTCAAGCTCCGTCCCTTTTTTCTCTGTCCATATAGGACAAGAACCCTTGTGCCCGCTGCTGGATTCTGGTAGCCCTGTGTCCTTTTTGAATTGTAATTGTTATCTGGAGTTTGGGCATTTGTGTAAATTTTATTCTGTGCGCCCCCGCCCTCAGAGACTGTGGCCAATGGGCATGAGTTGCCTCTGGTCGGATAGGTCCGTGGTAGTGTGTCCATTTGAAATTTCTGAAGACCCGATACATTCTTGATTGTTACAGATCGAGCCCTCCATTTGATGCTCGGGTGTGATTTTATTCTGAAAACTGGATTAGTTCACGACTTCGCTACCCGCATCTTCTCTTTTAGGTTTTCGCGTAGTGACAAGATAGCCCTATGCTTCTGCCGTTGCGCAACTGATGGGGTTCGGTAAGTTGTAACTCTGGTGAATTTGATGTGGCCCATCTTGAACCGGGTCAGGCAGGACAGTTGTTGAATTTATTATGGGAATTTCCCAAGATTTTCTCATTCCTAAAGCTCAGGGCTAGGATAACAAGCTGGCGGTTATTTATAGACTCATTAAAATAAAGAGGCCATATTAGAATTCGTCCTCTTGCATGATTTTTAAAACTGCTTTACCTGGTTTTTCGGGCTATTTGGTTCACGGTGCTTATTATTATTAAATTCCTCTTACCGAGGAGTCTAAACATGTCACCGCGTTCTGCGCTGATTGGAACTTTTGAGTTCATCCTGGTGGCGTTCAAGCTGTCCATAGGGGCGACGATTTTGTATCGTTTGTTAGGTCACATCATTGTTAAATAAAGATTTTTTCTATCTTTAATTACTTTGGTGATGTTTTCATTTATAGTAAGTCGTTTCAGGATCATATTTCCCACCTTCGGAAGACCCTCTCCAAGTTTCGCATACGGGGTCGACCGATAAGCCTTCCTAGATTAAACCTGCTAGGAAACAAGAGTCCTTTCTGGGCCATTAATTTCCGCGGACGGCATTAGGCCTGATCAGGAACGAACTGAGGTGTTGAAGAAATTTCCTCAGTCTCGAAATAGGAAGGAGATAGCCAAAATTATTGGGATGGCGAATTATTTTGCCCAGATGTCCACTCCCCTGAATAAGCTACGTAGGAAGGGGGAGAAATTTGTCTGATGTGAGAGCTAACATGCGGTTTTGAAGCTATCAAGACAACTATCACCAACCCGCCGGTCTTAGTCATCCTGGATTTCGGCAAAAGATTTATCGTTCAAACTGATGCCTCCAATGCCGGTATCGCTGCAGTGGGTCACGGTATAAGATGCCCACCAGCTTTCGCGTCTACAAGGTTGTCTGGTCCTGATGAGTGCGAGGCGCTAGCTGTGCTTTCCGCCGTAGAGATGTTTCAGATCTATCTTGAGCGTAGACAATTAGGCCCTAAGTTGGATGTTGGCTCGACCCAGGAAAACTGGTAGGATTGCCAGGTGCGTATTTTGCATCTCCGCTTTTCATTTCAAGAAGCGACACATAAAACGATCTGACCACCAAGTCGCCTACGCTCTCAGTTGCATGTTTCAGCTAGAGGGTTCCTCTATTGTTTGTGGACATTAAAACCAAACAGGATAAAGATCCGATGTGGGGTTCATTGAGGAAGCAGTTCTCATCCGTTGGTAAGGTTAGCGACTACTCCGTCAGGAATGGCATGCTATGTAAATGCGTTAAGGAAGCCAATGATTTTAAAATTTGTTTGCCTCCGGAGCTGGTGCCTCCCGTTTCCCATTTTTTCATAATTCTCTAGTGGGAGGGCGCCTTGGCATCTATAAAACCTTGGAAAGGTTAAGGCTCACCTCACTTGGCCCTCGATATGTAATGACATATGGCTTTTATTGGGTGAGTATGAAGCCTGTAAGAAGGCTAAACCTAGTAATAGTTCTTGGAAGGAGTTGTTACAATCCGAGAGTGAGGATAACCCCACGGCCAAACTCTTTATCGATTACGTAGTTCCTCTTCCTCGTACCAATATATTCTGGTGATTGTTCACGTGTTTTCCAGATTTGCGGGGTCACGGCCATTACCACTCCCACATCTGACCAACATCTTCAGCAGGTTTGGATCCGCTAATGCTCTTGTTAGCGATAACACTCTGGTGTATGTTTACGAACATTTCAAGCAATTTTGCTTTCGTAACTCTATTAAGCACCTAACCACAGCGCCACATTATTCCCAGGCATCTTTTGAAGAGAGAGTGAGCTTTGATTATTTACCATCAAAAGTCTCTAATTGCCTTGTCTCAATTTTACATTTAACACTGCGTAGTGCAAAGAATTCAAGGCAGTTCCCTCTCTTGTTTTCGTATCCCATCAATTCCTCTATTCAACTTCGGGTTATCAAAGACCTGCTGCCTTCGTTCGTTACTCCTGAAGATCTTAGGGAAAATGGGGACCAGGCCACGAATAACATTAGGTTTGCACGTAGCTGCCAGGCATGCCGATATAATAGGAATACACTACCCTTTCAGGACAAGGAAGGAGGTGAGGTTTTGGTGAGGAACTGTGCCAGTCGGGTAAGAGGTGGTGCCAAGCTCGGGAATTTCACTTCTCGTTTCTTAGACCTAAGCTCTATCATCAAAATTCCGAGTCCGGTTAACTTACTTGTCAGGCATATGTCCACTGGCAAGGTCCTCGGGGTTCACCGTTAAGTAACCTTCCCTTTCTTCTGTGGGCTGGACCGGGGTCAATTGGTTGAAGGGGAGGAGGTTGAGCCGTGGTGGTTTTCCTGGCGTCATCTTCGAATTCCTAGCGCCACTAGCTCTGTCTGTCATGTGATGTTCGTCTGGGTTGAGGTCACTAAGACCTTTGCTCGAGGTTGTTGATGGGATCGGGGCGCGAGTTGGAGAGTGGTAATGTAGGGAGGAGGACAGTGTTATAGGTCCGGCCGGCGAGACCTTGCACAAGCGTCTTGGCCACTGAGACACGCGGGTGGTTTCTGGGCATATTTTTGGGCCGATTTGAATCTGTGGTTGACTTCGAATGCCGTCTTCCTGCGTAGCCTGGCCAGCCACTCTGGGACGTGGCACACCGATGAGGAAATTGTAGCCAGTTTCGCTGTGCTGAATCCTGGGCCCCCTCTGGAACCGCCAAGCTTCGACTTCGATTTGTGAACTCCAGTTAGGTTTGTCTTTTGAGGTCTTAGCAGTTATTACCGAATGCCTGTCTTTTCTGTTTGGTTCTTACTTAAATCAAGGTGTTATTAAAGAAAACCTGGATATTTTCTCTTTGGTAATTTTACTTAGTTGAAGTTATTATTAAGAAGGCCTGCCTGTTTTCTACTAGGTGATTTTATTTAATGAAGCTGTCATTCTTGAAGGCCTGTCTGTTCCATTTCAATTAAATTAAAAGGCCTTATTAATAAACCTTCCTTTTTTATTGCCCTGTATAGAGATCTGGTATCTCACTCAATTTTTGTTATAATTTATTAAAATTGTGATTGTCAAAGGGCTATCTGTTTAGAGGTATTTATGTCACTAAGGTAGTAACAGAAAGTGAAACATGATGGTACACGGGCCCTAAACTTTCGATTTACATCCATTTTTCCATAATTGCAAGTTTCAGTGCCAACAAATAAGCCAAATGTATTTTAATAAGAAATACAGACAACGCAGATGCGTAAATACTTAATTTGTAGGGTCCATCGTGCTAGCAGTGCACGGTAGAATGGTCAAACTTTGAACCTTAACAACTGCTGCTTAACCTATAAGCTTATTAATAGTTCCATTATGCAAGCCATGTATATTTTTTTAAATCGTATAGAGCAATTAATTTACTACAGAAGTGCAACATGTGTTTTGAGCTTCAAATCTTAGTTATTCCGAGAAATAATGGCATTTTATTTTGCTACAAAGTCTGAAGTGTCATTTTCAATCAGAGGTCTAAAATTATGCTTGCATAATACGATAAGCAACATTATCTGTTTTGTACTGAATATCGTTACTTATTACGATAAAGCACTTCATTTTGGTGGCAACGACTGTATTTTCGGGATATTGATTTTCCATCTCCGTCTTGTTGCATCGTCATCTCTGAGTAAGTTTCATGTCTGTGTTCTTCCAATATTGTCTTGCTTCTGTTATATTGAATATAAATATTGCAAAGTTCTCCTCGTGTATTATAGAAATACGCAGTTTGAGTAATGTTTCAAAGTAAAACAAAATAATTTTGAACGTGGCACAAAAATCCAAATTGACCAGGTACTTCGGAGCACAGCCGCGATGACTGTAATGCTGTTACACTGTGATTGGCTGTTTCATTTTAATGTACTTGGACGTGTTTTGAGAAGAAGATAAGGGCAAAGACATAGAGGGGGGAGGGGGAGAGCAATGGGAGAGGGAAGGGAGGGGCGTGGAATGACACATAATAGATAAGAACAATGTGGCTTTTCGTGTGACAGATAAGTGAGTCTGGTCAGTGATTTCATGGATAACACATTTCTAGCCCACTTGCAGTTCCCAAAATCATTTAAGTGCAAAATGGGCTGGACTCGTTATAGACATACAAAACAGGCTTTTTTCTGTCTGTCAAGCAGTTTTTTATTTCCATATTTTGAGGTAAGAAACACTTGTTGACAGGCAAGAAAGCCTATTTTATTTCAATAAGGATTATAGATAACTCTCTTGTGATGAACAGTCCAGTTTTGAAAAAACTGTTGATGTACGGCTGACCTGTAAATGCAGGCAGTGAGTTGCCACTATCCATTGCAACAGCAGACAGTTCTAAACACCCTGGTACATAGGATGCATGTCATCTGCAACAACGAAAGTGTTCTATCTGAACTACAACACGTCAAGTATTATTGCTATCATTGATACTATAACATATCGATGGTCTACTCCTTACTTATCTCTGGCTTCTGAAATTACCGGAGCCAAACGTGCCGTTTTTCTGAGAAAGCGTTGTCTTAGTGTATAATGACAACAATGCCCCAGCGCTATCGTTCACAAGCCATCTTCGTGTGTGCAGTACAATGTGCATACAATGTGTGGAATGATGATTATTACAAAATTCTGACAGATTGCTTTAATGTTTTCACTGTATTTGACATTTGACGTTGCGTGTCTCACAGATAACCTTGGCTGTTAAATGTTGCTCGTTCACTCCTAGGGAGGCGCGGGCGGTGTTATATTATTTTTCACGTCTGACACGGTTGTGGCGCCGCAACGCAGGGCCAGTTAATGTAGAGTTAGAGATCATTTTAATTAAAGGTACTAATTTTCTCTAACGACACATCTAAGCTATATTATACTTTTAATTCTGTTTGAGTAAATTTCTGTTTTCTTAAAAGCACCATGTGTCAGGCTTTTTCACGTTGTCTTTCTTGGCTCTGGTTAAACAATTCCTGGTTCTTAAGTGACATATCTCACGCTTGGCTGTTTGGTATCTTTGATTCTGTGTAGATAAAATCTTGTCTTTCTATAAGGTGACATAACGTTTTGATAAAGTTTACTCTCAGGCTTTTAAAGTAAATGCACATTTTGTTTAACGACTCTGATACTGTTAGAGTAAATGCCCATTTGTTTAAGGGACACACGTGTCTGTCTTTGCTTTGGAATGTTTGAGTATAGAATTTCTTAATGGCTTTATGCCAATGACCTGTGTTCGTATGAGTAATATTTCGCTTAAAGACATCTTCTAATGGTTTTGTAAAAATATGCAAAAGGAAGGCTTTAAGAAATTTCTGGAAATTGGTTAATTTAATATGTTCTTTTGTTAATTGTTTGTATTTACCATCACCCTCACTTGCTTCCCTGCCATTTGAAAAATAGTTTATTTAACTTTGACATACTTTTTTGCCATGAGCGTACTAGACAGTTTACAACTGTAACTACCAAAGCATCACTTAATGCACTAATTAACAAACTGTTCTCTTGATGTACAATGTTCAACTTTTGCTAAAGTACAGTTCATCACAAACTTTAACAACTAATTGGTCCTTCATACCATGTTGGCTCCTTCAATAAGGTCCCGAGTGCTCTTCATAGCAGTGTTAGGGCACTGCGGTGCTGGGGAAGAGGTGTGGTCTCGAGAACGGCATGCCATACGTCGTTGCGGATTCCAGCGAGACCTCGGTAACGTCTGAGGTGTCCATATGTGTTGCCGCCTTTGGTGTTGCGACGCGATCTCTGGACTGTACCAGAGTCCATATTATATAGCCATTAGGCTGTTCATTACGTTCTAAAGGTCGTAAAATTATCCCTCAGTTTCACCAGATGTCATCAGCTAATCATTTCATTCGTATCCTCTCATTCTGAACGGTAATCACACTCCTGAAACTTCCTTTCACACCGATGAGCCAAAACATTATGACCATCTGTTTAATAGCTCGTTGTTCCTTCTCTGGAACGCAACGCACCAACAGCTTTGCATCTTTGCCTCGAATAAGTCCTTGGTCGTCCTGCGGACGTACGTGCCATCAGATGTTTACAGGGATGGTGGTCAGTAAATTACAGGTGCCCATTAGCGTCCAACAAGAATTTATGTTCAAAACACGAGTTCATCATGAAGCTCCTAAATCCCCTATTGAATCATTCTGGTTTTGAAACACACAGTTATCCTGATGAACGATGTTATTGCCATCAGGAAGACATCAAGCATGAAGGGATACAGGTGGTCCATAATTATGTTCGCCTGGCTTCGATTATCACCACTGGTCCCACGGAAGTCCAAGATAACATCCCCCTTACCATGACACTGCGGCCATGGTCTCCGTCCTCGGTGCCTTACTTATTTCGAGTAGTCTTTTGTCTGGGTAAAAGCATATCCGGACATGAATATTGATTTAGTTTCACATGAAACATGACGCATTCGGCTAGGTGACGCACTTCATTGGTCCACGGCCCAGTTTCGATGATCCTATGCCAATGGTGACGAACGATTTCATCTTGGAGTCTACATGGGAACGCGTCTGCTGCGGTACCCCATGTTCAGAAATGCTTGCTGAAAGATGTGCTCTGAAACGTGCATGCATTGACATCGCACTGTATAGTCAGAACCACCACAGATCGCCATCTGTCTTGCATTACAGAGTGGGTAAGTGTCTCATCTGCAAGGTCTGTGATGAAGCGTTGCCCAACACCTTGTGGTTACACCACACACGCGCGCGCACACACACTCACACACACACACACACACTCACACACACACACACACACACACACACACACACACACACACACACGCACGCACACACACACACATATTGAAAAGCGTCAAAGCTTTTCATGTTTATAATTAAAGGAGATAATTGCTTTTAAGATCAGTCATTAGTTTATTGCAATATATGATGGAGGTGAATTATTGTGTCATTAAGCATCGGTAAAGGGCTATGATTCTTCTCTTTGCAAACTTAGTACACTTTGTGCATGAAAGGAATTCTTGTGATGCGTTCCTAGCTGGGAAGCCCGGCGACCAGGTGGACACAGGTAGTGCCCACGGGCGAGCGGCGGTCGCGCGCACATGTCGGCACGATTCACAGAGGGCAGGCCCCCAGAAGATTAGCGACAGACGAAGACGCTGCATACATCAACAGGCTGCCAAGGGAAGCCGTGGACATTCGCACGTGTGCCCGAGGCAGCGGAAACTATAAGCTTAGAGCGAGAAACAGCTTTGCCACGATTCTAGGTAACGCGGACAGAGCGGAGAGTTGTATAGCAAGAACACAACTTGGGTGTCCAAGAATCTTAAGTGGCCTGGGAATTTTAGCCGTTTCCCGCGAACAGAACACCTGGGAACGTAGCGGCAGTACTCAAAGGAGAAGTCTTGGTTTATTTGTATACTCTGTCTCACACAGGGTATCGCTCTCATTCCTCACGGAATGCGACAGCAAGGAGGGAGGAAATTTTGAAACGGACCTCTTCATTGGCAAGATTCTCATGTTCGCTTTGAGAAATAGTACGAGCTACGTAATCTGCGGAAGGGCTGAGACAAAACGCTGGAGGGGAGCGGCTCCCTCTCTACAGGTGCGAGGAGCGCACTAGTATTAGGGCATTCCGAATATCGCCTCTGAGGAGGCAGGAGTTCACTCTTGACTGCTTCCGATAAGTCGCAAGGATTCTCTTAACACTCGTCATGAGACAATGCACTTTGCATTCGTCACAAACAGCATAGAGAGAAAAGTTTGTTAGATCCAAGTAGGTGAGCTTCACTCACTGTGCGCGTTATCAACAGCTTAACTAAGGATCACATTTTGATTTACTACATGTCCGATGACGGTAGTACCGTTAGAACAGTTTTGAACTTTGTTTAATGCAGTTTCACGTAGGTTTGCACTTGCAGGTGGACGCATACCGTAGTCCAGTAATGATAACTTCCAGTAGCAGGTTTCGATCAGTATTTTTAGCGTAGGGCATATTACGCTATCAACTACGGCGCCGCGCTGGATTAGCCGAGCGGCCAGGGGCGCTGCAGTCACGGACTGTGCGGCTGGTCCCGGCGGAGGTTCGAGTCCTCCCTCGGGCATGGGTGTGTGTGTGTTTGTCCTTAGGATAATTTATGTTAAGTAGTGTGTAAGCTTAGGGACTGATGACCTTAGGAGTTAAGTCCCATTAGATTTCACATACATTTGAACAATTTTTCAACTACGTCGCCGGCAGAGTCTTGATGCAGCCGCAAGCAATCAGCCGATTCCACCGCCATGCCGACCACGCTATCAACATGGTAATACAGAAAACGCCCGCTTTCCTAGCTGCGCATTCTTCTTTCGCTGTCTTCAACTTCCTTGCAATGTGTTAGATGCTCACAAAGACGCAAGGCACAGTATTCACCGTTTGCCCGCCAAGAGACTCATATGTTCAGCTGTTCTTTTTTTTTTCCTTCCTCATTTATTACTCCTGGTCAACCCGTCTCGTGCAATTTATTAATATGTTAAATTAGAATGAAGTCATACAATTCTCATGTTAAATGGCAAATACCAGGGCAGGCACCTTATGTAATTCACTTGTTGTGAGCTCTTGGCGTCAATTCAATTCTATTTTTTCTTTTTTTCTTTTTTCTACAGTATCTAGCGACTCAATTTTTTTATTTTTTTATCATTATTTGAATAATTTGTGAGTGAATGTTTAATGAATTTGATAAAATTTCAATAATTATTGCACATGTAGTTTAATGCAGTTTCACTTATATGTTGAACAGCACTCCTTGCATTTCATTTAGAGAATCTAAATAAAATACACACTTCTTTCTCTCTCCCACACGAGGTATCATGCAATATATATATATTTCAACCTATCATCTACCCTGCGTCACATATCCCTTAATGTCAGATAACGATCGCTGTTGGGGTAGAGACTTGGTGTCACAGGCAAAGAGATGCCTGAATAGCTGTCTCATCATGCATGACGTTTAAATGTATTACTTCACTGCTACTAAACGTATTGGTAAAAAATTTCGTAGACAGTACACATGCCACTAAATGCACCACAAATGTCCATAAGACGGAGGACGTCCTGCTCGACGTCCATATGCTCAGGGGCTGGAGGCGGCAACGCAGCAGGGGCAGGTGTCGGTGGAGGCAGCGGTTGAGGCGGAGGCAGAAGCGGAGGTTCCATCATAGGGCGGCCGTCGACAGGCCCTGGCAGCTGCCCCAGGGCATCGTGTAGTACACCAGACGGGAGCGGAGCTGGTTGAGGTGTCAGTGGATGGTGGAACCATCGGCCTACCAGAGAGATGCCATCGCACAGCTGCAGAGCTTGGTGATGAAGGCAGCCAACCAAAGCGTCCGTGGATGAGAGAGGATCCATGCCCAGACCTCCTGCTGACGCAGAAGGAGGGTGCCAGAGTGCGGTGGGGGGGGGGGGGGGGGGGTGAGAAGTCTTGGGAACAAGGACAGATAAGGGGCAGCAGAATGGTCGACCATTATCTCTGCTGGACTTTTGCCAGCATGCATGACATCCTCCAGTGGGCTCAGCAGTTTATCGAGTTGGATCTTGAATGTTCACACAAAACTTTCTGTCTGGCCATTTGCTGCAGTGTGAAATGAGGTAGTGTGGACGAGGGAAATCCCATTGGCAGCACATAATTGCTTAAACTCCGTCGAAGCAAACTGTGGACCGTTATCCATTATGATCGTTTTGGGGACTCCGTCGACAGCAAAGAGGCGCTGGAGAAATTCGATAGTCTCAGCTGAAGTGGTGTTCATCATGTGGAGGACATAAGGGTATCCCGACCCCGAGTCGCTCAGGATGAGACACTGGGATCCATGAAACAGCCCTGCGAAATCCAAGTGGAGACGTTCCTGTAGAGCTGCTGAATCTGGCCACGAAATATACTGGCATGGGGGTGATGCCTGATGTGTTTGGCACGTGGTGCAAGCTGACTCAAGGAAGGCAATGTCTTTATCCAATCCGCGCCAGTAAAGTGTCGGCAGGCCAACTGTTTGGTGAGGACAATTCCTGAATGGAGGAGGTCGATGCCACGGCGCCACAGTTCATGTGGTATGACCATCCGGGTAACGTCCGAATCACTATGCAAAAGGATGACACCACCGCAGAGAAAGAGACTGTGCCGATGATCACAAAAATGCTGGCCTTCCGCATGGCTGTTCGGCCAACCCGTAGTGATTTGATGGCGGAGAGCTTGCAGTGTCTGATCCTGAGCAGTGGCCCGCTGGACCGCAATGGTATCCAACGGAAGCGCGTCCAGAGCTGCGTCGAAGTTCGGCTCCACATGGAAACAGACCAAGGGGAGATGTCAAATGCACTGACTGTTCCGGAAGGCAGCTGGGGAAGGAGATCGGCGTTTGCGTGCCTTTCAGAAGTGCGACAGACATCATCAAAGTCGAACATCGCCAGGAAGAGCGCTGAAATGCAAAAGGCGGCGAGCTGTCCAGGTGGGCACTGTTGCACACTGGTGAAACAAAGAAACTAAAGGTTTGTGTTGAGTCTGCACAGTGAAATGACGACCATAAACGTAGAATTTCGTTTAGGCGAAAACGACCGCCAAGGCTTCATTTCAGTTTGACTATATTTGGTTTCAGAGTCAGTTAATTTTTTGGATGTGAAGGCCACCGGCCTCTCAACGCCGTTTAGCACTTGCGAGAGAACTGCCCCCAGGCCATAGTCCGATGCATAATCGGCAACGGTGAGGGGCAGGGAAGGGTCGTAAGCGTCGAGACAAGGAGGTTTGCTGACTTGAGACTTGTGAAAGCCTGCTCACACAACGTGTCCCAAGCCCAACGCACACCCTTGCGCAACAACCTGGGTAGAGGCTCCGAAATCTCGGTGACGTGGGGTATAAAACTTCGGTATATGTCAATTTGACCGAGGATGGTTTGCAGTTCCTTCAAATTAGTGGGAGCAGGCGAGTTTTGAATCACCTTGACATACTCCTTAGAGGCGTGTATGCTGCAGGCATCAATCGTGAACCCAAGATAACTTATCTCGCGCTCAAAAATGTTGCACTTTTTTTCCGGCAATACAGGTTAGACTCAGAATAAACCTGAAATACCCTATCCAGCTTGTCTGCGAGGTCCACTGCGGACGAGCCACCGACGATTGCATGGTCCAGGTAATTTGCTGCAGCGGGCACCTAACTTGCGATATGTTCCAAATAACGTTGGAAAATGGCGGGTGATCTGGAAATGTCAAACGGGAGGCGGCTGTACCGGAAAAGGCCACACGGAGTATTGATGATTAGGATCTGCTGCGATTCCCCGTCCTGCGGCAGCTGCCAATAAGGATCATGCAAATCAATTTTCGCGTAAATGGTTGAGCCGGCAAGACGTGTGAGTATGTCATCCACAGATGAGACAGGATGTGCATCGATGACGGACTGAGAATTTACTGTGACCTTAAAATCGACAAACTTGCGTAAAGCACCGTTCGATTTCTCGACTAACACGACAGGCGTCGCCCAGCGGCTGTGCGCGACGGGAGGAAAGATGCCTACGTCTTGTAAGCGGCGAAGTTCCAGCTGGAGCCTGTCTCAGAGAGCAAAGGGGACAGGATGGGCCTTAAAAAAAAACGAAGGATAGCAGACGGAAGAAGCTGAACATGTACAGTGAAATCCTTCACACCTGGTATGGAGGACGAGAACAAAGGTTTGTATTTGCTGAGCAACAGGGCGAGGAGGGTATCCATGGAGGTGATCTAAACCACCTGTACCTCGTCCTGCTGACAAACCCAGGTGACCAAAACTATCCAAATCCAGAGGGTTAGTAGCGCGGTGGGAGCCGATCACCAAAAACTGAGCGGTGAAGGAACAACCTTTGTAGGAGATTTGTGTTGAAAAACGCCGTCGACTGATATATGGTGATTACTGAAACAACGCAACTCGCGAGTGTACAGAGACAAAGCTGACGAGCCCAGGCGTTGGTATGTGGCACCATCCACAATAGAAACGGAAGATGCAATGTGAATTTGGAATATGTGCCACATCCAGGGTAAGGAGAAAACGGGCTCACGACTGGGGAATGATGGAAAAGACTTATCCATCAGTGGAATGCGAGGCTTACAGGTCCTTTGGTGACGATTCGTGACGAGCCTGTGCGTCTACACGATGTTCCTGCGAATCCTGACACACAACAGCGATATGGCCCGTTCGGCTGCAAGTCTTGCACCTTGCTCGCCGGGGGCACTCCGACCTCTGGTGAATCTGGAAACAGTCCGGACAAGATGGAAAATGTGCGAAAGACTTTTTCTCAGGAAATGTACCAACGGTCCGGCGAGACTCCTGCTCGGCGCTGGGCAACTGTCGAGCCGCGAAAACAGCCGGATCAAGACGCGGCAGTTGAAGCCGGTGAGACTATTCTAACGCACGAATGATCGGCAGACAGGTGTCGAGGGACAAGTCCTGTAACTTCAAAATGTCAGCCAAAGACCAACGTCTGGTGCGTAAAACAACACCATACCACGTATCAACAAAATGGCATCGGACTGCTTGCAGGCAACGTTGGCGCACCGAAATCTGCAATCGCGGGAGAGACCCTGGAGCGTCGTAATTCATTCCCGATATGTCTGACCTGGTGACTTTCGACAAGAAAAGAAAGTCTGATGGGCGGAGGTGACTTGTACCTGTGCGTCAAAGTACTAAGAAAGGGAGCCCTTAAAATGGGTAAAGGAGAGATCTTAAGGTGACTGCTCAGCGTCCAATTGTTGAATTAAACGATACACCTGTTGACCGATTGTTGCTAAAAAAAAAAAAAAAGCCCGACTTCGATTTTCGTTGGGGATCCAATGTGCCAGTAAATGTTGTTCTACCCATTCAGCATAATTTGACCATGGTTCAACAGACTTATCGAAAGCCGGAAACGTCGGTGGAGCCATGTTTCAAAGGGTTCAATTTACCCGCGATGATATCAACTCTATGAGCTACATCCTGCAACGCCAGGCAGTGAGGGCAGCGTTCTGACTTTGTGAGCGCTGCTCAATATACTGTAGAGTACCCGTCAAGGACTGAAGAAATTTCTCTAACGTAGCCTTTTCGACCGAAAATGAAAGTTTTATCCTCATCACCAATAACTGTAGTGTCCTGCGATCGTACAAGAACAAGAAATAATAACCCCCAAAATACTACGCTACACAATTCCAAAGTGGCGTTATGCCCAACAAGATCTCTGTCACATGGCTTTTCACCAGGTAGTGCTGTGCTTATGCGGAAAGTTTGTTGATGTTTACACTACTGGCGATGTTTTGATATGAGTTCTTCGGCAGCCCACCTTGCTTGTCTGTTTTGCAGACCCCCTATCTGATAAGGGGCCGCTACGACACAGACAACTCTACCCAATGCTCAACAGGGAAAATAGTCTGAATAGGCAGGTGTCGAGCTCCACATACATGACACTGATTAGACCTCTGATGACGTACGCATCTCCCATCTGGGGACACGCAGCTCCTACACACCTGCGCTGCCTGCAGATCAAACAGAGCAAAGTGCTACACATCATTAGCAACGCTCCACGTTACACCCACACTGTAGATCTTCACAATGAATACCGCCTTGAAATCCTCAAGGAAGTATTCAAAAAACACGCCAGACGACTATTCACGAGCTCGAGACATTCAAACAACCCGTACTCTGGGAAACTATTATCACACCACAGGTGGAAGCATAAGTGGCCAAAGAGCTAGTAGCTAGGACATAACCACCTGTGGCAAGCTAACGTATGCCCACAAGCGACAACATCGGCAAGCCCCTGCGTATCAGCAACATTTACTCGATATGCCACCTGCTATTAAAGCCAACCAACAGGCTAAGCAGGATAACCGAAATGCTTGCAAACTAACGCACAAACAAACCGCCAACACTGCCCTACACTGTAAATGCGATATACGACCCAGCGGACACAAAACGATGAACCTAACTGTTGAGATATGCTGACGCTGATCGAGAAGCCAACACCGGCACCCAGCAGCAGCCGCCGAGTAACACTACCGCACATAAAAGGTATCGACCAACATGGTACTCACTACTAACAAAGCCTACCAGGCAGCAAGAAAACCCATACTGCTCTTACAACCCGATCCAACTATCGCAGAGGTTTTTTCCCCTTGGCTCTTCCCTTGGCATTTTTTTCCTCTGCCCTTCAGACCGCAACCTTTCGTTCAACTTTCGACATAATCTCTCTCCAGACGAGCGCGCATTAATGGTTAATCACAATCAGACGTACGCAGACATCGCAGTACTCACATCCTGCGAGACCTCACTTAGTGAGAACTGACCAATATGCAGAGATGGCAGTAGACCTTTAGTATTGGCCATCACGCCTGTTTGCGCATAGAGGGGCTCCACATACAGAGATTGACTTCATAAACACTGAGATGCGGTAGAAATAGCCGCATCATACTGATGTTTTGATACATTTATTCTGTACTACTAAGTCACTCGTAGTGTCGAGTTAAAGTAAGGAAATCACTGACAGCTGACAGCGCTTTTCACAGCTTTCAACTGGGGAGCGCCAACGGTTGTAGATTGGAACAGTAGCCAATTCGAGACCTGTGAGGAGGTATAATCAAAGATGTTTACAAAATCGCGTTGTAGACACCCGAAGCAACAGCCCCCAGCGTACAAAAATTGTTCGGGATCAAGTTTCCTAATTTGGATACTGCACTTATACGTTTGTACATTATGCATATTTCTGTGTGTGACTGTATCATAATTTCAGAGGTGTTTTCGCGAATGTATGAAATGAAAATTTTTCGATACTTCACTACAAAGACTGTTCATTTCTTTTATTTCCGTATCTGACAGAAAATTGGCTAAATGAATGCTCGGGTTCAAAATGGTTCAAATGGCTCTGAGCACTATGGGACTTAACGTCTATGGTCATCAGTCCCCTAGAACTTAGAACTACTTAAACCTAACTAACCTAAGGACATCACACAACACCCAGCCATCACGAGGCAGAGAAAATCCCCGACCCCGCCGGGAATCGAACCCGGGAACCCGGGCGTGGGAAGCGAGGACGCTACCGCACGACCACGAGATGAGGGCAATGCTCGGGTAATACCGGGTTTGTCGGCTAGTATTGTGTAAGTGGTTACGACAGAGAAGCGATCATCCGATCGGCTTCGAAGAAATTATTGTTTCTAGGCGTTGAGACACAATAATTTGTCGTCAAAGCAGCTTATATCAGTGGGGTCCCCATTTTCGACAAGTATTGTCGCAAAAATGGTTCCCACTGCTCCACTTCGTGATTTTCTTAACGCGTCACGTGCGCGTAATGCCTGCAGGTGGCATTCATTCCCTCGCTGGGCAGTGCCCTTTATGTTTTTATTCCTTTTTTTTTTTTTGAGTCTATTTCCATCACCGCTTTTTCAATATACAGGGTGGACAGCAGGAAGAATGACTAAATCCCTATCCCTGCGTTCGACTGTTTTTAATTCGAGCACTTGGCTGCTCGTTTTCTTATTTTGCCCTCTTGTTTCTTACACGTAATTCATTTCTCTATTTATCCATATAGCTCTAGCCATTTCCCAAGAATTTCAAACAACTTGCCCCATTTTACGATATCGAATATTTTATCTAGTTTTTGGTATCTTTACTTTTTCCCAAAGCCAAACGTATCCCCCACCTAAGAGACACACAGGTCTATATTTCGTCATCAGCTTAATTTAAGCGAATTGCACTATAGTTACCGGATTTATACGCCATCGCTATCTTCGGGATCATATGGCTAATATTCATCCGAAAGTCCGATGGTATGTTTACATTTTCATAGATTTCACACACTAATTTGAATAATGGTTTATTAACCATTTATCCCAATGGTCGGAGGAATCTCACTGAAATATCTCTTACTTATGTTTGTATGCTCACATGTCACCCAAAGTTCTGTCAAATACTCAATATAAGAGGGTAAGTCAATTATTATAACAACAAATAAGCAAATCGTGCGTCATCAACATAAAATGGCAGTACTACCAACACAAACAAAAATTTTACTGTAATCAAATAGGAAACATACAAGAACATCATTTTTCGACAGCGTTTCAACGCACTTGGTCCATCGTTGTAGAAGCTTCCTGATCCCTCATAAAAGAAGGTTCTCGGTTGAGGTGCGAGCCAGGAATGAACCGCTTCTTTCTCTGCTTCGTCCGAGACAAATCGACCACCCCTTAATGCCTGTGTGAGTGGACCAAACACGTGATAGAAGGGGAAGATCGGGACTATATGGAGGACGATGCAATACTTCATATTTTAGTTTCTGTAGCGTTTCAGCAGTGGGGCAGCAGTATGCGGACGGGCATTGTAGTGCAACAACACAACATCTTTTAACAGCGATCCTCGGCGTTTGCTTCGAATTGCAGTCTTTAGCCTGGCAGTAAGCATCTCACTGTAACGGACACTGTTTGTTGTTGTGACCCTTTCCCCATAATGTTCCAGTACTGGACCTTGTGCGTCCCAAAAAACAGTAAGCATCATTTTCCTGCAGGTGGATGGGTCTTGAATTTCTTTTTGCAGGGCGAATTTGGATGTTTCCATTCCATACTCTACCGTTTACTCTCCGGCTCGTAATGATGGATCCATGTTTCGTCACTAGCTGTTTAAGAAGTTTTCCCCTTCGTTACCACAGCGATCCAAATTGTTTTTTCAGATGTCCAAGCGCGTTTGTTTATGCAACTGTGTGAGTTGTTGGGGGCCCGGCTTGCACAAACTTTATGAAACGCAAGTCTGTTGTAGATGATTTCGTAGGTAGAGGCGTGACTAATTTGCAGACGATGTGCCAATTCGTCAGTTGTTAATCATCTGTGTAAGAGAATCATTTCACGTGAACGCTCAATAGTTTCTTCATTTGTGGAGGTAAACGGTCATCCGGCTCCATCATCGTGCGACCATTTCAGAATTTTTTAATCCATTCGTAGAAACTCAGTTGTGGCAATACACTGTTCCCGTACTGTACCGAAAGTCTTCGATGAATTTCGGGCCCTAATACTCCTTCTGACCACAAAAAACGGATCTCTGAACGTTGCTCTTCTTTGTCACAAATAGACAGCGGAGCAGCCATGATTAAAAGCATGGCAGCGATAACGAAACTACGAGGGTGAGTCAAATGAAAACCTTAAATTTGTAATAACAAATCGAAATTTCGCGCTGTTATTCTGTAAGTTGGTAAGCGTGCTACAAACTGCGTGCAGAATGGCCTGTAGGTGGCAGTATAGTGCAGATATACACATACCGTCGCAGTATCAGTAGAAAGATGGCCGCCCCACTTGCGACTTGCACCAGCGAAGAACAGCTTTCAGTTATTCGGTTTTTGAGTTGAGAAGGTGTGAAACCTATTGAAATTCATCGACGAATGAAGTTCAGTACGGTGATGCATGTTTGTCACAGCAGCAAGTCTACGATTGGAGTAGGAAGTTCGCCGGCCGGTGTGGCCGAGCGGTTCTAGGCGCTTCAGTTTGGAAACGCGCGACTGCTACGGTCGCAGGTTCGAATCCTGCCTCGGGCATTGATGTGTGTGATGTCGTTAGGTTAGTTAGGTTTAAGTAGTTCTAAGTTCTAGGGGACTGATGACCTCAGATGTTAAGTCCCATAGTGCTCAGAGCGATTGTTTTGTTGTTGTTATAGGAAGTTCGCAAATTGTGTGACTTCAGTGGAAGATGCTCCTCGTCCAGGTCACGCACAACGAGTTGTGACTCCACAGAACATTGGAGCAGTTGAAGCCATAGTGAAGGAAAACCGCCGAGTGACAATGAATAACATTGCAGCATATTTACAGATTAGTCATGGGTCAGCACACCACATTGTGGATGATGTGCTCCAGTTTCACAAAGTGTCTGCAAGATGGGTGCCACGGCAGCTGATTCCCGAAATGAGAGAACGATGTGTTGATGCTTGTGAAGAACTTCTTCGGTGCTTTGAACGAGAAGGTGATGGCTTCCTTGCAAGAATAGTTACTGGGGACGAAACTTGGGTTCACTTCCACCAACCGGAAACGAATAGAGCGAGCAAGGAATGGCGCCATTCCTCATCACCAAAACCAAAGAAGTTTCGAACAGAACCATCAGCAGGGAAGGTTATGCTGACTCTCTTTTGGAACGAAAAAAACGTCATTTTGGAGCATTACAAGGCTAGAGGGACCACTGTCACCAGTGCATCATATATAGATTTCCTAAAAAATCATCTGCGGCCTGCAATCAAATCAAAGCGACGTGGATTGCTGTCAGCAGGTGTCCTTCTGCAACATGACAGTGCAAGGCCCCACACTGTCCGTACAACAGTTGCAACACTCACATACCTGCAAAAAATGGCTCTGAGCGCTATGGGACTCAACTGCTGAGGTCATTAGTCCCCGAGAACTTAGAACTAGTTAAACCTAACTAACCTAAGGACATCACACACATCCATGCCCGAGGCAGGATTCGAACCTGCGACCGTAGCGGTCTCGCGGCTCCAGACTGCAGCGCCAGAACCGCGCGGCCACTTCGGCCGGCCACATACCTGCATTTTGAATGTCTTCCTCATCCACCATACTCGCCAGACCTTTCCCCAAGTGATTTCCGTATGTTTGGACCACTCAAAGACGCAATGGGAGGAAAGAAGTACCTTTATGATGAAGAGGTACGCCACGCGGTGCATGAGTGGTTGCGCGGACTATCAAAAGAATTTTTTTCTAAAGGAATTTATGCATTTTGTAAGCGCCGGAGGACTTGCATTGAGCGTGGGGGAGATTATGTTGAAAAGTGATACAGCTTTGTACCACTTCTGCACAATAAATAATATTTAAAAAAATATTTAAGGTTTTCATTTGACTCACCCTCGTAATATAGCAGCTTGAAAATTGCAAAGATATAACAGCAAATAAACAAAGCATGCGTCATCAACGTAAAATGATAGTACTACCAAAATAAACAAAAATATAACTAAATCGTGGATAATAATTGACTTACTCTCGTAATATTGGACCTCTACATCGTACAAATCGGCAACCATTTCGTCTTCTGTTACGTAATCAAACAGTTTGTTCCCCTTGTAGTTACAACATACAGTTTCCAAGGATGAAATCAATCTTCTGCTTTTACAAGCGGAAATCATTTACAGTCTTAAAGTTGACATCCCTTTGATTTTGATTCTTACTTTTAATTGTGATAATGGTCCTGACGCTAAACCGAATGCATTCACTGGCAATCTAAAGAAAAAATTTTTATCATATTGGTAGCCCGCGTATGAGAACGTTTCAGTTATACAAGAACGTAAAGTACCGAATATATCTATTGAGAATCATATAGAGAGGTTCTGTTAAATATGAGCGTTAAGGAGTACGAGTAATTTTGCGTAACAGCAAAAGCTATCATGTTTGACTCCCTAGTTCGTTACATTTATTCATCTATGAGTCTTTTAAACATCGAGCCAATCGTAACTAGTTGGCGAACTATAGAGTCGTCGTTCGTAATTAGCGTGGATTTGCCACACATTTGACATGACCCTCTATGATATGTGTTGATCGCCAGTCGCTCCACAGTCAATACTGGGCTCTGTCTGCATGAAGCTCTCACCGCAGTGTAAATACTGCATGTTTTTTGGATAGATCTGTGTGCAGCGGGATGGTTCCGTAATTTATCAGTTTGTGTTTACAGTGCCAACGATGGGTGGCTGTGTTTGAACACAGAATGTAATTACCAAGTGGCACTTTACGCTAATTTTTCCATTTCAGATGAATGTCGTTTAGGTATTGACAGTGGTAAAAACTAAAAAAAATATACTATCGAAAAAACATGTCGAGTTTTCCTTAATTTCTAAGTTATATACGTTGGTGATTGCTGCTAACTACAGAATAAAACACGTTTATGATTTAAGTGAGGAAAAAATTAAAAAAGAAAAAGTTTTGTGAAATGGTCCATCTAAAAGCGAGAAGTAAAATACATTAGAGAAAACTTTGTCGCGACTTGGAATGGTGTTCGAACTCATGCACAGCAAATCGGATGCCGATTGAGAAAGCGCATTGCCTTTTTTGATATTTGAAAGATTTTCGAGATTGCAAAATTGTCGGAACCTTTTTTTACACGTTCGGACATAGCAGAAATATGTGTAGGTCACACAACAGCAGACTCTACAGTTAGTATAATCCATGAGACAAATACACTCTAGTACTCTTTAAAATTCTTTGTTTCTATATTAAATATTGAACTGCAGATTCCCATTGTTTTCTGTACGCGATTTCGAGCATTAGACGACGGGCGCATCAAATGTTTGACTGAATTGTTTTATATCTTACTCTTGAACAATTATATATATGAAGATGGTATCTGCTCTTTCGGACATGTCAGAAAGAACAGATACCATCTTCAAATATATAGTTAAGGCTCGCCGGCCATTTAACCATCTTCTGTGCGAATGCACAAACCTTGCCCGAACTCTTACGGTAATCGGTAAAGCCGCGAATAATGAGTGCAATGGGCAGGTGCACTACGGATATAGTGCGGGACAATAAGTTGGGAATGTGGGTCTCACGGGAGGCGTGCCAGAGGTAAGTCCCTGCAGTCACACTATCTTCTGTGTCCTCGGTGGCTCAGATGGATGGAGCGTCTGCCATGTAAGCAGGAGATCCCGGGTTCAGCAATAGCATGTATAGCCTATGCTGTGCTAGGCATCTTTACTGAAGATCAGGAGGATATTGGACGAGTAGAAACCATCATGAACACATTCCAAGAAGCGTCAGAAGCCCAAACTAACCCCAGAAAAACAGTACTACTGTCGATAGGGAATCAACGACTCAAACCAGACAGGTAGTGGTACAAAATAGCAGAAAGCCATAAAGATCTTGGAATGTTTATACAGTCTTGTACACTTAGAATGGCCGCATACAACTGGAGAGACGTGTTACACACCATAAGAGGTCTCTCCTGACAGCACGCGAACCAGAAACTAATAATCCACCAGAAAGTAGACCTGATAAACACGACGATCCGGTCGAAAGCATGGTACCTGGCGCAAATCTTAAGCATCCCGGCCGAAATTGCGCGAGCACTTAGAGCGCAGTGTACTACCTGTTGTAGCGTCGAAATACATTCAAAGTGGCGCAAGCAACGTGCTCGCTGCCAACGAAAGAAGGGGGACTAGGTCTAGTTGATATAAAGACCAAATGTGCAGCCCTCCTATTAAAACGAACGCTCACCATCCAGGAAAAAACCCTCACAGCGTCACAGCCAAGATGAATGCACGATACAATCCTGCATCAGAAGAAGCACCGGTCGACACAAGGCACATACCCTTCAGAATGCGACACGTCAGGCTGCACTACGTCAACAAAAGTTACATTCTGGACACCGTGGCGAACCCCGGACACAGAACAGCCAAGTGAATTACTGGGCCCTCAGGGGAAAGCCAGCAAAAAACAAAATTGAAAACTAACTCCTGCAATACAATTGGAAACAAATATGTGGAAATGTCCCGGAAAATGTGTTGCATAAAGATGCAAAGGAGACTTGGTACAAAATAGTTAACGGATCAGTACCAACCAATCAAAGACTCATCGCAAGCGACAGATGTGACGTATGTGCCATGACCGACACCCTCGAGCACCGTTTCACCTGCGGAAATGCCACCAACATTTGGGAAGTGTGTCAGCAGATGGTGGCGCACATCAACAGAACGGCGCCGGGAAGCATCACAGTGGAAGCAATCAGCGCCCCAGACTGAGACCCATTTCCACGACCCATGTGACTGGCGACTCTCTCGATCCTCGCCATGACGGCAGACCGACCAGCTGGCCTTCCTGATGGACCTCTGGGAGGAGAACAAGATGACCCAGCAGCACAGGCGCTACCGCGAGAACTTCAGAAACTTCCTGCAGATTCCACTGCAGACAGCGATCGCCAGAGTCCTCCGCAGCCTGTGGCCCTCAGCATCGCCACCAGCCATCTCACCACACTCACCACAAGAAGATAATAGTGAAGAATAGTATTCTAAAGTGTTTCTTCTTAGTGAAATCAGTGCTACAAAGTGCTCTCACCAAACATCTGTCATACTCACAACCAAATCAGAGTCAAAAATATGCTCAGTAGTGCTAACAGTGTTTTTGGTTATTTTTACTATATTTTCTAGGATACAAGCATTACTTAGTGAAAAGTGCCAACTACTCACAAATGTTTTTCGAATGATTTCCTTTTCTATGTGCTTTATAAAATTTATATTGTTTAATCACACTGTCCTCCCTGCCTCTCTTATATGATATGACATAATTTATCTTTCTTCTTACATTTATGTATAATTTATGGTATGTGAAAAACTTCGCATCAAGCCTAATTCAATTCCTCTAGCACAAGTGAATGAGTTAAACATTTGAAGCGAAACTGTCGTAGAATGGAAACGGTACATTTCCGAACATGGGTTAGTATTCAGAACATTTTGTACTTGCTTCCCTCTGCAAGTCCTGGAAGTTTGTAATGGGAATTTCCGAACACCCTGTATACAGACTCATACATTTTAGAGTATAGACATCTCTCTTTCCGTTGTCAGATGTTTACTGCTATGGGTGAATACTTACGTGAATTACATTCACATCCCTCCCGCACCCCCTCCCGCCACCGCCAAGCTAAATTTCAATCATTGACAGTGTTTCACTTTTAGGTAATATGCGTTCACTTCGAAACACAAAGCATGATACGGCATATTACGAAAGGAATTAACTAAATATGGGCGATACCATTGACATTCAGTAGTACGCGTTTGTCCTTATACATTTGTGACTATTAAAATTGCAACAATAAGAGCAGCAAATAAGCAAAATTTGCTTGTTGTGTGCATACCGTAATTTAGGAAGAAAACATGAATTTGTGTGTGATTTGGAGGTATAAAGACTGGTGTCACATTTCGTGGCAACAACGGCTCTATCCCGAATGAGCGTCGGGTTGATCCCAGCTTAGTTACGCTTACGTCATTCATATGTCACTAGTGACTGGCGTGTGCTGGCGTATTGCTCTCTCGGCAACCCATGACCAGATGTTTTCAATGGGTTCAGATATGGAGAAAATGTTGTCCCGGGTGGCAATTGAACATCCTTATATCGAGATAGGACGTGGCAACACCGCCAATATGTGGTGGACCAGATGTTTTCAACGATGAACAGATCTGGAGAACCGGCTCTCCCGAGTGATCGCTGAACACCCTCTTAGTCGAGGTAGGTTCTGAGAACACAGCAACATGCGATCTTGCATTATCTTGGAAAATAATATCAGGGTAACGAAAGTAGGCAGGGAGCAACCGGTTTCAACGTCAGAAATTTAACGTTTTATGTTCACCGGCGTTGCGAATCAAACGTGATCGGGTTCTCGGTGGCACCTCTTATCATTACACATTCCCGCCCCCCTTTCCCATGCCCCCCCCCCCCCCCCCCCCACCCAGATAAAGTCCAGATGATTACCAATGTAACACTCGTAGTATCCACACATGGAGATGTCCTTCATGATGCTCTGCACTTAACGAGGACTCACCTGAAAAGAGGACGAATTACTTATCTTTTACACTGTTCAGTCAGAATATTATGATCACCTACCGAATCAACGGTATGTCCACCTTTGGTATGGATAACAGCGGGTCGTTGCATGGAAGTAATGAGACCTTCGTAAGTAGATAGAGGGAGCTGGCATCACAACTGCACACACAAGTCACCTAATTCCCCGTAATTCCGGGGAGGGGCCGATGAGCTTAGACGCTACGTACAGTCATATCCCAGATGTTTTCAATCGGTTTCAGATATGGCGAGTTGTGGAGGGGGCAGAAAATCAATTGGAACGCACTACTGTTTTCCTCGAACCATTATACTACATTCTGGGCTTGTGACATGGTGGATTATCTTGTATCAAGATGCCACTGCCGTAGGGAAGCATGATCGTCATGAAGGCGTGTAAATGGTCTGCAACCAGTTTACGATATTTCGTGGCCCATGGATGCCTACGTGAATGTTTCCCAGAGCATAATCGAGCCGCCGCCAGTTCTTCTCCTTCTCAACGTACAGATGTCAATGAGCTGTTCCCCTGGAAGACTAAGGATTCGCGACCTCCACCGGAATTATGAAGAAGGTATCGGAATTTTTCAGCCCAAGCAACGCTATTTCACTCGGCAACGTCCAGTGCCGATGGTCATGTGGTCATTTCAGTCGTAGTTGTCGATGCCCTGGTGCTAACATTGGCACCTGCACAGGTCGTCGGCTAGGAGCCCCATCGTTAGGAGTGTTCGGTGCACTGTGTGTTCAGACACACCTGCACTCTGCCCACCATTAAAGTCTGATGCTAGTTCCACCACAGTTCGTCGCCTTTTTAATTTTAGCAGTCTGCCCAGACTATGACGTCTGACGTCTGTAATGAAGCGTAGCCGCCCAACACAACGACGTCTGGAAGTGGTTTCACCTTGGGTTCGCCACGTGTTGAAGACACTCACCAAAGAACTATTGGAACACTCAACAAGTCGTGCAGTGTCCAAATCGTCTGTGGCCAGTCTCCGGGCCATCACAATATGCCACCGCTCAAAGTCCAGCACTGGACTCGGTCAACCCTAGGAACATCTTCGGGTAGCATCTGAAGAAAACAGCGCGCTACGCCGTCGAAATATCGTGCGAGAACGACGCGAACATGTCAATAACAAATCTGCTTTGCGTGACATAATAGTGTGAGAACCTCATTGTCAATTGTGGAATTAGAATAATCAATTTCTGTACAGCAGGAGAAGAAAAACACTATATATTATATTCAAGGAGAACTTCCTGATATTTTTACATACGCTTTTGGCTCCTTCCCTCTACCTTTCGCGAATGGCGGCGTGAGAATAATGACAATCGCTAAAGTTCCATATGACACGTAATTCCTGTAATTTTTTTGTCGTGGTCACTTCGCAAGACATATATGGGAGAAATTAATGTGCTACCCGACTCTTCTTAGAACGCTCCGAGATCAACGCCTCTCCATAAAGCCCTGCCGCCGAATGAAAGATCCCGTGACGAAATGCGCCGCTCTTTTTTTGCCCTCCATTTGCAGATGAATTATATATTTTTACGATTCTTCAAATGAATATTGAATTACATTTTTTAAAGATTCTTCAAATGAATATCAATGTGCCATCCGCTTTTCCTCCATTTTATTTCATTTCGTCATTCCACTTTAGGTATCTCTGGATGATTACTCCTCGGTCTTTTACGGGAGTTACTGTTTCCACTGTCGCTAATACTGCGATGGAACGGTAGTGGACTTCTTCACCTACTTATTTAAGTTCAGGGTCACCTGCAAATTCCTATGCCAACTGTAGATTTTTTGTTGGTTTGCTGGTTTTCGCTACAGTCTTCCGGCATTACAATCTTCCTACAGAGTCTGCAAATAGCCTCACGGATCCTCCAAAAGTGTCCACAAGTTCACTAATATAAATTGTAATCTATAACGCGCTCTTAACGTACTCTCGCTCGGTTAAGAACTCTATTTGCAAGGGAGTTTCGTATCCATTCACAAATCTGGTTCGATACTCGGTAAGCTCGTATTTAATCCACTAAACGACGGTGGAGAACCGTGTCGAATGCCTTCCGGCTATCAAGGAGCCGGCGTCAACCTGAGTGTCTTTGTCCACGGCGCTCTGGAGCTCACGGACACACAGAGAGAGCACTGTCTCCCAAGTACTCCGTTTGTGTGCTTCATGTAGATTTTTAAAGAAGAGTTTAACACTGTCCAAGAACGTCATAATTCGTGATCATATATCACTTTCCACAGTTCTAGGACAGACTGACGTCAGCCGGATTAGCCTGTAATTATGAGCGTTTGTGTGTGTGTTTGTGAATTCCTAAGGGACCAAACTGCTGAGGCCATCGGTTCCTAGACTTACACACTACTTAAACTAACTTATGCTAAGAACAACACACACACACCCATGCCATTTCAGCCATTCAGCATTCGTGCGATAATTGAAAGGAGATACGGAATTATGCAGTGAAACAATTTAATTCCTAATTCAGTAACTAGTCCTTGTTTCTCTCATAGTCGCTTTCGGTTCCAGTATGGTCACTGAGGAATTGGAGAGATAATTTTGATCCTCTTACTGCCTTTACGTAAGCTTCTGTTTTCCAAACAAGCTTCCATTCCGCTTAAATCGGAGTTGAAGCTCTAATACAGCTACTGAACGTTAAGAATCTTTTCGACCCTCAGAACCTTGCTAGGTACATACTTATACAATGCTACTGAGTTTTAACCACTTGTGACCGACACCTTCGTCCTCGGCCCTGAATATTTGATGACGACTACTTAGTCTGCAATTTGTTTCCTGTCACTTTTCTACCTTTGTTAAAATTCTTTGTTACACACGGCGTCATTGGTCAAATCATAGACCCATCACTGATTCTGAAACGGACGCTGAGTTAAAACGCATAGGCGACTTGAGCAGGTTGCTGAGGAAACAGGGTTCCCTTGGTGATTGCTGCTGAACCTCCTCTCGAGATACTAGATTTATTAATACAACCTTTATTACAATAGAACATTGCATTGATTGGATAAGAGTGGTCAAACCCACCCTAGACCGCTTGCAATCACAAACAATCATGTACTAGCTTGGGAACCAATGCACATAATATAATCAGGCTTCTACAACAAACAGATAAGTGAAATTAGTTAATTGAAATGACGTACTGTCCCATACGTGCTTTTATTATGCGCTGTAATGTGCTTAATGGACAATAACGCAGGGTACCAGAATAGTATTACAACTTTTTTTACAAATTTAGACTTGGCGGCTAAATATGTCCACGCTGCTAAAACAGCTAATTCTGAATTTCAAAACTTAGCTATGAAATGTACCCTTGACGACCAGAACTCGCCGTAAGGTGGGACTAACACTATCAGTTGGAGCCTTGAATGTCGAGAAGGACAGCTGCAGCGAAGGCACTTTATAACATTTACAACGAGCTGCAACCCCAGCACAGTCCCCCACAGTTCACTCTTCCAGCTCACCAAATTAACTGTCGTCCGAAGCTGCTACAGAACGCCCCGGACCTCACAAGGGCGTTATTATAGTCCGCCTCACCGAAAAAAAGTCTCATATGGCGCGCTGTGCTCGCTTACACCCAAACCTACAGATGTTAAACACTCAGATCGGTGCCAAACGTTGTGTGTCGATTGAGTATCAACCAAAACACCGAGTTAGTTAGTGTTTTGTGCTGCCGCACTGTATAACATGCTTAAACGGTGATTAAAAGTAACACCAGAAGTACGGAGTATAGGAAAGGTGTGTTAATGTGAATATCTTTGGTAGCTCAGTTGGTAGTCTGCTTTAGGCGGTGGCGCGGCACGGACCTGCTGTCCCGGCCGCGGGCGCGCGTGGACGAGGAAGTGTTTACACCGCCGGTACTCGCGCGTGTTGGTTTCTGACTCGATCGCCATGTCACACAACTTTCGAAAGACTACGCTCCAATTTACGTTCGACAATGAATTTGCCAGACCCAAAGCTTTCGAAATAGAGCGTTTTTTGAGGGAAGAAGTTCGTTTACCTGCTGCAGACATAATTGGAATACACCTGTCCATTGTAAGCAGTACAATGTACGTAAAGATGACCGATGAAGCTGCGTGTGAAAGAACTCTCTCCGCTGCTCAAAGAGGATTTAAATTTCGACACTCTGATGGCCATATCAGCGATGTAACAGTAGCTCCTTCAGGATTGGGTGTGAGGGTCATTCGGATCTTTGAAGTGCCGTTTGAGGTGCCAGAATCGATGGTTACTGAATCGCTGCGACCATATGGAACGGTACTTAGTCATACGCCTGAACGATGGGTAAGTTTTAGTACCTATCCTGTGCTAAACGGCGTGCGACAGGTGCGGATCGTCCTTACTAAACATATCCCGTCTTATTTATACATTGGCGGATGTCGAGCTATTGTGATCTACGATGGCCAGCTATGCACCTGTTCTGGCTGTGGTGGAGAAGGCCATACAACGCCGCTTCGTGCAACTGCCACATGGAGAAGCGTCACAGCGAGAAGTTCCCACGCAACTGCCGATGACGTACGTGTCGGTGGCCCGCCGGGAGGTGTTGCCAAGTTCGGAGCGTGACAAGGACGTGTTTATGCAAGAGCAGACCGAGTTACGGGAGCAGGGAAGTGACTCGGAGAATGTCCCTACACCCACGTCACGTCAGTTGAGGGAGGAACATTCCGAAAACTCACGTGTAGCACGCGGCGTGGAAGTAGAGGTCGAGACAGTGGCGCCGGCAACGGACCAACGAACGATCGACGAACACAGTGAGGCAGCAGAGGGCAGGGCACGCAAACAGCGATCGCCGAAGCGTCGCAAAAAGCGTCGCCATAGTTCGGGTGATACGTCACCCCCTAGCCTAGGGGACACGGAAGGTACCCTAGCCGAAGAACTGTCCGACACAGAACACGTGCCTTTAGAGGACGCTGACAGGATTCCGTCAGATGGTGACCGGATATCCTGCCTTTCAGATGGTCCCTCTTCATTGACACCGACTGACCCACCGCTGCCGACGAAGGAGTCAGGGACACCAATGTCCCGGCAGCCACTGTCGAAATACATCAGAGGACGTTTCTCGGATGGACGACCACTGCGACTGGGCGGAACCAGTCAAAGACATACAGGAATTGCCACCCCCAAATGATGACCACTCACCTACAGGATGCACACCACGGAACGACAACAAAGGAGGGCAGCCCATTGGCGGGCATCCCTCTGAGCACGAATAGTGGACTACAGCCCTTGGAGTTCTCAATGACATGACACGAGCATGACAACGACAACGAACCAAGCATATAAGGTGGACACAGTGAACATTAACACCGCACGTTCGCTTGCAAAGATGCAACTTCTCCGGGACATGATTTACGCCACAGACGTTGATATTCTGCTGATGCAGGAAACCTGCAATGCTGCTTTTCCCGACGTGCATGGATACAACACTTACCTAGCGCCGACTCCAGATGGAGGACGTGGCACAGCGATACTAGTCCGGGAAGGGATTCCGATGTGTGTCCTCGGTTACCTTCCTTCGGCTCGGGGTTTGGCTATGACTGTGAACGGCATTCGTATCGTCAACATCTATACACCCTCCGGATCTGACAATCGACAGGCGCGTGCACGATTCTACTCGGAGGAGATTGCCCCCCTATTCCATGCGAGGTATGACCACATCTTGGTAGGGGGGATTTTACTGTGTACACACACCGAAGGATCAAACTCCTAATTTCAGCTCCTGCCATGCAATGAACACGATCTGCCGGGACATGGCCCTTATGGACACGTGGGAAAAGATCCATGGGCAGCGAGAGGGCTACACGTATTTTACTAGCCACTCGGAGAGCAGGCTGGATCGGATTTATGTTTCTGACGGATTAAAAGATCATGTGTTGGCTGCTGAACGCTGGCCCACAGCTTTTACGGATCACCTTCCATATTTATGCACGTTAACCCTCCCACGGCAGCGGGTCTGGCGGAGTCGTAGTTCCTGGAAACTTAATTCATCCTTATTGGTGGATCTCGAATGTCGCCAGCGGATCGAAGAAACATGGCAGACTTGCACTCGCCGTCTGCCGCTGCACCGTACGGGTCTTTCGTGGTGGCTGCAGTGTGCAAAACCGGCGATACGAAGAGCTCTCATAACGCATGGCAAGGAAAAAGCGAAATGGCTCCGAGATACACTTGATTATTACTACATGGTGCTCCGCGACCTGTCCTCCAGGGCCCCATCGCCCGAGCGTCAAGCGGAAGTCCATCGCATTCAGGCCTGCATTTTATCGATCACGAGACGTCGACAGGAGGGACTTTCGATCCGTGCTCGGTGCTTGGACAGCGTCGATGGAGAACGTATTGGCATGCATCATGTGTCCAAGGGACATGCGTGTAATCGCCGATCCCTAATCACAGTGCTCCATGATGACGATGGTCGGCCCTTGACGTCACAACAGGACATTGCTGCTGAGTTTCTGGAGCATTACCGCCTCCGTTTCACTGGAACGCCGACGGACAATCGGACAGGAGAACAAATTTTGCGACAGATGCAAACGGAGGTAGATGGTCCGGAAGCAGAGGCGCTATTGGAACCCCTAACGGAAGACGACATCCGGGGCACACTCGCGAAGGGTGCGGTGCATAAATCCCCTGGGCCAGATGGGTTGACACTCGAATTTTATCGCGCATTTGCGGATTTAATGATGTCGCTGTTGGTATTGATGTATAATGAGTTATTGAGCCCTGACACGGACGTTCCGTCGCAGTTCATGGCGGGACTGCTCATACCAATACCGAAATCGACAGCGAGTGTCAGCGCCCATCAATTTAGACCGCTCACGATGCTCAATACTGACTATAAGATCTTTGCGCGAATGTTGGCGGCAAGGCTCAAGATTGTAATATCCAAAACAATACCACCAGATCAGGTTTGTCTAGGGGTTCGGAGCAACATACATTCTATCCTCGGCGAATACCGTGACGTAATTTCTCTGACGGAAGCTTGTCGCATGGGAGCGGCGTTCGTATCGGTGGATTTTGATCGTGCCTTTGACAGGATCAACCATGGTTTCCTTGACTCGACCATGCGACGCATGGCGATACCACAGGATTTTATTACCTTCCTCATGCGCCTCCTTCGCGGCGCTTCTTCGACGGTGAGAGTCAATGGCAGGGAGGTAGGAACGATTCCTGTTTGCAGCTCAGCTAGGCAAGGATGTCCCTTGTCGATGATACTGTTCACAATAGCGCTCGAACCATTGATGCAGACTCTTAGACGGACTCTAACAGGCGACCGACTCCGTGCGAGCTCCTTCACGTGTCGTGCATATGCCGACGACTTGATGATATTCGTCTGGTCGGAGAACGAAGTAAGTCAGGTGGTTACCCCTCTTACTACGTACGGAGTAGCTGCGGGAAGCAGGGTCAACATGAATAAAACCAAGATCATGCACATCGGTCGAGGGCTGGACGCTCTGCACAGTCCGTTTACGACGGTGGACATCTTGCGATGCTTAGGTGTATTGTTCGCCCGATCGCTAAGGCAATCAGCGGCGGCGAGCTATCGACGTCTCCTCCAGAACGTCCGACTGCACATACGCAACAATTCACTCCGAACGCACGACCTGCTCCAAAGGGTGGACTACACTAATGTTCACCTGGCCTCGCGACTGCCGCACCTGGCACAGGTACTGCCAATGCCACATGATATTGCTGACAGATAAATGGCGGCCTTTGGATACTATGTCAGCCAAGGAATGTTGTTTAAGATCAAATACGAGACTTTAACTCTCCCACACCATTCTGGAGGACTTAACCTCACGGATGTGCGGAACAAGGCTCTAGCTCTATACCTGCGAGCGACGCTACGCACTTGGAACCAACGGCAACACGCCATCACGTCGGCCATCCTGGATGTGCTTCTTCCCACGTCCTTTGAACCACCGGTGGCGGTAGGCGCAATCTCGCCCTCTTTTTCTCACGTCGCGCGATTTTTTGTTGATTTTAGTTATGTTCAGTTACAGATACCTTCTACCAGAATCCCCACTACCCGTGAGATATATCGATACTTGCGGCGTCATCATGGCAGCAATGTTGTCGAACTTACATACCCAACACGAAACTGGCGACAGATTTGGCGAGCTGTCCATACACCTCTCCTCACCACAGCAGCGCGATCGTCATGGTATACACTAATCAACCGCAAGACCGTCAACCGCCAACGATTGTACGACATTCGCATGGTAGATTCCCCGCTCTGCCTTACATGTGGCATGCAGGACACCGACGAACATTCTCTGCAGTGCGGTGGGGCAAAGGATGTTTGGCGGCTGACGCAACGCATCATGGCCCTTCTCCGACGCACCGACGAATCAACGATCACGACGGACGCTTTATTTTTCCCTGACACTGTATTTTTCCTCTCACAAAAAACTTCGGCAATCCGATGGATTGGAGGACACGCATCACACTACGTGCTCTCGCGGACCTTGATATCGGGCATGGACTATTGGTATTATCTACTAGAACAACACGAAATCATCCGACGCCACTCTAAATATAAAACGCATTTTGCGAACTTTCAGGGCAGCATGTTTCACAACCCCCCGAAGCGGTGGGGGTCCCAGGTTTACGTTGTTTCGAGGGATAGGATGTACTCCCAGTGAAGTGAAGAGGATGTCACTTCAGCCCTATATTTCTTTCCCTTGTCTTTTATACATGATTTTTCTTTTGGGACATTAAAATTAAATGAATAAATAAAATATTATTGTTACTAACACAGAAATTACAATGTACAATATTTCCTTCCTGTTGCCTCTCCCTTATTTATCCTGTCAGGAGACGGGGACAGCGTGGCCAGGCCTCCAAGTACGACCCCTGCCCACTCTGCCCCCTGACTGTCATTCTGTCATTACCTTTAAAAAAAAAAAAAAAAAAAGTTGGTAGAGCGTCAGATCATCGTACTAAATATCCCGTGTACGAAGCGCACGATAGTGACTTTTTTTGACAGTTTTCGAGTGAAATTTTTATATGGGAGAACATTTTCCTGGCATGTAAAGGGGTGTTTCGGAATTTGTAGCAATTTTCCTTTGGCAGCCTGCTTTCGCTTCCTTAGTTGAAAGTAACAAATCTATGTCGTACATTTGTATGTGTAACATCATACCTATCTACACAAATGTACTCTATAGGTTTGCTACAAAGTTAGAAAAGCAACACTAATTAAAACACAAGTAACTAATAAAAGAAAATTTAAAAAAAACATTAATAATTCATAACGTATCAGTACTATTTGTAGAAAAATTCTACATAAGTGAATTCTAAATTCAACACATTAATCTGTCAAAGTAGTAAATTAATTCATATGAATCAATGGTGATCTTTTTTCCCGGTCATTGATTAATTTTTTTGATAGCGTTGTTGCAAGGATAATAATAAATCTAATAAAAATTCTTGTAGATAGAATTAAGATTGTTTTTCTTGATTTATATCAATCTTCTTGATTGGAAGTCAAAAACTAACGAAGCGAAAGCAGGCTGTACTGACGCTCTAGGAACTCACCTAACAGGGGTCTTCACGTTAACAGCTCACAGACACGCTTTTCCTATACTCCGTAGTTCTGGTGTACTTTCGGTCATCGTTTGCGCATGTTCTACTCGACGACATCACACAGCACGAACTAAACAGGTGTTTTGGTTGATAATCGACGTACAACGTTTGGCACCGATCTGAGTGTTTAACATCTGTAGGTTTGGGTGTAAGCGAGCACAGCGCGCCAGATGTAGCATGTGGAGGTGTGGGTGTTAGTGGCCGTGTGTCACGCTTGCTCCTCACTGTCACAGAGCCACAGCCGGCACCACCGTCTTCCGTGTCACCTCTCACCTCGTTCCGCAACTTTTCTCCCTCTCTCTGTGGGACACTCCTTAAGAACCTCCGCCACGGGGCATGCGCCCACAGGTCACCTACCAGCTATGTCGCTGGAATCGATCGTGATCAAGCAAAATCGATTGGGACACATCAGATGCCCCCACGAATTGAAGTGGTTCGAAAAGTTAATGTCTGTTGATTATTAGGAGACTTATGACATTGTACTCCCGCCTTGGTTCTTTAACTAAGTGCTCGAAGTAATTTTGAAGCAAGTCATTTACCGCAGTACCGTTGATGACATACATCCACTGAACTGAACTTGCAGGGGATCGAGAACGTGCGGCTTTAATTACATTTTATGTAAAATTATGGTCTTCCGCAGCGTCACTGCCGTAAGGAAAACGACTAAAACACGCTGGCCGTATCCTTTCTGAAGCAAGCCAGTAGGCTTCTGCTGGCAGAGCCAATTAACATTGATATTTTATACGCTACTGGCCATTAAAATTGCTACACCAAGAAGAAATGTAGATAATAAACGGATATTCATTGGACAAATATATTATACTAGAACTGACATTTGATTACATTTTAACGCAATTTGGGTGCAGAGATCCTGAGAAATCAGTACCCAGAACAACCACCTCTGGCCGTAATAACGGCCTTGATACTCCTGGGCATTGAGTCAAACAGAGCTTGGATGGCGTGTACGGGTACAGCTGCCCATGCAGCTTCAACACGATACCACAGTTCATCAAGAGTAGTGACTGGCGTATTGTGACGAGCCAGCTGCTCGGCCACCATTGACCAGACGTTTTCAACTGGTGAGGGAGCTGGAGAATGTGCTGGCTAGGGCAGCAGTCGAACATTTTCTGTATCCAGAAAGGCCCGTACAGGACCTGCAACATGCGGTCGTGCATTATCATGCTGAAATGTAGGGTTTCGCAGGGATCGAATGAAGGGTAGAGCCACGGGTTGTAACACGTCTGAAATGTAACGTCCACTGTACAAAGTGCCGTCAATGCGAACAAGAGGTGACCGAGACGTGTAACCAATGGCACCCCGCTTCCAATGTGCGTTCACCGCGATGACGCCAAACACGGATGCGACCATCATGATGCTGTAAACAGAACCGAGATTCATCCGAAAAAATGACGTTTTGCCATTCGTGCACCCAGGTTCGTCGTGGAGTACACCATTGCAGGCGCTCCTGTCTGTGATGCAGCGTCAAGGTTAACCGCAGCCATGGTCTCCGAGCTGATACTTCATGCTGCTGCACCCACGTCGTCGAACTGTTGGTGCATATGGTTGTTGTCTTGCAAACATCCTCAACTGTTGACTCAGGGATCGAGACGTGGCTGCACGATCCGTTACAGCCATGCGGATAAGATACCTGTCATCACGACTGCTAGTGATACGAGGCCGGTGGCATCCAGCACGGCGTTCCGTATTACCCTCCTGAACCCACCGATTCCATATTCTGCTATCAGTCATTGAATCTCGACCAACGCGAGCAGCAATGTCGCGATACGATAAATCGCAATCGCGATAGGCTACAATCCGACCTTTATCAAAGTCGGAAACGTGATGTTACGCATTTTTCCTCCTTACACGAGACATCACAACAACGTTTCACCAGGCAACGCCGGTCAACTGCTGTTTGTGTATGAGAAATCGGTTGGAAACTTTCCTCATGTCAGCACGTTGTAGGTCCAAAAGTGGTTCAAATGGCTCTGAGCACTATGGCACTTAACTTCTGAGGTCATCAGTCCCCTAGAACTTAGAACTACTTAAACCTAACTAACCTAAGGGCATCACACACATCCATGTCCGAGGCAGGATTCGAACCTGCGTCCGTATCGGTCGCGCAGCTCCAGACTGTAGCGCGTAGAACCGCTCGGCCACTCCGGCCGGTCACGTTGTAGGTGTCGCCACCGGCGCCGACCTTGTGTGAATGCTGTGAAAAGCTAATCATTTGCATATCACAGCATCTTCTTCCTTCCGGTTAAATTTCGCGTCTGTAGCACGTCTTCTTCGTGGTGTAGCAATTTTAATGGCCAGTAGTGTAGGTACGTATCTAGTACCACTAGAAAAATCACTACAATAGTAGCTGAAAAGTCATTTGTAGTGAGTGACTGTTGTGTTACGATATGACGCTGCAGTATGCTCAGAATTAATGTTAACTTTCTGTTTCAAACATATTGTTTACCTGAAAGTTGCGCGTAGGTCATGACTGTACGCTGGACCGAGACTCGAAACCTGGACTTTCGCCTCTAGCGGGCAAGTGCTTGACCAACCGAGCAGCCCAAGCAAGAGCCACGGTCGATCCTCATAGCTTTACTTACGCCAGGCCTGATCCCATAGTTCCAAACTTTTTTAGAAGTTTCATAGAAACTTTCGGAACTAGTTCTCCTGAGTTACGCTTGAATGGCTCACTTGGGAGAGCACTTGCCCGCGAAAGGCAAAGGTTCCGAGTTCGAGTGTTAGTACAGTACACGGTTTTAATCTGCCAGGAAGTTTCGTATCATCGCATACTTCGCTATAGGGTGAAAATTCGTTTTGACGACGTCGCCTACTTAGCTTTATAAACAATATGTGTTTTATTAACGGTACCCCGAGACAATAGCTCCTCTCTTTATATCTTTTGATGTCCATCATTTGGCACCGTTGAATATTACTGGTAAAATATTTCCACATGTGCAGCGTTGATTTTTATTACGGATTTGAAGTATTTCCTATTCTACATGGTGGGTTACACTTTGAAACTGTATATACTGCCTGCATTCCTCCTCGTGCTTCACAATATCGGATATACTTCTTTTATAGATTAGCTGAAGTATTTCTTCCGATTTCGTTCGCGCTATAACCACACACCCTGCTACATTCATAGTGGTCTTTGCGACGAAAATTATTGCCTTTTTTATTTTACCCCAATGCTTTCAATTAACTATCTCGGTTACTCTGACTTTTTTGCCCAATTATTGCTACATCGGAGAATATCCACTGCGTATCACTAATTGTGAGTTGGTAGCTATTATTCACTACATCGTACTGTCCACGTATAGTAATGGAATATTGTTTCAGACGACGAAGTGTCCGGTGGATACATATTTTGAGTATTTAAAGCTGTGGTTTGCTCTGCCTTGACAAACTGTTTCCTTCCGAATGGCAAGACGTTTCCTGTAATATATTTTTATTACTACATTTTAGTTTCAATTGAATCGAACCAAATGTGGTCGACCGCTTCTACCACAAGAATTAGACCACAATAGCAGAGATTTTCCTTAAAATTTATGACAGTGGCTCACACAGAAACCATGTTGTTAACACCCACCAGCGTCACGTTTCTGTGCAAGGAAAACACCTTAAAAATGGTTCAAATGGCTCTAAGTACTATGTGACTTAACATCTGAGGTCATTAGTCCCCTAGACCTACAACTAAATAAACCTAAGTAACCTAAGGACATCACACACAGCCATACCAGAGGCAGGATTCGAACCTGCGACCCAACACCTTATTTCGTAAAGTATATATACTTCACGAGAGCATTGTTTTCCTGTCAACTCTCTTTTGATATTTCTGTATTAATATGTTTCGTAATAGAAAGCACTTGCCTTCCCCTCAGACATCACTGGGCAAATAGCAAATTTCATGTAGACTATTTTGTACCTTTCGTGAAATTTCTCACACCCAGGTCACATAAAAAAAGGGAGTAAAACGTAGCAGATCATGAGTTACGCCAAGTTATGATGTGCCTCTGTTTAAGCAGCCGTTGTGACATCATAATCCCATAACTCTATGCCAGTCGGGCCTACATGTGACATGCTTGTTTCATACGTAGGAGACGTGTGTTTATAGAAGAGAATTCCGTGCAGTGTCATATACAGTTAGTTTGGTCGTCATTTATTTGATGGTACCAGTTAATCAAAAGCAGACACCGTATCGTACGTCAAGTTTAAACTGATAAATACGATTGCAGTCTTCATTATCTTTTGAAATCCGATTTATACGTGAGCACCTACGGTCAGGAAAGGCTTGCAGTCATGTATTTCGATCTCGCGGACCACAGGTCCTCGAGAAATTTGTGTGAGGTTTCAAATGAAAACATTCAAGTACTTTAAAACGTCGACTGTTTCATCCAGATTAGCTACTGTTAATTCTAGCTAACCATCATTTTTACCCATAACCTATAAATTGCGGCAGTATTATACCTGGTACTTTCTCCGGTATCATTACTTTCTGGACGAGGATATCTTCTATTTTCAATGACAATGTCCCGTCCTTCACTGTAGGTTTTTCATGTAGAAACGCATTTACTTCCGCTCAACATCCTCTTGTTTCCTTGTACCACCCACCACAGTTCAGTTTCAGACTGATTGTTACCCTGTTGTACAGCTGCACAATTGCGCCTCCCAATTCATATATAATTCGCACCTTTTTAAGCTGAAATTTCTTATTGCTCCTGCCATAACTGCTTTAACTCGCCATTCTCGGTTCTAATCAGTGTGTATCCATTTTCCTTGCGTCTCTCCATTAATAGTTCACACACTCCGGTGGAGCGCAGCTGTCGGTCTCTGCTGTGATAGGGAGCGAATTTGGTGCGGTGGTAGGACTCTGGACTCAGATTCGGGAGGAGTGCGCTTAATCGCCCCATCCGGCCATCCAGATGTAGATTTGTAGTGCTTTATCTTTCCAAGATAAATGACGAAATGATTCCGTAGAAAAACATGCAGCCGCTTTCCTTATCTCTCCAAAGCTATTCCGAGATTATAATCGAGACGTTATTAACTCCTAATGTTCCTTACTTCTTTTGGAGCTCCGATAAGTAGTGGGCGAAACGACTGATCATGTTGTGAGACTTAACAGATTCAATTTTAGAAAGCATATTAGAAAGATCTCACTAAGCTCCACTGTGGCACCTAAAGAGCTGTTAGGAATTTTGATTCACCGATAACCAGGAGAGTGATGGAATAATCCTCTTCGCACTTCGTTCTTGGTTGACGTATAAATTACACTACAAAAACAGTGACTAAGAATTTCAGTGATCGGCCCAATGACATCTAAGAGGGGTGTTCGTAAGTAATGCAACACACATTTTTCTGAAAGAAGGCTGGTTTATTCAGGATTGCAATACACCGTACTATTCCCATTTGTTTTGTCTGCAAGACTTCATTTTTCAACGTAATCTCTGTTCAATCCGACAGCCTTAAGGCACCTTACTGAGAGAGCTTCTAATCCCGCATGGTACCACTCTACTGTCGACGTAGGAGTCAGTGTCTTGCTTCATCGATTGTCTCCACATGGCCGACGTACTGCTTCCCGCGGAGTGCATCCTTCATAGGGCCAAACAGACGGAAATCGGAAGGAGTGATATCCGGGCAGCAGGGTTGATGAGGAAGAATAGTCAAATGAAGTTTTCCGAGATCCTCTCGGGTGCGCAAACTTGTGTGAGGCTTTGTGTTGTTATCTTGTTATCGAGAAGGAGAAGTTCGTTCGTATTTTTGTGGCATCTCCAATTATGAGTGTTCGCGCTTTCCAACAGAGCAGGTGTCACAGCTGTGTTTGGCCGGCAGGCACGCGCGTCGTCGGAGCGACTTGCGCGATCTTGTTGCGATGATGACAGACGCCTCGTCCGTCGACTCACCGTGCTTTTGTTCACTGCCACATCCTTGTAAACATTCTGCAAGTGCCTATGAATATCCGAGACGCTCTGGTTTAGCGACAAAAGAAACACAGTGACAGCTCTCTTCTTGGAACGCACCGACATCACAGAAGCTATTTTGAAGGCAACATAAAGCGTTTCCAACTATCGCAACTTCATGAAACACAGGGGCTGAAGCAGGAATGTTCCACGATGATCCAAATCAAATTCCGCATTTTTTTAACCGCAACTGACGGAGAAAAGAATGGGTTACATTACTTACTGAACGCCCCTCGTGCAATATTTGTTGTAATGTCATTTTCCAGTGTAGATCAATATAATCAAATATGCTGTAACACACTGACATTAATGTAACTTCAACGTCACATATCGGATAACAGCACATAGGCTGTAAGCACCTGAAATGAGTGTTAGGAAAGAGAGCACTATTAATTGCCCAGAATTACACGTTATCGATATCATTGCAGGGAAATAAGTTAACCACTGTCGATTGATGGTCACAACTGGTAACTTATTTCAGAAGGATTAAATCCCCTTCTGACAAAGTCTGAAGCTTCCCATTCATCATGCAGTTGTACATCATCTTTGCGCTGTTCCAAAAGAAATATTTTGTTTTTAATTTGTTGTTGAAGTTAAGCGAAGAAGGGGAACTTTCATTAGTAGTTCATCAACAAGTTTTGATTGTGATTGTAGGTGGTCAGTGTGGCGTACGGCACATAAAGTGGTGAAAATGATACTGAATAACTTCGCAAATATACCAAAACTGACGTCGTAACGAAATAAATGTTATCGGAGAAAAATAGCAAAGGCTGTAATCAATTAATATGATCTGCGAATGTAATTGCAATCTCTGTTCTTTTGCAAAAGAATCACTCTCTCTTCCGTTTTGTTTCTGCGTAGTGTAAGATGTCATTTTGTGACGAAGCACGAAAACTTGTAAGTTTCATGTAATATTTAGCCTAAATATAATGAAATAGTACTTAACAGTGTTGTAAAATCTTATATGTACCAGCTCCTCTATTCATGAAGCGGCAAAATTAATGTCTTTGTGCAAATTTTATAGGGGGAACATTGGTGCAGATGTCAGTGCCATTGTTCTAAATGATAACGGCCCACAGTCGTAACAAATATCATAATATTTGCTAATGCTGGCAATTAAAAATAAATCTAGATGTAGGAGAATTCTCTTGATTAGCGGTTCTTCCTTTGAAACAGTAAAAGTAATCAATTTATCCAATACTGAATCAAATTTAGGGAAAGTGAGTTCGGCAAACTTATTTCGAAACCCACTTAACGAAATTGCGAGAATCTCCTTAGTATTGCATTTTCACAAAAGTAGGGACTGATGACCTTAGCAGTCCCATAAGATTTCACACACACAAAAGTAAGGAATTATTTACAAATGGCTCTAAGCACTATGGGACTTAACATCTGAGGTCATACCCCCATGGACTTAGAACTACTTAAACTCAACTAACCGCAGGACACCACACAAAGCCATGCCCGAGGCAAGACTCGAACCTGAGCCCGTAGCAGCAGCGCGGGTCCGGACTCTTGCGCTTAGAACCGCTCGGCCACAGCGGCCGGAAATAATTTACAAAAATTAATTAAAATTATAATAAAAACATCGTGTCGGGCAAACTAACTGCGAGAAGTACCACAACTGAATCACTGATTTTCTAGTTGTGAAGCAGCCAGAATAACACCAACTCCAACTTTTTGTAACATATAAATACCAGTAAATAAAAGAACCACAACATCAGGTTGTATCTAAGTCTCCAACGACAAAGACAATTCCGTTAACTGTTGTCCGTTATTTCTTCATCATTATGTTAATGTTTTAGAGTAGCCTTTCGTTACAGAAAGTACAGTCACCACACGATGCTGTTGTACCTGGAAGTAGCATTAAATTTATCACTGTACGTGAGTGGTGCTTCTTGTGTTACTGTAAGATTTGGTGACACTTCATTCACTGCGTACAATCACAGCATGTCACTTATTCCGAGACAGTGACCGCACAAGTCTCCAACTACAAAACGTTCCTTTTGGATCAGAAGATTCGGCACTCGTCTATCACAAAACGTAGGTCTACCGAGCCCTGTTACCATAATTTCATTCAAGACTGTCCCATTTATTTGTCAAATGGATTCATATAGGTGCGATACCGTAACTAGAGTTTTGGTCTCAGAACGCATATTTTGGGTTTTAAAGCAGCTCACGGACCACTGTCATGTTCTGTTTGCAGAACCACGTAATGTCCAATTCCCTTGCTGCAATAATACGGCAGTGTGTTTCACGACCTTCTAAAATTTCGCCAATAAAAATCGTGATGTCGCCAACACAGAGCAATATGAATCAACAACTGAGGCAGAGATTTTCAGTGGTGTTCCTGGACTGGCCCTCGATTGAGTACGTGGTTCGATACTATCGACCGCGAAACGGTGCACAAATGGTAGGCACCAGACATAATTTGCACACAACACATAGCTGACAGATACCATAATCTGAACATATGATAACGGAATCCTAACTTTTTGTCGCCCTTAAAGGTCTAGCGCCGGCTTTCCTACAGATCGGTTGCAAGTAGTGGGCATATATGAAACGGAACCGGGTGGAAAAGTAATTTGACAAGACATGCGGGATATCTAGGTAATAAGCGTGTGTGTATGTGTGTATGTGTGTGTGTGTGTGTGAGAGAGAGAGAGAGAGAGAGCAAGAGAGAGTGAGGAGGGTGGGGGGAAGGTGCAAGCGTGTCGAAATTATTTAATTATTCAAAAGGTGTCCATACGAAATCAGTGGATGGGGCAAGTGACGCATGATATGTGCCACGAACAATGAAAAAATGATTAGTATCACTGTGTAACACGATCTCAGAATGAGGGGAGTGCAAATTCAGGGGAAAGGCACCCTGCAGCCAGCGTGGACTTGCGGGTGCTGCCGGGGAGGCCTAACGTGATTACCTGACAGCCACCACCAGGGGCAGCAAGCGTCTCTATTGTTGGCAGGCCTGCCACCCGCGGATTTACAACGTTGGGATTCCCCCGGGCAAAAATCTGTAATTACACGTGCCCAGCCGCTCGGGGTAGCCGTACGGTTTAAGGCGCCTTGCCACGGTTCGCACGGCTCCCCACGTCGGAAGTTCGAGTCCTCCCTTGTGCTTGGGCGTATGTGCTGTACTTAGAGTAAGTTAGTTTAAGTTAGATTAAGGAGTGGTGTAAGCAGGGACCGATGACGTCAGCAGTTTGGTCCCATAGAGCTTACCACAAATTTCCAAATTACACGTGCCCAACGGCATACGTTAGGACGGCTGAGGTTCTACTATTGTGACCCCCATGCTGTAAATTTCCAAGACGTTAGCTGTGCATCGATAACCTGCTGTTGAGGCGTTTCAGGGTTGAAATGTTGATAAACTCCGGGGATGTACGTAATTGCTTATAATGAATCCTCCCACGGCAGCGAAACCAAAATTGCTGTCGAAAAGGAGTACAAGTAAATGCATGTTAACGGGCATGTTTGCGTGGCCATCCTCCGCAGCAAGCACAGAAATATTTGTTCCGTACATAAAAACGCCTTCTCTTGCTGTACGCTATTTTCCCAGACGCGTTTCGCCTTTTTTTACTTTAAGACATCATCAGTGGGATCTACAATGATACAGCTATGATACAATTTTGTTTTTATTTGTGTTACCTGTAGATTAGAAAGTAGTTCACGTCTCACTTTTTATGTAAATAAGTGAATACCAACTGTTCTTCCTGGTTTTAGTTGGCATTAGTGTTTCCTCTCATCTGGTCTCGCCCTGTTTACGAAACATAAGCATGTTGTTTTGGATTTCGAACGTTTTTCTTCCCACTTTTCGTTTTGTTTGCACTCCTTGTTTTGATCTACTATCAGTTTTCTGTCACTAGTATAGACATAACACTCGCATACAGACATAATTATTTTGAGTTTATCAGAGCTCTTATGTTGCACACGCAAGTTTTATAACATTTAATTATGTCGTCTTATTGATTTTTCTTGTCTGTAGGCGTAAAACGAAAACTTTGTTGTTCCATCTACCTTTCATTTACCTGGTTCATTTTAAGTTTAATTGCAGTCATAATTATGTCTTTCACTCTAACAGTTCTTTGACAGATCATTTTTAATTCTCTCTTAGCAGTTCCCAACACGCATCTCCTCATTTGCTCGCTGAGCAACCCAAAGTTTGCGTATGGTTTTAGTTTTATATTTACATGTCTCATTGCTGTAAGAGAAAATTGGCAATGTGCAACTGAAACGTTCCGTTTACGACGTATGCGAAGTTTGACTTTGAATATCGTTTTTAGAGGCCACTCGTAGATCTATAGCTTTCATGTCTCCTTCATGACCATTACAACAGCTACCGCAGTATTCTAGGTTCTGGGTATTGTCTCCTATTTCACACATTATCAATACCATTTAAAGTGTTCCTTCTGTTGTTTTACCTCCAGCTTCAGTCATTTAACTGAAACATCATCTCTTCGTACCTTCTCTTTCTTCATACTTCGTAAGGGTGTGCTGTTAAATCTCATTTAGGAGTCTCGGTCCGCCACACTGTTTTAATCTGCCAGGAAGTTTCACATCAACAGCCGGCCGGAGTGGTTGAGTGGTTCTAGGCGCTACAGCCTGGAACCGCGCGACCACTACGGTCGCAGGTTCGAATCCAGCCTCGGGCATGGATGTGTGTGATGTCCTTAGGTTAGCTAGGTTTACGTAGTTCTAAGTTCTAGGGGACTGATGACCTCAGAAGTTAAGCCCCATAGTGCTCAGAGCCATTTCACATCAACGCACACTCCACTGCAGAGTAAAAATCTCATTCTGTAAACATCCCCCAGGTTGTGGCTAAGCCATGTCTCTGTAATTCCTTTCTTCCAGGAGTGCTAGTTCTGCAAGTTTCGCAGGAGAGCTTCTGTGAAGTTTGGAAAGTAGGAGACGAGGTACCGACAGAAGTAAAGAAAGCTGTGAGGACGGGGCGTGACTCGTGCTTGGATAGCTCAGATGGTGCCGGCACGGTAGCTCTGCGTTTTCGGTCAGAGGGTTAGCTACTCTCTGTAATAAAAAAACTGGATTAACGGATCAACGAAGAACCTAAACAGCGGACGTCCGCCCCAAACAAATTCAACGAACAATATAGAGCAACATGAGATCAACCAAAAAAAAAGATAATATGGTAGAACACATGCGCGCGAAAGGCAAAGGTACCGAGATCGCGTCTCGGTCCGGCCCACAGTTTTAATATGCCAGGAAGTTTCACACCAGCGCACACTCCGCTGCTGAGTGAAAATCTCATTCCAGCAGTTAACATTTTTGCCAAACTTGGTTGAAACCGGTCCCCTAGTTCAGGAGGAGATGTGGAACGTACATACATACATACACTGAGGCGACGAAAGTCATGGAACAGCGGTATGCACATATATAGATGGCAGTAGTATCGCGTAAACAAGACATAAAAGGACAATGCATTAGTGGAGCCGTCATTTGCACTCGTGTGATTCATGTGAAAAGGTTTCCGACGCGATTACCACCGCACGATAGGAATTAACAGACTTAGAACGTGGAATGGCAATTGGCGCTAGAAGCATGGGACACTCCATTTTGGAAATCGTTGTGGAATTCAATAATCCGAGGTCCTCAGCGTCCAAAGTGTGGCAAGAATACCAAATTTCAAGCAATACGGTCAACGCAGTGGCCGACGGCCTTCCCTTATCGACTGATAGCAGCGGCGTTTGAGTAGAGTTGTGAGAGGTAACACACAAGCAACATTTCGTGAAATATTCGCAGAAATAAATGTGGGACGTATGACGGACTCATCCGTTTGGACAGTGGGGCGAAATGTTGCGTTAATGGTCTATGTTAGCAGACGACTGACGTGAGTGCATTTGCTGACTGCATTACGTCCTCTGCAGCGCCTCTCCTGAGCACTTGACCATATCGATTGGAGTCTAGACAACCGTGACCTGGTCAGATGAGTATCGGTTTCAGTTGGTAAGGGCCGACGATAAGGATGAGGTGTGGCACAGAAGCCGCGAAGTCATGGACGCAAGTTGTCAGCAAGGCACTGTGCAAGCTCTTGGTGGCTTCGTAATGGTTGAGCTGTGTTTACATTCAGCGAATTGGGTTCTCTAGTCCAAGTGAACTGATCACTGGCTGGATATAGTTATCGTCGGCTACTTAGAGACAGTTTGCGGCCATTCATGGACTTCATGGTTCCATCAGCCATGGTTTTATTGTGGAAGACAATATGCCGTGTCACCGGGCCTCAGTCCTTCGCGATTGGTTTGAATAACATTCTGGACAATTAGAACGAATGACTTGGTCACACAGATAATCCGACGCGAATGCCATCGAACATTTATGGGACACAAATGAGAGGTCATTTAGTGCACAAGATCCTGCACCGGCAACATTTCCGCAGTTATGGAGAATTACACAGACAGCGTCTCTTAATATTTATTCAGGGGCTTTCATCGACTTGTTGAGCCCGTATCACATCGAATTACCACACGACGCCTGAATAAAGGAGGTACGACACGATATTAGGATGTATTTCATGTCGCCACAGCGTATATACACGCGTATGTACATCAGTTTTTATTATGTGCATGGATATCACTGACAAGCTGGGAAGGAAAAACAAAATTTATCCAGGTAACAAAACCTTTCTTTTAGTGATATGTCGAGATAAGGAACTATTAACTATTAACCAAAACGTGCTAAACTGACAAAGAATACAGAGTGTTTTGAAGAGTATGTAACACGGAAATACACTTCATCTTTGAAATGGGTTATGATTCACACAAGGAAAAAAAAATCACGATAAAGAGGTTTATAAATGTGTTAGGTGTAGTGGCCAGTGATAAAGGTTTACAATGTCGCTTTGGTATGTGAATGGTGATGGAATTTACGAACTTATACAGCAACCTGAAAATTATCGACATTAGTCTTCAGCTTTGATGTGGTATTTATGTCATAATCCTGCAATGTAAACAAAAACAATCAGCGGCACTGTGACTACTGGGAAGGTACTACAGCAGCTGGAGTATAGCGGGGATCAGTGCAGTGTCTCGCTTCAGCCAGCTGGTCACTAGCAAGGGTTAACTGCTAAGCGTCTACGCGCAAACACACTGTCGTTTGAAGAAAATGCAGATCCAGCGATATGGAAAACAAGGTGAACGCCGAGGAACAAACGCGCCTTTGGCATCACAGGAGGCGTACGCGGGCTGAGCCTCGGCCCGGTATTACAAATAACCTATCGCAGGTCGAGAGAACTCCGCTGATGGGAAAAATACCTTTTCCTCGCGTTTCCGCCAGTGCTCCCGCGAGAGCTGAGAGCGTCATAAATCATCTTCAAACTTTGTACGACTTGGTAGCTTATTAGGCAGTTTCGGGTCGGAACTGAGGACCTGGAGCGGAATTTCAAGCAGCTGGCAGCAGGTAGGGGCGGCAGGGGTGTGCTACTGGGAGCGGCGAGGGAGCGCAGCGCCGCAGCGCCAGGTCGACACAGCAGCCGTGTGGGGGTTTGGGCGGTGAGGGGGGGGGGGGGGGGGGGGAGGGGGGCAGCGGCTCTGCGGCAAAGAGAAAACCATTGTTTCGCCTCTACGTTCGACAGTTCATTATGATACCTAGATAAAATGATTTTTATTTCATGGAATTTTCGAATGTTATTCTCTTTTGTCTTACTTAAGACTACAAGAATTTCACAATATCTGGACTATTCGACTTTTTGTGCCATCTAACGACGAAAATGAACATTTATACCGAACCTCAGGGTTACTTTCCGTTGGAGACGAGTGTAAGTAGCTTCATTATTATTGAAGATTTATAATTCCAGTGCCATGTTACGATGATAAGTGTAAATTATACCTTATTTTTAACGAAATGACGTTAAGTACAGGCACGTGCCAACGTCCAGCAAACAAAGTTGTAGTGTGATCCCCTGACCCCACGAAGAGCAGACTGTAAACCCTCCAAACGTCTCTTAACTGCCGCAGATAATTACTTTAATTGCTCTTTTGTAACATAAGCGATCTCAGTTTCCAAACCGCAGTCCATCCTGGATAACATTATTTAATGTTTCATTGTCATTGAATACATTACAGCTGGGGCAATAACAAGCACGAGGAAAGAAACCACCTGCACTCTCGAAGAGACTATACGGTATCCACCTGGAATTATTTATTATAACTGACAGTAATGTCCAAATAAGGGTAGCAAAACTGAGAAAACTTCAATACTGTTAGTATATACTTCACATCAAGAATGTGTTTACCTGTTGCAGTTGTTAATTTCAGTGAATAATGTTGATCTCTATCACTCTCCTCTATACTATAAGCTGCCTGTTTCCGAAAACTATTCTTCCATCTTCAGACATTTGACCACGATCAGCTGTAGCTATATGGAATACGCATGCTCAAGCTGAAATGTCTGAATATTGAATAATAATCTTTCGATATCGATAGTCATTTAAAAGGGGAAGTCAGTCATTTTCAGTTTCATTTAGTAGAATTAATAGTTGTCACATACTGGTCACGAATAGATATTCCTGAGACAGTCCCATATAAAATTTATCCAATTTACCAGAGAGCTTCTCCCAAATACTCTACGCAATTGTAACACGCGCAAAAAAAATAATTATGGCACTACTTGACTAAAAGAAGGAAACGGTTGATAGGGCATATCCCGAGGTATCAAGAATCGCCCGTGTATGTGTGTGTGTGTGTGTGTGTGTGTGTGTGTGTGTGTGTGTGTACGTGTCTGTTTTTTTTGGGGGGGGGGGGGGGAGCAGATACAATTGTAGAGGGAGACCAGGGAGACCAAGGCTTAAAATCGCCCCCATGTCCGAATAGGTATCGTGGCTACTTTCAATGCGGAAGGTCTCGGGTTCGATTCCAGGTACCTGCACAAGTCTTTCCGATGTAGGGAGGTCTGAAATGTGTCCCATAGAGCATCGTGATGCCAAGTGAGAAGCTGCTTGAATAAAGAAGCAGGATTTATCTACCTAACGATAGCGGCTGGAGGGATTGGTGACATGCTGATCAATGTCCCACGATAACAGATCGTTCTATGTAGGTAGCAGTCTGCCAGTCGGAAAGACGTATGGTCTAATCCGCGAGTGGCGTAACGAACGCTTAACTGCAGTAAGCAGGTGAGGATGGACGTAGGTTGCAGTAACTATTCAGAGATGAGGGAGTCTTTCACAGAACAGACTTTGTGGAGAGCTGCACTAAGCCTGTTATCGCCCGCATCTCGTGGTCGTGCGGTAGCGTTCTCGCTTCCCACGCCCGGGTTCCCGGGTTCGATTCCCGGCGGGGTCAGGGATTTTCTCTGCCTCGTGATGGCTGGGTGTTGTGTGCTGTCCTTAGGTTAGTTAGGTTTAAGTAGTTCTAAGTTCTAGGGGGCTGATGATCATAGATGTAAGTCCCATAGTGCTCAGAGCCACTTGAACCATTTTTTTCAGCCTGTTATCGAGCTAAATCAAACGACAATAAACTTATATATTTTTGGTGGCACTGCTACTATTGCATCATGGACCAATTTGGAGACACGATCACCTGACAGCTGTTACTTCTCATAACGCAATAGTAACGGCATACTACAATGACGTGCAAGACTTACGGACGAAAGTAACTTTAGCTTGATCTGTCGCTGGCAAGTCATATCGCTCGATGATACTTGGCCGATACATAGGAAGAGCTGCTACACGTGAAACATTGATGTCAGTAATACCACACTCCTGGGCTACACTCGCGACACTTCGTCCTTCTTCCAGATTGCTGCTGATTCTTCCTCATGTGAAGTCATACAGATATTGTTCAAAAGTGGTTCAAATGGTTCTGAGCGCTATGGGACTTAACATCTGTGGTCATCAGTCCCCTAGAACTTAGAACTACTTAAACCTAACTAACCTAAGGACATCACACACATCCATGCCTGAGGCAGGATTCGAACCTGCGACCGTAGCAGTCGCGCGGTTCCGGACTGCGCGCCTAGAACCGCTAGACCACCGCGGCCGGCTACAGATATTGTCTCCAGGCCCTGTTGAAACGAAGAACAACTGTAAAATGCACCGTAACTACAATGACAGACCATGCGAAAGTTTTGTACTCGAGTGTATTATTAAGTAGCATATATTATGGGAATCCATCGTTGTGGTCGACGGTTGAAGGTTCAGAATCAAATGTGTTGCTGCAGCAAAATCTTATCAACACGTGTAGCTGGTAAGTCATTGAAACTACTAGGAATCTGGAAAAATTGAATACTATGGAATAATAAGAAGCTAGAATGTCCGCAAGAACTGCATATCAACTGAACTATTGATCAACCGTTACGGAAATGTCAATAAAATAGAATAGTACGTGATCGCAACAAAGTCACAAATTTTTTGATATTAAGAACCGAATATTTTCCAGTATTTGGTAGAAGACATAGGCACTCATACAAAAATGAATAGCGCTAGTAAGTACGGAGTAATTACTGGACATTGCCCATAGCTCAGCTAGAAACTGGGTGAAGTGAGAATCTGTGGTTCCTCTCTTCGCGGAATACACGTTACTTGTAGTTCAGTCCAAACTTCTCTTGGGCACAACCTGCCCTCTAGATTAAACAAGAGCTCCGCTGGACTCAGCCGCAGCGTACATCCGCACGACATGGCCGGCAAATACTGGCTGTTAGTGTTTCTGCACTGCTTCGTAGCTTTACCTGCGACTTTCCAAACTTCACAGAAGTTTTCCTGCATACCTTGCCGTGAGGTCGGGTAGTGACATCCTACGTAGCGCAGTAGTTCGGCAATCTGCTTGCAGGAGGCAGAGGTACTGGGTCGACTCCTTGTCCGGCACAAGTTTTTAGGCTCCAAGTTTCAAATCAGAGCACAGTCCGCAGCAAAATGGAAATTCATTCTTGGAACCTCGACTATAATTCATTATCTTCCTTTTACCAACAATTTTTACTTATAAGCTGTAATTTTGGCTAAGTGTAGATTGCGGGCTAAGGAGTTTCGGAATAAAAGATAGAGTACCTACGTTTTCTGTTGCGTTGTTTGTCAGTAAACTTATTCTGAAGGTTTGATCACGATGAATCAGTCCCTAATGCTAAGCTTTTCATCTCATTGTAGCAGCTGTAGCCATATTATTTGCTGGAGATATTGGAATCTACTGCCTATTGTCTGCGGTCTATGACTTTCTGTAATACCTAGAAAGATATTCTCTGATGTCTTAGGAATATCCCTCCTTCTTATCAATGTTTTCCAAATGTTCCTTTGTTTGCCATACTGCAGACAGCGTCTTCAGTTGTTATCCTTTCACTAGTTTTACCCTCGTCCTACAGCACCACTTCTCAAACATTTGGATTCTCTTTCTTTTCTGTTTTCTAACTGTCCGTGATTCATTATAGTGCCGTGCTTCAAACCTATAGTCTCACAAATGTATTCCTCAAATTAAGGGCTGTGTTCGATACAATCAAACGTGTTTGGAAAAGAAGTTACCTCTATGACTTCGTTAGTCTGCTTTTTATGTCCTTGTTTCGTCCGTTATGTATTATTTTCTCTACATCTACGTGATTATTCTGTTATTCACAATAAAGCGTCTGGCAGAGGGTTCAATGAACCACCATCATGCTGTCTCTCTACCGTTCCACTCTCGAACGGCACGCGGGAAAAACGAGCACTTAAATTTTTCCATGCGAGCCCTGATTCCTCTTATTTTGTCGTGATGATCGTTTCTCCCAATGTAGTTGGGTGCCAACAGAATGTTTTCACAATCGGGGAAGAAAACTGGTGATTGAAATTTCATGAGAAGATCCCGTTGCAACGAAAAACGCCTATGTTTTAATGATTGCCACTCCAATTTACGTATCATGTCTGTGACACTATCTCCCCTATTTCGCGATAATACAAAACGAACTGCCCGTCTTTGTACTTTTTCGATGTCATCCGTCAGTCCCACCTGATGCGGATCCCGCACCGCACAGCAGTACTCCAGAATAGGGCGGACAAGCGAAGTGCAAGCAGTCTCTTCGGTGGACTTGTTGCACCTTCTAGGTAATTGGATGTCTCTATAGGCCCCCTGGCTCAGCAGCTGTTGTGGCTGAGCACCTGTAGGATAATTTGGAAAATATTTCGAGTAGATTTCCCCACCATGTTATAGTTCTGGGTGGAGACTTTAATTTGCCGGATATAGACTGGGAGACTCAGACGTTCATAACGGGTGGCAGAGACAAAGAATCCAGTGAAATTTTTTTAAGTGCTTTATCTGAAAACTACCTTGAGCAGTTAAACAGAGAACCGACTCGTGGCGATAACATATTAGACCTTCTGGTGACAAACAGACCCGAACTATTTGAAAAAGTTAACGCAGAACATGGAATCACCGATCATAAAGCGGTTACGGCATCGATGATTTCAGCCGTAAATAGGAATATTAAAAAGGGTAGGAAGATTTTTCTGTTTAGAAAAAGTGACAAAAAGCAGATTTCAGAGTACCTGTTGGCTCAACACAAAAGTTTTGTCTCAAGTACAGATAGTGTTGAGGATCAGTGGACAAAGTTTAAAACCGTCGTACATAATGCGTTAGATGAGTATGTGCCAAGTAAGATCGTAAGAGATGGAAAAGAGCCACCGTGGTACAACAACCGAGTTAGAAAACTGCTGCGGAAGCAAAGGGAACTTCACAGCAAACATAAACATAGCCAAAGCCTTGCAGACAAACAAAAATTACGCGAAGCGAAATGTAGTGTGAGGAGGGCTATGCGAGAGGCGTTCAATGAATTCGAAAGTAAAGTTCTATGTACTGACTTGGCAGAAAATCCTAAGCAATTTTGGTCTTATGTCAAAGCGGTAGGTGGATCAAAACAAAATGTCCAGACACTCTGTGACCAAAATGGTACTGAAACAGAGGATGACAGACTAAAGGCCGAAATACTAAATGTCTTTTTCCAAAGTTGTTTCACAGAGGAAGATTGCACTGTAGTTCCTTCTCTAGATTGTCGCACAGATGACAAAATGGTAGATATCGAAATAGACGACAGAGGGATAGAGAAACAATTAAAATCGCTCAAAAGAGGAAAGGCCTCTGGACCTGATGGGATACCAGTTCAATTATACACAGAGTACACGAAGGAACTTGCCCCCCTTCTTGCAGCGGTGTACCGTAGGTCTCTAGAAGAGCGTAGCGTTCCAAAGGATTGGAAAAGGGCACAGGTCATCCCCGTTTTCAAGAAGGGACGTCGAGCAGATGTGCAGAACTATAGACCTATATCTCTAACGTCGATCAGTTGTAGAATTTTCGAACACGTATTGTGTTCGAGTATAATGTCTTTTCTGGAGACTAGAAATCTACTCTGTAGGAATCAGCATGGGTTTCGAAAATGACGGTCATGTGAAACCCAGCTCGCGCTATTCGTCCACGAGACTCAGACGGCCATAGACGCGGGTTCACAGGTAGATGCCGTGTTTCTTGACTTCCGCAAGGCGTTCGATACAGTTCCCCACAGTCGTTTAATGAACAAAGTAAGAGCATATGGACTATCAGACCAATTGTGTGATTGGATTGAGGAGTTCCTAGATAACAGGACGCAGCATGTCATTCTCAATGGAGAGAAGTCTTCCGAAGTAAGAGTGATTTCAGGTGTGCCGCAGGGGAGTGTCATAGGACCGTTGCTATTCACAATATACATAAATGACCTGTGGTGTATCGAGAGGTTGTAACAATGGAAAATTGTACTGAAATGCAGGAGGATCTGCAACGAATTGACGCATGGTGCAGGGAATGGCAATTGAATCTCAATGTTGACAAGTGTAATGTGCTGCGAATACACAGAAAGATAGATCCTTTATCATTTAGCTACAAAATAGCAGGTCAGCAACTGGAAGCAGTTAATACCATAAATTATCTGGGAGTAGGCATTAGGAGTGATTTAAAATGGAATGATCATATAATGTTGATCGTCGGTAAAGCAGATGCCAGACTGAGATTCATTGGAAGAATCCTAAGGAAATGCAATCCGAAAACAAAGGAAGTAGGTTACAGTACGCTTGTTCGCCCACTGCTTGAATACTGCTCAGCAGTGTGGGATCCGTACCAGATAGGGTTGATAGAAGATATAGAGAAGATCCAACGGAGAGCAGCGCGCTTCGTTACAGGATCATTTAGTAATCGCGAAAGCGTCACGGAGATGATAGATAAACTCCAGTGGAAGACTCTGCAGGAGAGACGCTCAGTAGCTCGGTACGGGCTTTTGTCAAAGTTTCGAGAACATACCTTCACCGAAGAGTCAAGCAGTATATTGCCCCCTCCTACGTATATCTCGCGAAGAGACCATGAGGATAAAATCAGAGAGATTAGAGCCCACACAGAGGCATACCGACAATCCTTCTTTCCACGAACAATACGAGACTGGAATAGAAGGGAGAACCGATAGAGGTACTCAAGGTACCCTCCGCCACGCACTGTCAGGTGGCTTGCGGAGTATGGATGTAGATGTAGATGTAGATGTAGGTGTTCTGCCAATGAATCGCAGTCTTTGGTTTGCTCTACCCACAATATTATCTATGTGATCGTTCCGATTTAAGTTGTTTGTAATTGTAATCCCTAAGTATTTAGTCGAATTTACGGCCCTCAGATTTGTATGACTTATCGCGTAATCGAAATTTAGCTGATTTCTTTTAGTACTCATGTGAATAACTTCGCACTTTTCTTTATTCAGGGTCAATTGCCAATTTTCGCACCATACAGATATTTTATCTAAATCATTTAACAAGTCATTTTGATCATCTGGTGACTTCACAAGATGATAAATGACAGCATCATCTGCAAACAATCTAAGACGGCTACTCAGATTGTCCCCTATGTCGTTAATATAGATCAGGAATAATGGAGGGCCTGTAACACTTCCTTGGGGAACGCCGGATATTACTTCTGTTTTACTCGATGACTTTCCGTCTATTACTACGAACTGTGGCCTTTCTGACATATATCACGAATCCAGTCGCACAACTGAGGTTCAAATGGTTCAAATGGCTCTGAGCACTATGCGACTTAACTTCTGAGGTCATCAGTCGCCTAGAACTTAGAACTAATTAAACCTAACTAACCGAAGGACATCACACACAATCATGCCCGAGGCAGGATTCGAACCTGCGACCGGAGCGGTCGCTCGGCTCCAGACTGTAGCGCCTGGAACCGCACGGCAACTCCGCCCGGCCGCACAACTGAGGCGAGACTCCGTAGGCACGCGGTTTGACTATAAGACGCTTGTGAGGAACGCTGTCGAAAGCCTCCTGGATATCTAAAAATATGGAATCAATTTGACATCCCCTGTCAATAGCACGTGTTACTTCATGAGTATAAAGAGCTAGTTGTGTTTCACAAAAACGGTATTGCTTCCAAGATATCATAAATGCTTCATTTCACCCACTTTCCGGTCATACGTTTTGGTGGTCGGTTTATGTGTATTCTTTTTTCTAATTCTCCGCATTACTTTCTTCTTTCTTCTGTACTCTAAATCAGTAACGTGTTTTCATTAAACTGTTCATTCCAGTCAATAGGACCTATAACTCTTCATTTTCACTGAGGATAGCTGTTGTGTGCTAGTCTCCAAACAGACGGTAGAGAGAGGTGAGATATAGAGTGGTGCAGTAGCTGTCGTCGCAGGGAAACTGGATAGGAGCAGATATGATCAGGGAAAGAAATTTTATTTAACTTAGATCTTTTTCCAGGATTTGCGAAGAAATTTTACAAAGAACAAACAGTAATAAAGTCCAGCCATTTTAATAAGCAAACTGTAGTATGATCCTCCAGCTAATAATGCAAGAACACACTGTAGAAGGCTTACTAAGAAGACTTCGACTGAGACTGTGCCGCGTAGCTGTCGCCGGCCTATAGGGCACTTGTAGTCAGAGCCACTGAAGGTGTGGCTCAGTGGACGCGCATAATTGGATCCGCCGTTGCCGGAGTGACTGCTGTGGGTTTGTGTCGGAAACACGTGTTTCCGTTGCCAACTGTGAGACGCCGGTGAAGGTGGTATCGATCTGTGATAACATAACAGCAACGTCATCAACCGAGTGTGATCAATGATAATCTTTCACCTTGAATTTTAATCCCACTTTTGTAACTTGCTTTTATTTCCGTCATTTCTTCCTAAATGTATAGTGTGAACAACAGGGGCGAAAGAGTGCACCCCTGCCCTACACCGTTCTTAATCCGAGCACTACATTTTCAGTCTCCCAGTCTTATAGCAGATGGTACGGCGGAGCAAAATGGCACACAACACGCCTTGCACAGACTTCCCAATGTGCAGAAGACCTCGCCTCGAGGGCGCTCCTCAGAAAGGTGCTGCCGGAAGGAGGTCAGCGGCTCCGCCCGCCCTGCGGTCTTTGAAGTTTGAGCACGGATGCTGAGGGGTCACGTAGCGGCGCGGCGGCTTCATTCGGCCGGAGCGCTAAGTGAGACGCGCGTCTGCGCGATGAAACTTCAATGAACGCCCGCCGCCGCCGCCGCCGTTGCCCTGCAAGGAGCCGGGGCGCCGCTGCCGCTGCTGCATTATGGACGCGAGCAATTTGCCCGCCTCAATAATACACGCGGGTGCGCCGCGTCTCGTGGGGCGCAACAGGCCGCACTAAAACCCGCGGCCGCGGCCGCGCCTGTCCCTGGCGGGGTGGGGTGACTGGCCGGCCGCCGAGAGGTGTCGCCCTTGTCTGCAATTCCGTCTCACGGATCGGAATCTACTCTAAGAGCGGGTACTCCACTAGCCATTACACTTTCAGCGTCAGGAAGGATAGCAATCTGGCTTATTGTGAGTACATCGTACAATAGGAAGAATATGACATTAAATTTGCAGATAACTTGGCGATATACAGAGTGAAGCAGTTAGGATATCACCACTGGCAGTAACATTGGTTCTAACCCTGTTGGGAGTTCTGTCGAACAGAATTACGGTCGCACATACTGGTATGCAGTGCCACTCTGCTTCAACTGCACTGATAAAAAAATAAATAAATAAATAAAATAAAAAAAATCGCAACGCCAAGAAGCAGTTGTGCGACGTAAATGAAAATTGGTAGGCGTGTTCCTGCATGTTCAAATTTCGCTCCAGTTGCACAGAGTGGCGCTAGTAGCGCTACTATGAAGAGACAAATCATGTTAGGCTTAACTACACGCTGTAACGTTCATGAACGGAAGTTACATTTGAGACTGGACGTGGTGAGTTGATGTTAGTCAAGAATGCCTTTAAGGCGAAAAAGACCCCACTGTCAACAGTACACTGAGTTTGAACTCGTAATAGAATTACGAGAAGGTGAACGTTCTTCCTGCAATATTGCTGAAACACTTGGCAGCCACGGTACATGACTGCAGGCAGCGCTTGTCGCGAGAATGTACGGTCACAAGATGACCGGCTCCGGACAGCCACGTGGCATTAGGAGAGGGAAGAAAAAATGGTTCAAATGGGTCTGAGCACTATGGGACTTAAGTGCTGAGGTCATCAGTCCCCTAAATCTAACTAACCTAAGGACATCACACTCATCCATGCCCGAGGCAGGATTCGAACCTGCGACCGTAGCGGTCGCGTGGTTCCAGACTGTAGCGCCTAGAACCGCTCGGCCACTCCGGTTGGCTCGAGAGGGAAGACCATCATGTTCGGCGTTTGGCTCTGGTACACCGTACTGAATCTGCAGCAGCAATATGAACAGCAATTGGCACCGCAGTGGCACAAAGAACTGTTACAAATATGTTACTTCAAGGACAGACCGAGCCAGACGCCATGCAGCCTGCATTCCATTGACCCCAAACCACCGCCGTTTCCGACTTCAGTGGTGTCAAACGAGAGCTCTTTGGAGACAGGGGTTTGTGATTACAGCTGGCTCTGCGTCGGTGTCGGTGATCGCCGACTGTTCGGTAGATTAGGCCCTGCAGCCAACCTGTCTGAGTGCTAGACGCACTGGACGTATACCTGGAGTTAGCCTGGGTTGCGATTTCCTATGACAGCAGGAGCACTCTCGTGGTTATCCCACGCTGACTGCAAAACTGTACCTGAGTCTAGTGGGTCGACCTGTTGCGCTCCTGTTTATGAACAGCATTCAAGAGAATGTTATCCAAAAGGATAACACTCGCCCACATACTGCTGTTCTAACGCAATATCCTCTACAGAGAGTCGACGTGTTACCTTGGCCTGCTCCATCACCAGATCTGCCTCGAATCTGGCACATATGGGATGTTATAGGACAACTCCAGTGCCATGCACGACCAACATGTACTGACCGACCAACTGTAGGAGGCCTGGAACTCTATCCCACAAACTGACATTCGGAATCTGCACAACACAATGCATAGAACTCTATCACACAAACTGACAGTCTGCATCTACGCAATACTCATGGAACAGTCTGCCGGTAACACTAGTTATTCAAGTACCGGCATTCAACGTTTGCAGTGGCTTATCTTGCACTTACATTAACTGTGATGTTGCAACATAAATCACTTAAATACGTTACCTTGACCAATGTGTTACGATTGTGGACGGGGTCGCAATCAGTTGCTGCTATTGGTTGGCTTTTCTATTAATCACATACAATTTATTTAAAATCAACAACAAATTAAAATAATGGCAATAATATAAGAATTGTTTCACAGCTGAATGCTTTAATAGGAATAAATTAAGAATTGTTTAAAGTTCTTGTAACTTACAATTACAGTTATTAAAATATAAAAGACATATCACCAAAGATCTCAAAGTTCGCTGCAAAAATACAATTGCCAAATTAGACAAGTAATGACACTCACGGCTGAAGGCCTTATTGGCAGTAAATTAAGAATTGTTTCAAGGCTGAAGGCCTTAAACGCCAAGAATGACAATTATAAAAAAAAATTAACAAACATACATAAAATACAGATACAGCAAATAAACTTTTGAAAACATGCCAGTGTGGTCGCAAAGCAAGTAACCACAGTCACAGCTAAAGGCCTTTAACGCCAAGGATGGTAATTATTAAAAAAAATTAACAACATACAATAAAACAGAAAATATAATAACAAAGGTCAATTCAAAAGGACGAGAAATTGATCACCAAAGCAGGTGAGACAAATGATGGTAACTTTGTAATACAATAATGAACTAATAACACAATAAAAGAACACAAGGGCCAGTCACAGACTGTGCTCCAGGAATCGGCCTCTGAGTAGGTCAGGCCTAAAACACTTCCGCGAGTGTTGAGAAAGGCAGCCAAGGGTTGCATTCACTTTACAAGATGGTAACTCAGACTAGTGGCAGTCTAACGAATGACTAATGATAATCTGCTGAAGCTACCTAACGTCCGATAACCAATGCAACGATGGAATACCACGCCAAAGCCGGAACCGGCGGTCAGCACTAAGTCTTCAGAATGCTGTGTTCAGAGCGTCCGAAAGGAGAAAGGAACCACTACTACCAGAGTAGAAGAAACACCAACCGACCTTCAGGGCAGGTCACTGGGGCATTAGCGGCCACCAGGAAGGAAAAATACTTCTGGTTGAACTTAACAAACACATAGAATGCAGCAATTAGTAACAAGAAGTAAAGGAAAGCTAATTAGATCCGCCTTCCCCAACCACTCCAGTCACTGCTCTTTGCATCAGCGACACTACGAGCAGCAACACGAACCAAAGTCACTGGAGAATCGTGAGATTTCACAATGGTGGAGGTTTGTCTATTCGAATCAAAATGCACTCAATTTAACTTGCAGGGCCCGGTTTCGATGAGGTCGTGCACCAAAGCCCTTCGATCCGGCAGTCTATGCGCTCCGCCAGTGGTCCCAGTGTATTCTCTCTCTGTGCGGACATGGCTCCTCCTGCGTCCCCACCAGAACTGCTCACTCACACGACCCGGAAGAACAACGGCATCACCCCAAAGATAGGTCCACAGTTACTACATACTGATAACGCCGCTGCTGCCACTAGCGGAGAGGCAACGTTTGCGAAAGCAAGTGGCGCCAGTGAACACAAGAAGAATACAAACAACCGCAATCATGTCAACTAAACGATACAGTCTGGCCTCCAACAGAGGACAGAAACCTATAGCAGTACCAATGTGAGCCGCAGCATGGCTCAAAGTAATTTTTGGTGTTGCGATTTTTTTCCCGTCAGAGTATATTCGACAGTTCAGCAATCGTAGCGACTGACGAGTGATGGTGTGTCGAACTCTCAGCAACCCACAATAATATGATTTCATTCAGTGAGAGATCTAGGGATCGTTAGGGTTCAAATGGTTCAAATGGCTCTGAGCACTATGGGACTTAACATCTGAGGGCATTAGTCCCCTAGAACTTAGAACTACTTAAATCTAATTAACCTAAGGACGTCAAACACATCCATGCCCGAGGCAGGATTCGAACCTGCGACCATAGCGGTAGCGCGGTTCCAGACTGAAGTGCCTAGAACCGCTCGGCCACACCGGCCGGCGATAGTTATGGCTAAGGCAGCAGCTGACCTCCCTTTACTTAACGGTAAGCAGGGAGTGTGCGTGCTACATGTTATCTTGTGTCGTTGAGTGGTGACAATGGAGATTGGGCACAGCTATGTCATAACTGTAGCTCCAGTGGCCGAACTACCGTCCATGCGAACCAGAGTTGACAGTAGTGTGTCCGGTAGCATCCTATAGATTTACGCTGGGTATTTGGTCCTTGTGATCACGACAAATGCAATCTGCCAAAGTTCTCTCTCCTCGTAATCTCTAAACACGGATACTCTAAACACGAATACGACCATCGTGATGCTTGTGCCCGATAATGTCGAACGCGCTACTGTAGGTGCACCTGTCTCTGCTGTAGCGTCAAGGCAAGCTGCTGCGATGATCTCCGACCTGACAGTCCTCGATGCACCAGAACTTGTCACACTGTTGATGTGGATACTAGTCTTTCCAGACCTACGGTACGTGATGTGACTTTACGGTTCTGCACGGTCGAGCTAAGAGTGGGTCTGCCCTCTCCGGCGCTAGTCATGTGGGATTGCTGACATACTGCATGCCGTTGAGTATGGCTTCCCTGAACCCGATTCTGTACTTTCATGGCAGTGTTGGTTTCCTGACTTATGCGAACAGGGATATGACAGAGCAAAGGACTGCAGTCCCGGCAGGCCGGGATTCTGTGTCCTGGGGGACATTTTCCCTCTCACACGCGAGGTAACACGATCTTCCTACAAACAAACGACATTCAAATTCGATAACTGAATGGGAAACCCGCTTCAATAATCTTTTCTTCTGCGTAGAATGTAGATAGGGTAACTCCTTTATATTTTATGAGGGGGCATTGAAATGCTAATCATTTGCATAGACAAGCACGTTGTACTCCGCATTTCAATTTGACGTTTATTGCATATCGTCTTCATGGTGTTGCATGTTTAACAGCCAGCAGGCTATATCCACACAGCCCCATCCATAACGTTTTGTCATCAGTCTTCTGACTGGTTTAATGCGGACCGTCACGAATTCCTCTCCTGTGCTAACCTCTTCATCTCAGAGTAGCACTTGTAACCTACGTCCTCAATTATTTGCTGGATGCATTCCAATCTCTGTCTTCATCCACAGTTTTTGCCCTCCGCAGCTCCCTCTAGTACCATGGAAGTCCTTCCTTCATGTCTTAACCGATGTCCTATCTTCCTGTCCCTTCTCCTTATCAGTGTTTCTCACATATTTCCTCTCCGATTCTGTGTAGAACCTCCTCATTTCATACCTTATCAGTCCACCTAATTTTCGTCTGCAGCACAATGGTAAGAGCTCATGAAATCATTACTGCTCTGGAGAGAATGTATTAAATTGAAACCAACTCCAATTGTACGCAATGATAATGTTAAGTACAAGCTTTTCGCTGTACTACGTATTTATTTAGTCGTAGTGATGCAATTTATACGACGAGCTCGTTTCGGCGATTTGCCATTCCAAGTGTACGCCTTAGCTGGTATGATGTGGTCCATTTGGCATCTCAGTGCGTAAACGTCGGTTGTTAGGTTAGGTTAGGTTAATGTTTCTTAATGTCCCGTCGACAACGAGGTCATTAGAGACGGAGCACAAGCTCGGGTTAGGGAAGGATGGGGAAGGAAATCGGCCGTGCCCTTTCAAAGGAACCATCCCGGCATTTGCCTGAAACGATTTAGCGAAATCACGGAAAACCTAAATCAGGATGGCTGGAGACGGGATTAAACCGTCGCCCTAATGTCGGTTGTCTTTTTGACAATGGCAAATAGGCAAAACAAGCTCCTCGTGTAAAATGTATCACTATGAGTAAATAAATACATAGTGAAACAAAAAACTTGCACTTAAAATAAAATACGTCATTCTTCGACCTTAAGCAAGCTGTGGGCCCACTGCAAAGGAAAACGTTGAATACAAGACCAATGATAATAGGTACAAACAACAGAACATCTTATCATAGACCAGAATAAGATACATACGAGGTGCGGCTAGAAAAAAACCGGACTGATGCTGGAAAAAACATTTATTTTCAATTATTTACAATTTCATGTTATCTCCTTCAATGTACTCTCCTCCTCCGTCTCTACACCGCTCCATACGAATTTTCCACTGTTCATAGAAATGCTGCAGATCATTTTCGGTAAGTCCATACATTACTTCCGTCGCTTTTTCTTTTACTTCTTCAACAGTCTCAAATCTAGTTCCTTTCAAAGCTGACTTGACTTTAGGGAAAGGAAAAAAGTCACAGGGGGCCAAATCAGGTGAGTAGGGTGGATGATCTAAGATGGGAACGTTGTGTTTTGCCAAAAACGTCTTCACTGACAACGCACTGTGAGCTGGGGCATTGTCTTGGTGAAGGATCCATGACTTTTTTCTCCACAAATCGTTCCGTTTTCTCCGTACTCGCTCACGTAGGGTAGCCAGGACGCTAATGTAGTAATGCTGATTCACTGTTTGTCCCTCTGGTATCCAATCAATGTGCACAATCCCTTTGATGTCAAAAAAAAAAAACAATCATCATTGCCTTGAATTTCGATTTTGACATTCGTGCTTTTTTTTGTCGTGGAGAACCAGGAGTTTTCCAATGCATCGATTGGCGTTTAGTTTCGGGATCGTAAGTAAAAAACCACGATTCATCGCAAGTAATAACATTTTGTAAGAAGGTGGGATCACTTTCAATGTTTTCCAGGATGTCAGAACAAATCATTCTTCGGCGTTCCTTCTGTTCAATTGTGAGACACTTTGGAACCATTTTTGAATACACTTTGTTCATGTTGAAACTTTCATGAAGAATCTGCCTAACACTTTCCTTGTCAACTCCTGTTAACTCAGACACTGCTCTGATTGTTAAACGGCGATCTTGTCGAACAAGTTTACCGATTTTTTCAATGTTTGCATCAGTTTTTGCTGACAATGGTCTGCCAGTGCGAGTGTCATCACTGGTGTCTTCGCGACCATCTTTAAATCGTTTGAACCACTCAAACACTTGTGTTCGCGATAAACAATCATCGCCGTACACTTGTTGTAACATTACAAACGTTTCACTTGCAGATTTTCCTAGTTTGAAACAAAATTTGATGTTAACACGCTGTTCTTTCTGTACACTCAACATTTTCCGACGCACAGACAAAACGTCAACTACTTAAAACAGACGCCACGGGCAGACTGAGTGCAGGAGGCAGATGAAACTCGAGCAGTAGGCGGAGCGAGAGTCACGTGACAGGCCACGCGACTTTCAGCCTTATTGCATTCGTTTTATTGTTTCACCAGTGCTAGTCCGGTTTTTTTCTAGCCACACCTCGTAGAACTATACTCGGAAAAATTAGTTATGATAAACAAGTTCAGGAGAAAAAAGTAACATATATGTCTTGCTGATGCCGCAGTACGTATTTAAGCAACATCACATCAACCTATCTCATTACAAGACAAACTTTTATACAGGATGAGTAGTGAGGAAAGGTATATGCTTTGAAGGGAGATAAAAATGGTGATTCTGAAAAAAAACTTGAAATGAACATATGCCCTTTCCTTAACCGTATCCGACATAGAGTTGTCCGAAAATCACTGGCATTACTCGCGTGTCCTTCAATAGAACTGACTTCAAATATGAACAAAGCGACTTTGAGTTTTTTAGATCTATCACATAGATGTGGATGCATGACTGTGGCTGGTCAATAACTCATAGAAAAAAGTACCAACAGCCGTAATTCTTTCTAAAAATTATTCTGTAAGCAACCTGTTTCAGTGCTTCGTAAGCGTCACCTTAAGGCCCCTACGCCTTTTTCGCGCGGATAATAAAATTTTTAGGGACAGTTATGGGTACACGTTTTGTACGAGAACTCAGCATGAGGCTAAGCAGTATTGTCCAAACTGACAATATCAATGCGCTCTTCACTTACGCATGGTGGAGCGAAGAATCTTACAAGTATACACGTTGTTTACCTCACGTATCAGTACCGTATAAAGTCAAAAGAGTACGGGTCAGTACATTGAAAGCATCATAGATGTAGCGGCGTACGGTAAAATGATCTTTGTCTATAAGTTTTACAGTGGTATTTCAGAGGCACTGTTCGCAAAAAAGGAAGGAGGATTTCTTAATGGCAGAGTTACGGATAGCAGAGTATTAGCAAGTTGTTCGACAGATTGTGTAGAAGTGCTATGCTTCCCAACATAACTGTTGTAACTGAAAGTCCTGTCCAACAAGATCTTAGTCAAGCTAAGAACCTTCTTGAAATGGCCGAACGCAGCCCAGCTACCAGTGCTACTAGAATTTCTGCACTGTTTGGTTGTCCATAAACACGAGTGATGCTCACAGCACATGAGCAGGGTCTGCATCCATAACATCGGCAGAGAGTACAACATCTGCGTGTAGGAGATGATGCCAAACGAAAGGAATTCTGTCAATAGGTCATTGCCAATGATCGCTGTATTCCAAGTACTCTGTTTACTCATGAGTCAACAATTACTCGCCAAGGCATCAACAACACGCACAGCTCCCACGGGCGGGCAAATGAAAATTTGCACGTTGCTGTGTGAACAAATTTTCGGCGACGTTTCTCAATGAATGTGTGATGCGGTGCAGTTGATGACGAACTCAGTGGTCCAATTGTTTTAGATAACACTCTTAATGAAGTATGGTTCCTTGATTCCTTACCAGAATACTTGGAGGGTATTCCTTTGGCAACATATACTTTCAGCACGACCGAGATCCTGAACATTCAGTACAGCCAGTGGGACAGTACCTCACTGAAAAGTATCCTGGGTTTTGAACCGGTCGCAGTTGAGTCATTTCTTGACAACCGAGATCACACGATGTTACTCCGTTAGCTTACTGTTTTGGTGGTTGGCTTAAGAGCGATATCTAGAAGAGCAGAGTGGACACAAAGGACGAACTCCTCGCTCATATTTTACATGCATATGCTCAAGTAAACTATTGTGCTAAACACTCAGATCAGCAACACAGCAGCTGTCTACAAGGGCTGCAAAATGCGCTGTAGTTGTCAGTAGACTTCCTGAACATCTTTTGTGAAGAAATGTGGACAATTAAACAAAGCATTAGATCACAATCTTTCATTTAATATCATCTGCATTTGTCCTCTTTCTCATTATTTTTATTAGCTTCCTCTTAAACTGTTCATACACATTTTTTGTTCGGAATCACTATCAATCCTTAATCATTTACCTTTCCTTGTAACTCGCCCTGTATATCGTGAAAGAGGCGTGTGGGCTCGACTTTGTATCGATTTCGTCCCTCGTTGACGATCTTTGTCAGACAACTCTGGAGGTATGCGGGTGGTGCCATCGGTGGCGACAAAAGCAGCGTGGCAGGAAAGTTTTGGGCAGTAAGTAAGGTGAGCGGAGCGAGTCGCCCTGGGGCGCGAGAGGCTAGGAGTTCTGAATTGTACACGACAGAACGAATCAGCTCCTGTGAAGGCGCCGAGCCCGGTTCACACCATCGGTTATCCCCTGCCCTGCGAAGCGGTTTCCGTGAGAGGGTATGGTGTTTCGGAAAACACATCAGCGACTTGCAGATTATTTGGCAGGTTCGACGCTAGTGAAGGTCATCTGGTCTCTTGCAGGCTTAAGAAGTGGAAGCACATATGCATTTACCTCTAGTGGTGCAAACACTATTCATAATAAAACAGCAGGTGTTTAAAAGTCATTTGCTTAATAATCTGATCAGCGAATTTAGGTTAACATAGCTTGTTATTCAGTAACTGTTAACTGTTTCTAAAATTCTGTATTTTACTGTGTATTGTATGTCAGTGGAATCACAATTAATGGTAGATTTTTATAAGTCATTTTCTTAAAATCTGATCAGCGTATTTTGGCTCAGTGTAGCTGCTTGTTCTGTGACTGATAATTGTTTTTAAAATTCTGTACCTTTGTCGTCTGCTGAGTGACAGTGAATTAACAGTTACTACAGCAGTGTTGAAAGTTCATTTAGTTAAAACAAACTGCTCAGGGAATTTAGCTAACTACTGTTACTCGTTTTTAAAATTCTGTATTTTTGGTATGTAGTTAATGGCTGGAGGCTCATAACCAGCATCTGTCTTAAAGTCATTTTTCTAAAGTCTGCTCGGTCATTTTTATTCTGCTGATTGTTTTTAAAACTTGATTAACTTTAATAAAGGAAATTTATGTACTAAAGATGATGAGCGCTGAAGCTGTTACGTAGAGTCCCCAGCCCTTCCATTAGGGTAACCCAATCCCAAATCTTCCACCCGACTTCCTAGTTATCAATCATATACCTCAACAGCGGAGATACAAAAAGTGGATACATAATATCCTAATGAATGCCTCATTATTGACAGTATATGTTTGGAAATTAAATATGCTTGCTACATAGTGAATCTAAAAATGTAATTGTACCACACAGCTGTAGGACGTAATTCAGCACTGGAGGATTAGTTTTCCTTTCTTTTCCATGGAAAGAAGATTTAAATTATTGCTTCTGATCGTAGAAGTTTTCAATTATGAGAAATGTTCTTATTATTTCATTTGACAAAGAAAGATCGACATTTTTAATTTTCAAGGGGAAGTTTTTCTAAAGGCGTGGATGTCGTATTTTCAATGACGTTTTTAAACTTTTATGAATTTATTTATTATTAGAGACAGAAGTCGAATTCTGAAGGTTTTCAGTAATGAAAAAGATAATAGTTGTCAACTCATTTTACTTCTGGAGAAATCCAGAATTTCAAATTAAGAGCGAATATTTTGTAACTTAAAAAGATTAGTTTAACGTAGGACATTTCATTTTTCTTTGCTATGGAAATGTTATACAGGAGAAGGAAAGGAAAAGAGCTTAGAAGTTTGTTCTCAATGAGTAGAAGATACATATTCGAAGTCCGATAAAATAAATTTTTATATTCAAGACGAATTATTATCAATTTATACGTATAGCATTTATAAACGTATTGTACTTTATCATTTCATGTCGTTGGGTTTAACCGATTTCATCTCTCTTCGTTTCATTCATTTGATTAATTTGGTACATTTATGTAAACTGTGGTCTCCGCACCATTCGCTTATCATCTGTAAATCTCCTTTACTTCCTAACAAAATTCTAACGATGTGAATAAAGTCGTACTATTGGATTCAGCCGCAGAGTTGTATCTGTTCATTTGTATAAAAAACGAACAGAGCCGCCTTATCTCACTATCTGCGTACGGGTCTGACACCAAATTCGCAGATGTCGTGGTCTGCCCGTCAGAAATGGGCACTACATGCCAATAAGTATTGAATGTAAACCCGTCCTTGTTATGATATTGAATAAGCATCGGATATATCCGTTTGCGTGTTTGAAGTAAAAAATATAAAAGAGTACGACGTAAACGTAGATTCTGCTCTGAATGGAACAAAACTGCATTCCACACATTTACTGGGCAGGCATAACTCCCTGGATAACAAACAGCGCTTTATCATACTGATGCCTAAAGAGTAATACAAATGTGGTGTTATTAAGTAAGATTTATTTTTCGGAATCAGTGTAATCATAAGTCTCGTGATGATGATGATGATGTGTTTTGCCCATCAAGCATATCCACCACTGTCAGTCCAGCGTTCTTCAAGCCACCGATTTTTCCGTCATACTTTTTGATCATTTTCCGTGAAGGTTAACTCTCGATGTTAATTAGTTGGTATCTTGTTCTTCTTCTGACAGTCACCATTCCTTCTAGTGCTTTCTTTCTTACGCAATCTCTTCTCGCCTAGTGTCATGAACAACTTCTTAGTTTACAGTATCGGTCTTTCCTCATTTACACTATGTAGCACAACCTCATTCTTTATTTTATCTGTCCACTTGACACCTTCGATTTTCTTTTTGGAATTCACGTTTCGTAACTCTCTCGACAGTTCTTCTCTTCCCACATTAATGTCCACACTTGGGCTCCAAATTCGGCAGAACCCCATACGAAACTTTCTACTAATAATAATATATGTTTTTGGGTGCGGTCCACCCTTAGCAAAACACAGTTTTGTTTTTTCAACCTCAAGATGATTTCTATTAATAGTTTCCGTAATTGTTTGTTTAACAGATCAGAGAAAATACGGCGCCTACCGTAAAACATTTCCCTTGCAACAGCTGCCCTATTTTCATTTCTATATTACATGTCATATTAAAGATTATTTTGCATGCTAAGTACCTGAAGACATCAACATTTTCCATTAATTCATCATAAATTATCAGTGTTCCTGGCTTGCTATGTAAAAAACATTGCCTCAGTATTTTTCAGACTTACCTCCATTTCGTATTCTCACTCAACTGCAGGTGAGTTCTTTAATACAGTGTTAGTTTCTTTTTAAGTTTCACATAGGAACTCGTATCATCAACAAATTTCAAGCACTTAATTACCTTTCGTCCTACTGTCACACCACTATTGTGATGGAAGTAAACTAAACCATCTAAATACATATTAAACTGAGTAAGTAAATAACAACAGCCATTTTGTCCTCTACCTCTTCTTCCATACAATAATTAGGTCATAGTGTATTCCTCCTTCCGGCTTTGTAGGATGTATTTCCATGTTTTCTTTCGTCTTACCACATTTATTCTTCATTTGCTGCTTTTGGTACTCTTGTTTCACTCATACTTCCTAGATGGTCCTTCTACTTTTTGGTAGTTTTATTGTTTCAGCTATATATTTGTAACTCTTCTCTAATGCCTTCATTTCTAAACCTATCTCCTATCCCCCCATGAACCATGGACCTTGCCGTTGGTGGGGAGGCTTGCGTGCCTCAACGATACAGATGGCCGTACCGTAGGTGCAACCACAACGGAGGGGTATCTGTTGAGAGGCCAGACAAACGTGTGGTTCCTGCTATATATTTGTAACTCTTCTCTAATGCCTTCATTTCTAAACCTATCTCCTATCCCCCCATGAACCATGGACCTTGCCGTTGGTGGGGAGGCTTGCGTGCCTCAACGATACAGATGGCCGTACCGTAGGTGCAACCACAACGGAGGGGTATCTGTTGAGAGGCCAGACAAACGTGTGGTTCCTGAAGAGAGGCAGCAGCCTTTTCAGTAGTTTCAGGGGTAACAGTATGGATGATTGACTGATCTGGCCTTGTAACACTAACCAAAACGGCCTTGCTTTGTGGGTACTGCGAACGGCTGAAAGCAAGGGGAAACTACAGCCGACAGGAAGTGCAAAATGGCTAAGCAGGGATTGCTAGAGGACAAATGTAAAGATGTAGAGGCTTATCTCACTAGGGGTAAGACAGACACTGCCTACAGGAAAATTAAAGAGACCTTTGGAGAAAAGAGAATCACTTGTATGAATATCAAGAGCTCAGATGAAAACCCAGTTCTAAGCAAGGAAGTGAAAGCAGAAAGGTGGAAGGAGTAAATAGAGGGTCTATAGCTGGGCGATGTACTTCAGGACAATATTATGGAAATGGAAGAGGATGTAGATGAAGATGAAATGGGAGATACGATATTGCGTGAAGAGTTTGACACAGCACTGAAAGACCTGAGTCGAAACAAGGCCCCGGGAGTAGACAACATTCCTTTAGAACTACTGACGGCCTTGGGAGAACCAGTCCTGACAAAACTCTACCACCTGGTGAGCAAGATGTATGAGACAGGCGAAATACCCTCAGACTTCAAGAAGAATGTAATAATTCCAAACCCAAAGAAAGCAGGTGTTGACAGATGTGAAAATTAAAGAAATATCAGTTTAATAAGCCACAGCTGCAAAATACTAACGTGAATTCTTTACAGACGAATGGAAAAACTAGTAGAAGCCAACCTTGGGGAAGATCAGTTTGGATTCCGTAGAAATATTGGAACACGTGACTCAATACTGACCCTACGACTTATCTTAGAAGAAAGATTAAGGAAAGGCAAACCTACATTTCTCATATTTGTAGACTTAGAGAAAGCTTTTGACAATGTTGACTGGAATATTCTCTTTCAAATTCTAAAGGTGGCAGGGGTAAAATACAGGGAGCGAAAGGCTATTTACAATTTGTACAGAAACCAGATGGCAGTTATAAGAGTCGGGGGCATGAAGGTGAAGCAGCGGTTGGGATGTGTGTGAGACAGGGTTGTAGCCTCTCCCCGATGTTATTCAATCTGTATATTGAGCAAGCAGTAAAAGAAACAAAAGAAAAATTCGGTGTAGGTATTAAAATCCATGGAGAAGAAATAAAAACTTTGAGGTTCGCCGATGACATTGTAATTCTGTCAGAGACAGCAAAGGACTTGGAAGAGCAGTTGAACGGAATGGACAGTGCCTTGAAAGGAGGATATAAGATGAACGAGGATAATGGAATGTAGTCGAATTAAGTCGGGTGATGCTGAGGGAATTAGATTAGGAAATGAGACACTTAAAGTAGTAAAGGAGTTTTGCTATTTGGGGAGCAAAATAACTGATGCTGGTCGAAGTAGAGAGGATATAAAATGTAGACTGGCAATTGCAAGGAAAGCGTTTCTGAAGAAGAGAAATTTGTTAACATGAGTATAGGTTTAAAGTGTCAGGAAGTCGTTTCTGAAAGTATTTGTATGGAGTGTAGCCATGTATGGAAGAGAAACATGGACGACAAATAGTTTGGTCAAGAAGAGAATAGAAGCTTTCGAAATGTGGTGTTACAGAAGAATGCTGAAGATTAGATGGGTAGATCACATAACTAATGAGGAGGTATTGAATAGAATTGGGGAGAAGAGGAGTTTGTGGCACAACTTGCCAAGAAGAAGGGACCGGTTGGTAGGACATGTTCTGAGGCATCAAGGGATCACAAATTTAGCATTGGAAGGCAGTGTGGAGGGTAAAAATCGTAGAGGGAGACCATAGATGAATACATTAAGCATATCCAGAAGGATGTAGGTTGCAGTAAGTACTGGGAGACGAAGAAGCTTGCACAGGATAGAGTAGCATGGAGAGCTGCATCAAACCAGTCTCAGGACTGAAGACCACAACAACAACAACAACAATATCTCCTTTGGAATATGCTTTTACAGACCATTTCCGCTGTCTGTACACATCTTTTATCTCTCTCTCCTTCTCATTATCCACGGTTCACTTGCATAAAGCAGCATAGAACTTCCGTTACCATATAGAACCTGAGCTGATTGTCCTTCTGATTTTGGTTTTAAATGTCCTTCTTATGTTGCCGTATATCGTTTGGATCTTTTTTGATTTAATATTACTTGGAAATTTTTAAATTTAACATCTGTGTGTCTATTGTTGACGAAAGGTATGTCATACCCTTGGAAGCTAAAGTTAGCAGCTCTAAGGGGTCTCTTTCTAAGGAATCCATCACCTATATATTTTTTTGGAAATATTTAGACTACATTGATTTGAGCAGAGCAGCAGTTTACGCCATGCTCTTTGCCATCCATCTCGTGTTTTGTCTTAAAGCAGCAGGTCGTTAGCAAACTGCAGTATGTTAATAAATCCCCTTGTACCGGTGTTGGAGTTCTACATTGCCACATACATGTGGCGGCATCTAAATATGTTAAGTAATGCCGGAGCAAGACTACAGATTTGTCTTACTACTTGATTCGTAATTAGTACTTGCTAAACTCTCTTGACCTACGCAACTATCCATATGTTCGAATACAACCTCTGTATTATTGAAAGGAGATGTTTAAGATAATGGTATCTTTGTAAAATTTTACATAATATCTCCTTCCTTGTCGAAAGCCTTTGCAAAATCGAAAAACAGTATGTATGTCGGAAGGTTATATTCTCTCCGCTTGATTAATACTCTATCTATTACCTTCACATTATCTGATCAAGATCTTTCATTCCAAAACTTATTTTGAACTTTGGGCAACTGGGCCTCTGCTATGGCTTGAAACAAATGAGCGTTAAGTATCTGGGTGTGTATATATACTCCTTTGCTGTCTTGCTTAGAAGCAAACATATATTTATAAAATGCTGAACGCGACATTTCAGTAGGATTCCTCCGTATTTTAGTAGTTCCACAGTAATTCCTTCTGAACCGGACCCTTTCGTTTTTCGCTTTTCTTAATACTTCTTACAACCCTTCTATAGTAATGGAATCCAAGCCTTTTGTGTCCTTTGCGTCCTCTTTTTCTATCATCTGATTGTCTTTGCACCAAAAATTTTTATACTTTTCCACCCGTTCCTGAATTTCTGTTATATCCATCTTCATGTCCCAAATTATTCAGGTTTCTCAAAAACATGTGTTTTCCTCATATTCCTTTCTTCTCCGATTCTGCGCAGAATCTCCTCATTCCCTACCATATCAGTCCACCTAATTTTCAACATTAGTCTATAGGACCGCATCTCAAATGTTTCGATTTTCTTCTGTTCCAGTCTTCCCACAGTCCGTATTTCACTACTATACAACGCTGTGCTCCAAACGTACATGCTCGGAAATTTCTTCCTCAAAGAGAGTTTTAATACTATTCAAATTGTAAATATTATGTGAGGGGAGGTACAGGTTCAAATAGGTTAGAATACAAATAATTCACCAAATAATTTATAGCTTGGAAGGCATTCATCCCACCAAAGTGACTGAGCACTGAATACGTAGCTCTTGATAAAAACGCATCGAAGAAACTTCTTACATGTTCAATAGCACTGAGCTGTAAGATATTGATTAGAAAATTAATCAAAATCAGCTTATCTTTTCAATACATCGAGGCTGTATGTGATAGCAGCGATTACTATTCGCCACACACACACACCATTTATATGTTAAGAGTTATTATTTTTACTATCTAATTTTAACGTTTTATGTTAAATTTTTATAGTTTTGTCAATAATTTAAATTTCATTGACGTTATATGAATTCTAACAATAATAACGGAAGGAAAAGACTAAATCCTATGATACTGATGTACCATTCATAATTGCACCATAAACAGTAAAGGTACCATAAGAAAAAACATGGCTCACCATTGAAAGCACAACTCTGATTTGAGGACATCTGAAAATTATTATTGCACCTCTTTTTAGCATCGAATTTTATCGCGTAGCTAATGGTGCAAAAAGAAGTTGAATGAAAAGTCGTATAAAAGGGGTGCTGACCACACGAGGCCCTTACGTGACGTTGGACTGTACACTTTCTGCGGGTGGGGGTGCCGAGGGTTGAGGGAATGCGACAGTTTTGTGGAGAGTCTTTATAAGGTCGGCGGCCAAGTTCCTCATGGTCACTCTACAGGAGTCGGCAGTAGACACAATTTAGGACCAGCTGTATCAGGACTTTCTTCAATGCTGTTGGCAGATGATGCGGTTGTCTATAACAGAGTAGCAACGCCAAAAGGCAGTAAAGATCTGCAGAATGACCCCCAGAAAACTGATGAGCAGAGCAGGCTCTGGCAGTTGACCATGAACGTAAATAAATGTAACACATTGACCACATATAGGAAAAGACATTAACTACTGTACGGCTACACTACTGATCACAAATCGCTGGAAACAGCATCTATCATAAAATATCTGGGAATGACTATCCAGAGCGCCCTTAAGTGGAATGAGAACATAAAAGAAATAGTGGAAGAAGCAGTCGCCAAACTCAGATTCATAGGAAGAATCTTAAGGGAATGTAACTCATCCACGAAGGAAGTGGCTTGTAAGTTGCTTCTTTGACAGATGCTTGAGCATTGTTCGTCTATCCCTACCAGGTAGGACTGACAGAAGAAATAGAGAGGATCCAACAAAGAGCGGCGCGTTTCGTCACGATATCGTTTAGCCGGCGCGAGAAATTTATGGAGGTAGTGAAAAAAAACTCCTTTGGCCGGCCTTACAAGAGGGGCGCTGTGCATCGCAGAGATATTTACTATTGAAATTTCTAGAGAGCACATTCCGGGAAGAGTCGAACAACATATTACTTCCACCCACACACGTCTCCCGTAATAATCACGAGGAGAAAATTCGAGAAATTAGAACCGATACAAACGCTTAGCGGCAATCATTTATCCCACGCACTATTCGCGCGTGGAACAGAATTGGAGGACTCAGTTAGTGGTACAAAAGGTACCCTCCGCCACACACCATTAGGGGCTTTCGGAGTATGATCTAGATGTAGATGCAGTCTCCCTGGAAAAATGCCTTAAGTTGGTGATATATATTTCAGGTAAGATGAGGCTTATTACAAGGGAACAAATTTTTAGTACTCTATTGGAAACACCATCAAAACCAGATGAGCCTTTATTTTTGAGGGAATGTATAATTATCGTAATTTCCGAAGGAGAAGCTGGTGAAACATTGATGTGATTGAATTTTATGAATGTTACATTCTCATCCTAATGTTGTGATGTTGCTCTTGAGCTGTTTGTCCCTAAGCTTTCTACCATGTTTGAGAAATAATTATTAAATTCATTTGCTACCTGTGACTCATCATTTGCAGCCCTTCTATTCAGTTAGACAGTAATATTGTCTTGTTCTGTGGCTGGCTGTCCTGACTTTCGTTTCAGTACATTCCACATAGCCTCAAAACTGTTGTCGGAAGTATTGATTTCTGACATTATTTGAATGTTCTTTGATTTTTTAATAACTTTTCATAGTAATTTTGAGTAATTTTTTTTAGTGTGCAACTGCTGCAGGATCCCCTCTTGTTCGTGCCAAAAAATATATTTCCCTTTTCTTTTCACAAGATACGTTAATCCCTCTAGCGATCCATGATTTTTACATGGGTGTTTAGTGTCCTTCCTGATTAGTTTATGCAGATATCTACTTCCAAATTATGATTTGAGTTTATCATGGAATATATTAAATTTTATGCTCACATTTGGTCCATTACGAATTACATCCCATGTCATCACCTGTAAACTATTCTTAAAAACTGGTGTCCTGGAGTTTTTATTCTAACTGATTTTCACCGAGAGGCATCCATATTATGAGGCGCTGTGTTATTTACCATAACTAACTGTGCCCATGATGATAGAGAGCATTCATTACTGGCTACACCAAAGAAGACATTGTCAGGGTTCCACTGTCTTTATCCCTCTGTATTGGAAATTTAGTTACTGAGACCAAATTGTAGGATCCAAGTAAGGTTTCCAGATCACTTTACCTAGCAGAGTCCTTTAGAAAATCTAGACTGAAATCACCACAGATTATTAACTATTTGCTGATGTCTAACAGATACCACAGTAAGGAATACAAATTCCTCATAAATAGTTCACAAATTTCCATGTGGGGATCAGTACAGAGTTACGATTAAAAGTGAACTATTTTTTAGCATTCATTCACAAGCACACACATCTGGTGTTGATGATTACAAAATCTACTTGTCTCAATGTTTCTGAACTTGTGTCTTTTCTTATTGTATGTAACAACTCCTCCTTTTCCTATGTTATTTCTGCATATGTCAGCTGCGATAGTGGAATCTTTTATATGTAACTTCCCTAATTCTGTGATTATGTGATGCTCAGACAGGCAAAGGATCTGTCTTTTTACAGTTGTCTGTATTTTCAAACAGACAAGAAGCTCTTCTATCTTATTACTCAATCCTCTAACATTTTCATGAAATAAGCCAACATTACTTTTGTGAGCATTATTAAGTATCTTGTGGAGCTCTTCTGTTATTTCCACTTCATTCAAAACGGAATGTCCGAATCCTATCCTAACATAAAACAGGTGCTCCTCTGACACCAGAAACAACAGATATCCTGCTATGTCTTTTGGTGCCCCTCCCCCCAGGTAACCTATTTGTCTCTCTCCTATTCAGGTGTAGGCAATGTCTAGTGTATTCCCATCCTCCAGTTGTACAAACTGGTACTGCACTCATATGAGATTCATTTCAGGCAGTAGCAGGGATAGAAAACCAATGTGCACTCCGTGTGCACACCGAGTGGAGTAATTCCAGATGTGAAACGGGTCCTCCCGAATGCTATGAAGAGCACAGAGTGCAGTCAACTGTTGGTGGCTGCTCACGTCAGTACCAGTGATGTGTGTCACTTTGGATCAAAAGAGATTCTCTCTGGTTCCGAGGGGCTAACAGAAGTGGTAAAGGCTGCCAGTCTTGCTTGCAAGATGAAAGCAGAGCTGACCATTTGAAGCATAGTCGACATGACCGATTGCTGACCTCTGGTACAAAGCCGAGTGGAGGGTTTGAATCACAAGCTCGGACGCTTCTGCGACCGTGTAGGTAGCAGATTCCTCGACTTGCGCCAAAGGGTGGTTGGGTTACAGGTTCCGCCTAATAGATCAGATGTTCACTATACGCAGGAGGCGGCCATACGGCGTGGCGTGGACTGGGCGTTTTTTTAGGTTAGAGGTTCTTGGGAAAACACAAGAAGGGCTTCATCCTCAAAGGAAGAAAGTAGATACAGGAACCATCGGTATAACTGTCGTAAATTGTCGTAGCTATGTTGGGAAAGGACCAGAGCTCCAAGAGCTAATAGAAAACCCTGATGTTCAAATAGTTATAGGCACTGAAACAGGCTAAAGCCGGAGATAAGCTCAGACGAAATTTTTGCGAAGAATCGAACGGTGTTCCGAAAGGATAGGCTAAACACGGTTGGCTGTGGCGTGTTTGTGGCTGTTAGAAGTAGTTTACCTTGCCTCAAAATTGAAGTAGACAGTTCCTTTGAGTTAGTATGGGCAAAGGTCGTCGATGGCAACTGGAATAAAATAATAATTGGATTCTTTTACCGACCTCCCAGTTCAAATGATACAGTTGCTGAATGGCTCAAAGAAAAATTGAATTTGATTTCAAACACGTACCCGACTCATACGTCTATAGTTGGTGGTGACTTTAATTTACCCTCGATATGTTTGCGAAAATACATATTTCATTCCGGAGGTACGCATAAAACATCATCCGAAACTGTGCTAAAGGCATTCTCTGAAAATTATCTCGAGCAGTTAGTTCATGAGCCCACACGAATAGTAAACGGTTGAGAAAATACACTTGACCTCTTAGCAACGAATAATCCTGAGTTAATGACGAGCATCAAAACTGATACAGGGATTAGTGAACACAGGGTTGTCGTAGTGAGACTGAATATTGTACCCCAAAATCCTCCAAAAATAAAAAAAAGTTAACCTATTCGAAAAAGCAGATAAAAATTCACTTGGAGCCTTCCTGAGAGTCAATCTCCACGCCTTCGTAATTAATGATATAAGTGTAGACCAGATGTGGCTTGAATTCAGAGAAATAATATTGGCAGCAATTGAGAGATTTATACCAAATAAATTCACAATTGATGGAGCAGATCCTCCATGATCCACAAAAAGGGTCAGAACACCTTTGCAGAAACAACGAAACAAACATGTCAAATTTAAACAGACGCAAAATCCCTAAGATTGGCGATCTTTTACAGAAGCTCGAAATTCAGCATGGACTTCAATGCGAAATGCTTATAACAGTTTCCACAACGAAACTTTGTCTCGAAACCTGGCAGAAAATCCAAAGATATTCTGGTCGTATGTGAAGTATATTAGCGGCAAGAAACAATCAATGCATTCTCTGCGCGATAGCAATGGAGATACTATCGAAGACAGAGCTGCCAAAGTAGAGTTACTAAACACAGCCTTCCGAAATGCCTTCACAAAATAAGACGAAGTAAATATTCCAGAATTAGAATCAAGAAAAGCTGCCAACATGAGTAACGTATAAGTAAATATGCTCGGAGTAGTGAAGCAACTTAGATCACTTACTAAAAGCAAGTCTTCTGGTCCGGACTGTAAACCAATTAGGTTCCTTTCAGAGTATGCTGATGCATTAGCTCCACACTTGACAATTATATACAACCATTCGTTCCACGAAAGAACCGTACCTAGAGACTGGAAAGGTCACACCAATATTCAGGGAAGGTACTAGGAATAATCCACTTAATTATAAGTCCATATCATTAACATCGATACGCAGCAGGATTCTGGAACATATATTGTGTTTTCGAACATTATGAATTACCTCGAAGAAAACGGTCTATTGAAACACAGTCAACATGAGTTTAGAAAACATCATTCTTGCGAAACACAACCAGCTCTTTATTCGCATGAAGTGTTCATCTACATCTACATATACATGGATATTCCGCAAATCACATTTAAGTGCCTGGCAGAGGGTTCATCGAACCACCTTCACAATTCCCTGTTATTCCACCTATATCTTTCCGTACGAACTCTGATTTCCCTTGTTTTATCGTGGTGATCGTTCCTCCCTATGTAGATCGATGTCAACAAAATATTTTCACATTCGGAGGAGAAAGTTGGTGATTGGATTTCGTGAGAAGATTCCGGCGCAACGAAAAATGCCTTTCTGTAAATGATTTCCAGCCCAAATCCTGTATCATTTCTGTGGCATTCTCTCCCATATTTCACGATAATACAAAACGTGGTGTCCTTCTTTGAACTTTTTCGGTGTACTTCGTCAGTCCTGTCTGGTAGAGTCCCACCCTGCGCAGCAGTATTCTAAAAGAGGACGGAAAAGCGTAGTGTAGGCAGTCTCCTTCGTAGGTCTGTTACATTTTCTAAGTGTCCTGCCAATAAAACGCAATCTTTGGTTAGCCTTCCCCACATTATTTTCTATGTTTTCCTTCCAATTTAAGTTGTTCGTAATTATAATGCCTAGGTATTTAGTTGAATTTACGGCTTTTAGATTAAACTGATTATAGTGAAATTGCATGCTTATGGAATATCGTGTCAGTTATGTGACTGGATTGGTGACTTCCTGCCAGAGACGTCACAGCCTGTAGTTACTGACGGAAAGTCATTGAGTAAAACAGAAATGATTTCTGGCGTTCCCCAAGGCAGTGTTATAGGCCCTTTGCTGTTCCTTAACTATATTATAGGTTTGGGAGACAATCTGAGCAGACGTCTTAGGTTGTTTGCAGATGACGTTGTCGTTTGTCGACTAATAAAGTAATTAGAAGATCAAAACAAACTGTAAAATGATTTAGAAAAGATATCTGAATGGTGCGAAAATTGGCAGTTGACCCTAAATAACGAAAAGTGTGAGGTCATCCACATGAGTGCTAAAAGGAATCCGTTAAACTTCGGTTACACGATAAATCTGTCAAATATAAAGGCCGTAAATTCCACTAAATACCTAGGGATTACAATTACGAACAACTTAAATTGGAAGAAACACATAGAAAATGTTGTGGGGGAGGCTAACAAAAGATGCGTTTTATTGGCAGGACACTTAGAAAATGTGACCCATATACTAAGGAAACAGCAAACACTACGCTTGTTCGTCCGCTTGTAGAATACTGCTGCGCGGTGTGGGAACCTTACCAGATAGGACTGACGGAGTACATCGAAAAAGTTCAAAGAAGGGTAGCACGTTTTGTATCATCCCGAAATATGGGAGAGAGTGTCACAGAAATGATACAGGATTTGGGCTGGACTTCATTAAAAGAAAGGCGTTTTTCGCTGCGAAGAAATCTCCTCACGAAATTTCAATCACCAAGTTTCTCCTCCGAATGCGAAAATATTTTGTTGACACCGACCTGCATAGAGAGAAACGATCACCACGATAAAACAAGGGAAATCAGAGCTCGTTCGGAAAGATATAGGTGTTCATTCTTTCCGCGCGCTATACGACATTGGAATAATAGAGAATGGTGAAGGTGGTTCGATGAACCCTCTGCCAGGCACTTAAATGTGAATTGCAGAGTATCCATGTAGATGCAGATGCTCAACTCAGTGCTCACACGGCGGACAACAGTGTTTACCCAGGGTTGGTCATGGCGCTGCAGGACGTCCACAAAATTCACATTTGTGTGTGTAGCTGCTACTCCCACTTCATCCTGGTCACCACGAATGCTATAATTGCTGTTGTTAGCTAAGCGCCTTTCGCCCATTGCTTGTTTCCTTTACTCAATTCCCATGATCTTTTTTTTTTCCTTCAACCTATCTAGTTCAAATTTCACGTGATCTAATTCGGCCTGAAAGGCACATATCTTTGCCTCTTGCTCAGCGATTCTCTTGTCATTCTTGCAAAACCTACAGCTTCATGGGTGAGGCTCGTTGAGCTCCCGAATCAGTTCCCCACTACAGTCACCCCAGTGAGATTCCAACCCATAGTCTACACACGCTACTATCTCTTTTACTATCTTAAGGCAGCGTCCACAGTTATCATGCATTGCAACACAGATTACACAATTAAAAATACAACTAGAACACTTAACACGCTTAACACTACAGGAAGTTTCATTAGTTATGAGCAACAAAAATTAGGTCTACAGGTTAGCGCTGCAGGTGTAATATATGATTTCAAATTTATTTATTTCCGCTTAAACAAGAACTTAGCGCTCCATCAATTACAGTATCCGTTTAAATTACGTTAATTACAACAGACTGTAACTTTATTGCACACAAACTGCACGTAAACAACCGACTAGTGCGAAGGATTCTAAATAAAAAAAATTAAGACTTACGGTACTTTCCGGAAATATGAACTTAACAGTGAATGTAAACGCTCAGTTCAAATTTTTGGAAAGAAAAACAGGACAATTAAGCAGGATTCTCTAAGTTAGTTGCGCAAAATGCCAACAAATACATTACTACAACCCACCTTTACGGTCTGTTCGCGTTTTATGGACTAATACGTAAATAAAAGTGACTTAATAACTCACGGATAAACTTATTTAAGAAGTAATTTGTATTGAACTAACTGTTATTACAGTCTAAATAACTTATCTTTATGAGAACGCAAAAGCTCGGATTTTGCGCTTGGCGCAGGGCTCCCAACGAAATTTGTATTCTTAGACAAAACATTGTAAAACAATGGGAGCGCTCATGGAAATCTCTACTCTCAAGAAGCGGCTGCCTTATCACTTACAATGGAATCTGATGCAGAGTCCCAGTGAAACTATTAAAGGTTTCATGGAAAGGGTGGATGATGTCATGTGTTCTCGCAATAAGAGCGCTGGTAGTCAAAGAGGCTTTGGAAACACAATGGGACAGAACGTGGCATGACATTCGAAACGCTGATAGGAAGCTTTCCGAGCGTAGCATAATAAGAGAAATCGAAGAAATCAGTTTCATTGTGATAGACCCGCTGATAATAGACAAGGAAGAAATGGGAGACAAGGAATCAGCAACGTTAGCAGTTGGAAAACTAAATGTTCTCCAGAATGTTGTCATTGAAGAGTGGAGGTCGTATTCTAACATTCTGCGTGGTGTCTGTTTGTTCTATATCGTGTCTCCCTACCACTTTCGCGCAACGACGCTCTGAGCATGTTTTTTAAGGAATTGACTAGTTTGAACCTGGGACCTGTTGCTGGTAAGGAGACGCCAGACCACACATGACATGTACTGTTCAGAAGAGTTCAGTGAGACTGGCGATGATATAACCAAATACTTAATGATTTCAGCGTCAGCCCCGCTGCACTCCCTGTAAAAGAATCTTAATAGTAACTAAATTTAGTGGAAGGGGTTCAAGGCTTTCCTATTTTTAGTTAGCTGGTAAAATAACGTCGAAAAAGCAGTTAAGTTTACCATTGGAAATTTTATTCTACTCACTAAACATTGTTTATAAATTGCACTATTGATAAAAGGAAATGTTTTAATACAGGATGATTAAAACCAACTGCGATCAACGAAAATGTGAACGAATATTCCCTTAGTGGGTTTCCAAGTTCTACAATGGATCGAAGGATGACCTATACCATATCACATCTATAATCTAGGTTTAAATTAAGTTTCACAAGAGAGAAAACTATCAAAATGGTCTACAGTGACCCTCAATTACCTTTAATTACTTATCTAACTTGTCATAAATTACAGTGGCTGATGTGGCTTCTCAATAACTATATAACAGAAAAATCATCGCATTTCAGATTTTTACTTCAAGTGGCAAATGTGAACACCATGAGCTTTAACTGACGATCGACACTAGTATTACGCAAAAAAGGGGGGGGGGGGGGTAACAGATGAGACTTCTGCAGTTCTGAGTGAAGCTTTATGCGCTGTTATGCGGCACCGCGTGCGTTCATTACCTTGTCGGTGTTCGTCAGGGGGCGGCGGTCAGCACAGCTCCGCTCACCTCGCCGTCTCGGAAGCAATTCTCCCCAAACTTCTCTTTACTACAATTTACCGAAATTGGTTTAAAAAAACTATCTGGCTGTGTTTTCATCTGACCAATCAGGGTCTCAATGTTAACCTTAAGCTCCACCTACAAAAATTCTGTCTATCCAATGAGAAACGTTACACTTTTCGTGGTGGGGCAATGTTTTTAAAGTTTGCAACGTAACAGAGACGCGAAAAAGTCTCACGCTAAAATTTGCAGCTGGGGTGGTCCTTTTAGTGTTATCGTAAGATCTTTACTGTTCTTCTGGAGGGCTCTATCTTTTAACATGGGCTGGGGGGTGGTCCTGACGTAACAGAGACGCGAAAAAGTCTCACGCTAAAACTTGCGGCTGGGGTGTGGCCCTTTTTATGTTATCGTAAGATCTATACTGTTCTTCCGGAGGGCTCTTGCCTTTAACATGGGCTGCGGGGTGGTCCTAGCGGTTAGCTGGAGACGTGGGTGTCCGTCCCTTATTGTACGGCCTTCAGCTTAACATGGTTCTGCTCTTGGCTTCTGTTCTCGTTTCTCCCCTCGGAACTGCATCTGTCTCACGGTGGGAAGGTATGTCATGCATTTAGGCATTCTTGTGTTAGTCTGTGGTATTCCATTTGCTCACTCGTATTACTTTGGTTAATTTAATGTCACGATTTATTCGGAGCTATGTGACATACTACTGGATTTGCTTATCATGTCAGGGTTTTCATGGAAGGTGTTGGATTTGCCTGACACCTTACAGTATTTTATGATGAATGTAGGATCGAAAACGATTACGAAAGTTGGAGTCTGGAGTGTTTCACAGGGACGCTGTGCTCGGAAACGATGAGTTATGGAGAGCTGGAGGCAGCGTGAATGAAATCAGAGGGGGGAATGGACATAGTTCTATGGAGGTTAATTTAATTTTTTTGTTTGATCAAGAAGCTCGAGAGGAAGACAGTATCGGTTTGGTGGCACTACCATTGAACGATCAGACTCTAATATCGTGCTGGGCAGCAGACGGTGAAGACAATATTAATGTTTATGAGGAACGAGCTGAGACAGTTCAAGAAGAAATTTATACAGCTATCGCGCAGGAAAAGTCAGCCACACAATGTGCCTTTTATGTACCGACAAATCATTTACTAATTACCTGGAGGCTGTAGTAAGTTCTGATACACACGTTGTGAGAGGCACAAAGGTGTGTGATCGACATATGTGCGATTTAAATGTTACAAGTTGCCGAACGAGGTGAGAAGGTTCATCGTTGCTGATGATCAGCATCAAACTGCTGTCAAGAATGTAATTCTAACTGGCTTCGTTAGGTATTATGACGAGCAGGGCAGAATGATTAATTTGTCACCACAAAGGTGGGAAATTGGAAGACTTACGTTTGCAAGGAAGCTGTGCCGTTTGAACGAGATTCTCGTTGCGTTTTGGGCTGCTTTTAGCGGAATGTTTTGTAGTGATAAAATTGCTGAACTTCCTTAGTGTCTCTTGCGTCTTTGTGTGTCGATAGTTTTGAGGAAATTGAAAGGGATTTGTTAGTTGAAGCACAACTACAGAGAGGATGTATGGAGAAAGTTCAGCCCCTCAGAATCTCCTAAGTAATGACGCAACGATTGCCTTGTAGATTCTGGGAACGACATATGTTGTGATTCGGAATCGTTTTTTTACTGTGTAAAAGATGAGGACACTGTAACGTATTCTCTGTGCAGTGAAAAAATTAAAACGGCTACTAAGAGCTACAGTAGGTCAATCAAAAACAAAGTCATGTTCAACGTTAAAATTGATGGTACAATTTACGTAAATGAGTTCTTCATAGTGCCTAATTCGTGAACAAATGAGAGAGAGAGAGAGGAAGAGAGAGATTAAAATTTTGTATGAGTGTATTCACTATTTTTATGTTCATTCACTGTTGGTAAATATAACGTAATGAATTCTCCAGATTACGTTTGGTGTAACGAAGTGACTTTGAATTTCTATTGGTGTTTTATCGGGTGTTAATTAGGTTTGTCTTATTTTGATATGTGTGGAAGGACAGCTGCTGTGTTGTTTCAGCCATTTGTTTGCACTTAGAAGGCATTGTCCACTATGAAGAGAAGTTTCTTACGTGTGCAGTGCTGTGGTAGGCGTTCTTTTGTAGTGAAGAAATATATCGCAGCTTTGAATGTAAAAAAAAAAAAGACCCTGCAATCGCGAGTTTTATTTTCGGCACCAGGGCAGAACTAGCGTCTGTTACTGCCTCGCAATGAATTTTCTGTTCTTTGGCTTCGATGTCCCAAGGATGGGTTTCAGTAACCTTACACACGGAGGACACGACTGGATTATTTGATCAAACGGCTCACTATGTTCGAATTATGTGGCTGACATGGTGTGACGACACAGCAGCAGTGTTGTTTGCACTAAAACTGTCGCCGTTTAAAGCAGAATCGCACGAATGTCTACCACAGGGAGTTTTTTATGATATCAGGTACTTAAAACGTGAGGAGTGTCTCAACAAACGTATATAAATTGTTAATTACGATCAAGTTGTGTACAACTAAGACTATTTAAATACTTTAAAATGGCACATGGTGCCATAAAAGTTCTTAAATTCGTTTCTATTGTGTTTTATTAGCACATTTGGAGCACTTACACTGAGTTCTAATTCTAATACAGTGTCCATTTACTGAAAAGTCATATTTTTGCGTCAAATTATTTGATTATCACACACGAACGTACACCGGAGTGTAAATTATCTTCTTTCAGTATGAGAACTGTCCGGTTGGCTTATAATGTGTAACTCGTGGAAAATTTACATATCTCAGTTTAAAGATGACAAGAACGCATCGCACATACTGAACTTGTCAATACACAAAATGTTACACTTTTATTTATTTTCATTACCTGAAATAGCACGAGTCTCTTCTGGTGGATCTAATAAATTTTGGTGCTACGTAAGAGGTCGTTCACCGAGTGAGAGATACGTTGAGTCGAGGTATTGTAACAGGTCAAGTGTTGGGACTCTATTAGTTTGAGTGCAGTGTTACAGTCCGCACGCAGTTGAGTGCGGGCAGAGTTCGCACCACTATCCGGCCGGCGGCTGTGCTGAGCTGCGGCTCGCTTCTGGTGGAAGCGGCCTGGTTCCACGTATGTTTATCGTGGGCAGGCCGTGACGTCAGCATCCGGCAACCACTGAGTCTTCCAGATTACTTTGTATTTACCCGTGAATGTGCAGCGTGAACCGTGCAAATTACACGAGATCACAAGTAGTCAGGCTAACAAGTAATTTACTGACTAATTTATAAACTTTAAGGTAACCATTCTAACAAAGCGATCGTGCACTCAGTATGTAGCTCTTGGTAAGAAGCATCGACGAAACTGCTTACATGTTCAATAATTTTAAGCTGTAAGAGACATTTTAATTAGAAAAGTAATTAAAATCAGCATATCTTTTGAAAATAAACAGATATACTAACATACAGGCAGTATGTGATGACAGCGATTACTACTCAGTACACACACCACTTATATGTTAAGGTCTCTTATTTTTACTGTCCATTTCTTGTTTTATGTTAAAGTTGCTTAGTTTTGCCAACAATTCATATTTCACTCAAGATACAAGAATTCTAATAACAACAGTGAAAAGACGAAAGAAAATTCTACAAAAATGATGTACCACCCTAAATAATGAAGGTACGCAGAGAATAAACTGTTCTCACCACTGCAAGCACGAATAGCAAATATTTAAACTTTGATCTGTGGGCAAACAGTGGCACCTAAAAATCATTGTCGTATATATTTTTATGGTATGAAATTTTATCGCGCAGCTAATGGGATAAACATAATTTTAATCAAACTTGTATATCAAATGTATAAAAGGACGTATGTGACGTCAATGTGTGCACATTTCGCAGGTGGGGATGCCGCGAATTCAAGAAGGGGAATAGTTTTTGGCGGGTGTGACCGAATATTTACATGTCGGCGGCCAAGCACCGTATGGTTACTCAGTACGGGAAACCAGCAGACACACTTTGGGATGACATTAATGGAACAATAAACGCAATCGTCAGTACTTCGGTACGTGATTTGCACCAGTACCGAAGTGCAGCCTAGTAGTTATCAGAGTTCTGACTAATAGTCAGTAACTATTTTATTGTTTTTTTTATTAAATTTAATGTGACTAACTTAAGAAGCAGAAGACGGCCACGCCGAAGTAGACAAAATGTTTCAAATGGCTCTAAGCACTATGAGACTTAACATCCGAGGTCATCAGTCCCCTAGACTTAGAATTACTTAAACCCAACTAACTTAAGGACATCATACGCATCCATGCCCGAGACAGGATTCTAACCTGTGACCTTAGCAGCAGGGCGGTTCCGGTGTGAAGCGCCTAGAACCGCTCGGCCATAGCGTCCGGTCAATGTATACATTTTGTATAAATTGTGTTTGTAATAGTCTCTTCAGCTGCATTTATTCTCCGTATTTCCTGATTTCATATGTGATTCAATCTTCATATAACACTACAGCACCTCCAGTTGTCCATTTCCATTACAAGAAGCATCTGTTTAACTCCCTTATTCATTTCCCATGTTTCTGATCAATTCGTTGGAATACTTTTCAGAGTTATATCATACATTCCGTTCTTGGTTGTGAATGTTAGATTTTTAATTCGTAAAATCCGACTTGGGGAAGGTCAGTTTCAATTCTGGAGGAATGTAGGAACACGCGAGGCAGTACTGACTTACGATTTCTCAAAGAAGATAAGTTAAGGAAAGGCAAACTTACATTTATAGCATTTGTAGACTTAGAGAAAGCTTTTTACAATGTTGATTGGAATACTGGTTGAGAAGGGAGTGAGATAGGGTTGTAGCCTGCCCCCAATGTTACATAATCTGTACATTGAGCAAGACGTAAAGGAAGCAAAAGTACTTGGAGCAGGAATTAGTCCAGAGAGAAGAAATACACACTTTGAGGTTTGCCGATGACATTGTAATTCTGTCAAAGACAGCAAAGGACTTGGAAGTCCAGCCGAACGGAGCGGACCGTGTCTTCATAGGACGATATAAGACAAACGTCAACAGAAGCAAAACGAGGTTAATGGAAAGTAATTGAATTAAATTAGGTAATGGTGACGGAGTCAGATTACGAAATGAGACACTTAAAGTAGTACATAAGTTTCGCTATTTGAACTGAAAAGTAACAGATGATGGCCGGAGTACAGAGGATATAGAATGGAGATGGCAATGACAAAAAGGAGCTTTACTGAAAAGGAGAAATTTGTTAAGATCGAGTATAGATTTAAATGTCAGGAAGTCTTTTCTGAATGTATTTATATGTGTGGAAGTGAAATATGGGCGATAAACAGTTTAGACAAGAAGAGATAGAACATTTGGAAATGTGATGCTACAGACGAATGTGGAAGATTAGATGGGTAGATAACGGAAGTAAAGGGGAGGTACTGTATAGAATTGGGGAGACAAGAAATTTTCGGTGCAACTTGACCAAAAGAAATCGGTTTGTACGACACCTTATGAGACATCAAGGAATCACCAACTTAATACTGGAGGGAAGCGTGGAGGGAAAAAGTCGTAGAGGGAGGCCAAGAGATGAACACAGCAGATTGAAAAGGTAGATAAACAGCTAGTTACTCGGGGATGAATAGGCTTGCACAGGATAGAGTAGCGTGGAGAGCTTCATCAAACCAGTCTTCAGACTGAAGACAACAATAACACAACTGAATTTAACTGTTGAATTGCCTTCTTTCCTTGTCCACTTTATCTTTTATTTCTTTTGTGCTCTTTCCACTAACAGATATTTAAAAGATTTTTCATTCTATCTTGCCAACATCTGGAATGCTTTTATTTTTTTCGCTCCAGGATTTGCTGGATGGTGTCTTTCCACCAGGGTACAACTTTACGTCAAATATATTGACTGTTTGTCCCGTAAGTCCTCCTTAGCGACCTGGTGAATTGCTTCTGAATTGCTTCTTTACTTTCCTCACACTTATTACATGCAGAGATGTCCTTTATACAGGGTGAGTCACCTAATATTACCGCTGGATATACTTCGTAAACCACATCAAATACTGACGAATCGATTCCACAGACCGAACGTGAGGAGAGGGGCTAGTGTAATTGGTTAATACAAACCATACAAAAATGCACGGAAGTATGGTTTTTAACACAAACCTACGTTTTTTTAAATGGAACCACGTTAGTTTTGTTAGCACATCTGAACATATAAACAAATACGTAATCAGTGACGTTTGTTGCACTGTAAAATGTTAATAACATCCGGAGATATTGTAACCTAAAGTTGACGTTTGAGTACCACTCCTCCGCTGTTCGATCATGTGTATCGGAGAGCACCGAATTACGTAGGGATCCAAAGGGAACGGTGATGGACCTTAGGTACAGAAGAGAATGGAACAGCACATTACGTCCACATGCTAACAACTTTTTATTGGTCTTTTTCACTGACGCACATGTACATTACCACGAGGGGTGAGGTACACGTACACACGTGGTTTCCGTTTTCAATTACGGAGTGGAATAGAGTGTGTCCCGACATGTCAGGCCAATAGATGTTCAATGTGGTGGTCATCATTTGCTGCACACAATTGCAATCTCTGGCGTAATGAATGTCGTACACGCCGCAGTACATCTGGTGTAATGTCGCCGCAGGCTGCCACAATACGTTGTTTCATATCCTCTGGGGTTGTAGGCACATCACGGTACACATTCTCCTTTAACGTACCCCACAGAAAGAAGTCCAGAGGTGTAAGATCAGGAGAACGGGCTGGCCAATTTATGCGTCCTCCACGTCCTATGAAACGCCCGTCGAACATCCTGTCAAAGGTCAGCCTAGTGTTAATTGCGGAATGTGCAGGTGCACCATCATGCTGATACCACATACATCGATGCGTTTCCAGTGGGACATTTTCGAGCAACGTTGGCAGATCATTCTGTAGAAACGCGATGTATGTTGCAACTGTTTGGGCCCCTACAATGAAGTGAGGACCAATGAGGTGGTCGCCAATGATTCCGCACCATACATTTACAGTTCACGGTCGCTGTCGCTCTATCTGTCTGAGCCAGCGAGGATTGTCCACGGACCAGTAATGCACGTTCCGTAGATTCACTGCCCCGTGGTTTGTGAAACCCGCTTCATCGGTAAACAGGTAGAACTGCAACGCGTTCTCTGTTAATGCCCATTGACAGAATTGCACTCGATGATTAAAGTCATCACCATGTAATTGCTGATGTAGCGACACATGAAACGGGTGAAAGCCGTGACGATGCAGTATGCGCATGACACTACTTTGACTCAGTTCACCGGCTCCCGCAATGTCCCGTGTACTCATGTGCGGGTTCATGGCAACAGCAGCTAACACACCAACTGCACCCGCGTCTCCTGTGACGGTGCTGTTACGGACCCGTTTGCGTGCTACGACCATACCTGTTGCATACAGTTGGCGTTAGATGTTTTGCAATGTGCGGCACGTTGGATGCTCTCTGTCCGGGTACCGTTCTGCATACACCCTGCAGGCTTCAGCTGCATTTTGTCGACACTCACCATAGATGAGTATCATCTCCGCCTTTTCAGAGTTCGAATACACCATGGTCACAGTTCCTACAACACTACACTATCACAGACGTCTAGTAACACGGTGTACTACAGTTGGTCTGCGTGCGGAGACGAATGCAGAATAACAATAGCAGCAAGCGCTACATGCGGACACTGCGAGAGCTAGACCAAACAACAACAGTGCACTACAGCCACACTCGTAAACACGGTCGTCATCGTAAACATGTCCCTGCAGATGCTGCTCGCCGACCGTGGCCCGTGTTTGTTACAACACGCAACTGAACGTCGGAGGTTTCAAGCGACAACTTTAGGTTACAATATCTCCGGATGTAATTAACATTTTACAATGCCACAAACGGCACTGATTACGTATTTGTTTATATGTTCAGACGTGCTAACAAAACTAACGTCGTTCCATTTAAAAAAACTTAGGTTTGTGTTAAAAAACATACTTCCGTGCATTTTTGTATGGTTTGTATTAAACAATTACACTAGCCCCTCTCCTCACGTTCGGTCCGTGGAATGGATTCGTCAGTATTTGATGTGGTTTACGAAATATATCCAGCGCTAACGTTCGGTGACTCACCCTGTAATGTTCAAATTGTGAGTCTGATCTGATAAAGGAATCTGGTAGAATCATCTCGTCGGTTGTTCAAATTACACTCCTGGAAATGGAAAAAGAACACATTGACACCGGTGTGTCAGACCCACCATACTTGCTCCGGACACTGCGAGAGGGCTGTACAAGCAATGATCACACGCACGGCACAGCGGACACACCAGGAACCGCGGTGTTGGCCGTCGAATGGCGCTAGCTGCGCAGCATTTGTGCACCGCCGCCGTCAGTGTCAGCCAGTTTGCCGTGGCATACGGAGCTCCATCGCAGTCTTTAACACTGGTACCATGCCGCGACAGCGTGGACGTGAACCGTATGTGCAGTTGACGGACTTTGAGCAAGGGCGTATAGTGGGCATGCGGGAGGCCGGGTGGACGTACCGCCGAATTGCTCAACACGTGAGGCGTGAGGTCTCCACAGTACATCGATGTTGTCGCCAGTGGTCGGCGGAAGGTGCACGTGCCCGTCGACCTGGGACCGGACCGCAGCGACGCACGGATGCACGCCAAGACCGTAGGATCCTACGCAGTGCCGTAGGGGACCGCACCGCCACTTCCCAGCAAATTAGGGACACTGTTGCTCCTGGGGTATCGGCGAGGACCATTCGCAACCGTCTCCATGAAGCTGGGCTACGGTCCCGCACACCGTTAGGCCGTCTTCCGTTCACGCCCCAACATCGTGCAGCCCGCCTCCAGTGGTGTCGCGACAGGCGTGAATGGAGGGACGAATGGAGACGTGTCGTCTTCAGCGATGAGAGTCGCTTCTGCCTTGGTGCCAATGATGGTCGTATGCGTGTTTGGCGCCGTGCAGGTGAGCGCCACAATCAGGACTGCATACGACCGAGGCACACAGGGCCAACACCCGTCATGATGGTGTGGTGAGCGATCTCCTACACTGGCCGTACACCACTGGTGATCGTCGAGGGGACACTGAATAGTGCACGGTACATCCAAACCGTCATCGAACCCATCGTTCTACCATTCCTAGACCGGCAAGGGAACTTGCTGTTCCAACAGGACAACGCACGTCCGCATGTATCCCGTGCCACCCAACGTGCTCTAGAAGGTGTAAGTCAACTACCCTGGCCAGCAAGATCTCCGGATCTGTCCCCCATTGAGCATGTTTGGGACTGGATGAAGCATCGTCTCACGCGGTCTGCACGTCCAGCACGAACGCTGGTCCAACTGAGGCGCCAGGTGGAAATGGCATGGCAAGCCGTTCCACAGGACTACATCCAGCATCTCTATGATCGTCTCCATGGGAGAATAGCAGCCTGCATTGCTGCGAAAGGTGGATATACACTGTACTAGTGCCGACATTGTGCATGCTCTGTTGCCTGTGTCTATGTGCCTGTGGTTCTGTCACTGTGATCATGTGATGTATCTGACCCCAGGAATGTGTCAATAAAGTTTCCCCTTCCGGGGACAATGAATTCACGGTGTTCTTATTTCAATTTCCAGGAGTGTATATTGAGTCTGACTTAATTGCTGTCCTGTATTACTTCATAATGCCACAGTTTCCTAAACTGCTGGACATCTCATAAGTCTTTCGGCATTTACTCTTAGACGAGTGTCTTGATTTATTATAACATAATAAGTTATAGGTTTTAATCGACGTTGGTTTCGTTCACGTGTATTTATGGACATTTCCACTACGGAATCTTTCTCCTTGGCTGATTCCCGAATTTATGTGGATGTGTACGTCTCTCTGCTCCTCCTCTTATCTTTCTTTTCGGTTTTTGTTAGACCAGTAACGCCTACATTTAACTACATAAGTTCTCTGAACACTTTATTTCATTTAGTAGAGATCCCCTGCATATTTCATCTTCTTTTCCGTGCCCGATTCCATCTTCTTTTTAATTCGTCCGTTTGTGAGGCTTTTCCAGACTCTGAAGTGCATATCCGACACTCCAGCAACCAACCTGGAGGATGAGGTCTTTTTGTATCCGTGGTTTCCATCCACTAGATTGATTGTCTTCCTGGACTGAAGGATTTAGTCTGTCCTCTATGCTGAAACCAAACGTGTCGCCGTATCGGCGTCCATTCCCTTAGCCGAAACTGCCATTGAGCCTTCACCAGGGCCTCTTTATCCTCCATCTTTATGGGGTTCCTGCAACTACTACTCTACTACTATAGCTGCCTTGGACCAACGAAGTCCCCGCTGTGATACTCCCCTATTTCGATGATGCTGGCCGTATACTGCGAAAGTGGACGACAGTTGGAATTGATTGTTGGACTCCTTCCTTTTAAATTAACTCATACCTGCTTGAGATTATCAAAAAGTTTAGTCCACCGATTTTATATGCTGTGTGTGTGTGTGTGTGTGTTCTGTATGTGTGTATGTGAATATGTGCAGTCAATTAGACAGACCTGTAACAGTGCAATGTGGCCGTCAGCGTTCTATTACAAATCAGTAAACTACGAGGATAAAACATTTGTCACACTGACACGGCAAAAACCGCGCTGCGGTTGCTGCAATATTCAAAATCGCAGGTGGATTTTGAAACACAAAGTGTCTAATGGGTGTGCCAATACAGACGCGGTTACCCGCTGAGTGGTGGTGCGGCGTGGCAGTGTTTTGTACCGCACAGCTAAAAACATAGCACGGTGCATGTGTTGAGTTGTGTTGTGTTGTGTGTCCTTTACGCGTACATGGAAACTAAATTTTTGCAACGGAATTCAAGAGAAATGTGTCGTCAAAAATGTTGATAATTTTATGTTGCTCACAGTGGACTAGTCATCTTTCGATTATTAACGACAGTGTTTCTAATGCATTGAAAAATGTAATGAATGATTGCACTTAAGATCATACGTTGCTGCATAAGAAATGTGGATAACATATCGAAATTATTTTTAAAGCTAAACCTCGTACCTATGTTCGAGTGTAGACCAAACAGATTTTAAGTAGTGGATCATAGTTGACATTAATTTGAAGAAACTGTAAGTACAGATTAGTTTCATAATGTTCGAAACATTCACTGCCTAGTATGAGAAGGAAAAAGTATTTTCTCTTTCTTTCATTGATGTAGGAGAGCTTGTTCCTTTTATTAACGTTGTTTTCATGGAATTAAGTCAGCGTGCGACTAAGTGAGGGATTAAAAACTTAAGGCGTTCAAGATAATGGTCAGTGAGATTTCGTTGGCTGTACATTTGTAGTAGTACGTATTGTATTTGAAATATCATTAACGAGATTCCAAATGGAAGTAAAAATCTACAGTCCATTCCGAAATAAATATGAAACTCTATCCAATCTGGGTAAACCTGCCGAGTGAACATACTTCTTCAGCATAGGTACCTTTCTGAACTCATATGATGCATCCACCTGCCTCGGGCATGGAAGTGTGTGATGTCCTTAGGTTAGTTAGGTTTAGGAAGTTCTAAGTTCTAGGGGACTGATGACCTCAGATGTTAAGTCCCATAGTGCTCAAAGCCATTTTGATGCATCCACCAACTTCTTTTCTGAAAATGTCTTCAACATTAATTGATAATCTCATACGTATATCACTACTGTTTCTGATATAATACGTAAACATCTTTCATATCAATGTATCCACTTCTCCTCCTCTCTTCCTTTTCTGATGCTGGTAAAAATCTTAATCATTTGTTCAGACGGTACTAGGATGGTCTGCCTGTCTTGGTCTTATCATTGTCTGTGGTCAATACCGGTTTTGAAATGTTTAGACAATACGCAGTTAGTCATCTCTGTCTTCTGCATGACTTCACAGTATTCACCTTCACGCACTATCATCTTCTTAGGAGAAGTTGCTACTGGACATTATTGTAGAATTTTTGTTTCTTTTTTTTTTCGTTGGTGATTCAGTCGAAAATAATAATCTGTTGCGTGATACGTTGGTTCTCTCCAGATCATGGAAACAACAAAGAGTTGGTTGGGGGAGGGGGGGGGGGGTACTTTTAACCAACCTGTCAGTAGTGTAACACATGTGAAGAACCAAGACCATTTGTGGAAATACATTTCGTCTCTTGGTCGCAATCTTACACCCAAAACAAAGTTTGAAGCATTTCTTTACAAAAAGATTAAGTTTTCATCTATGAATTAACCCTCAACAGATATAAAAAAGAGCTTGTCATGTTTACACAAGCACAACGCATTTCAACGTGACTGATTAGAAATGTAACTCAACCTCCATTTACTGGAGATCGTTTTCCAAACTGGAAATTTCTAGCACACAATGAGACAGTTTTCTAGGAGTTAGATATGCTGAAAAGTTAAACTAAGCCCCACCAGGTTAATCAGGCTTTCTACAGAAAGATGGTAACTGAACATAAGAAAGTTACGCTCCCTAAACAGAAACTCATTTCATCTGTGCATACAGGACTCATAAACGTTCTGAAAAATTTCATTTGTATTCATAGTAACAAACATGCTGTCGAACAGTGTCACAGAATAACCTAGTCGTTGTCATACCCGTATGATTACGACTGACTGTTAGAGAAATTTCGCTCCTCCTCCCACAAGTCCTCAAGCTCTGCTACTGTCGTGGTGAATTTTTATGTTGTGGTCCACCAGATAATGAGCCACATTATGAAACAATGCGGCCGTGGTACCGATTTGGAAAATAATGTCACCCGCCAAGAAACAACGTCAGTATAGGGAACGCATAATAGTCTCAATAAAATTATCCCACTGGAACCTACACTATCTTTATCAGTGGATGAAGCCCTTATTATTATTATTATTATTATTATTACAAGTTTAATTAATACGCAGATCGATTAATAACAACACTTTCCTGTATTTCTGTTATCTTCTAGCAAGCATTTCTATTCAGGCGAAACTTTTTTGCATAGAAGTGGCTAGCAGTTACAGTTTAGTCAATAGTCAGCCGTCTTTAGTGCGTTAGCAGTCTAGTTAAAAGTTGATTAACTCTCTTCAGTAAATTGATTCGTTAGGATAGATAGGATGTGTGACTGCTGTGTACGGACGCAGGAGGAGCTGGCCACTGTTCGCGAACAGCTGAACGTGTTGATGGCCGCGGTCAGCCGTCTTCAGGCTGCTGCCTCGGAGTGTAGCGGCAGTAGGGAGTCTGGTGCGTCGCAAGGTACACCCCAGACGTTACATGCTTCACCCACTGTCCCTGCTGTCGAGACATCTTCGCGGGTACCGGGCGCGGTTGGGCCACCCTCTCCACAAGGGGAGTGGCGGGTTCAGCGGCGTTCGCGGCGCACGAGGCGGAGGGTAAATGTGGGGCTGGCTGTGTGGCATCGCCCGCTCTGCCTGTGAGTGGACATGTGGCTGCTCCTTCAGCAACGTCCGAGCAGGCACACGGGGGGAGGGGTTTATTAGTTATTGGGAGCACCAACGTTAGGCGGGTGATGGAGCCCCTTAGGGAAATAGCGAAAAGGTCGGGGAAGAAGGCCAGTGTTCACTCTGTCTGCTTGCCGGTGGGTCTCATCCGAGATGTGGAGGAGGCCCTACCGGTGGCGATAGAGAGCACTGGTTGCAACCGACTGCAAATTGTTGCTCATGTCGGCACCAATGACTCCTGCCGTCTGGGTTCAGAGGTCATCCTCAGTTCGTACAGGCGGTTGGCGGAATTGGTGAAGGCGGAAAGCCTCGCTCGCTGGGTGGAATCAGAGCTAACTGCTTAAACCAGAGGCTCAAACGATTCTGCGAAGATCTGGGGTGCAAATTTCTCGACCTCCGCTATCGGGTGGAGAAATGTAGGGTCACCCTGAATAGGTCAGGCGTGCAATACACGCCGGAAGCGGCTGCAAGGGTAGCGGAGTACGTGTGGAGTGCACGTGGGGGTTTTTTAGGTTAGAGAATTCCCTCCCTAGGCCCGACAAGACGCCTCCTGAGACGCGGCAAGGTAGGAGTAGGCAAAATGCAACAGGGAGTAACAATATTAATGTGCTAATAGTAAACTGCAGGAGCGTCTATAGAAAGGTCCCAGAACTGCTCTCATTAATAAACGGTCATAACGACCATGTAGTACTAGGGACAGAAAGTTGGCTGAAACCAGACGTAAACAGTAGTGAAATCCTAAACTCAGATTGGAATGTATACCGCAGATACAGGCTGGACAATGAAGGGGGAGGCGTGTTTATAGCGATAAGAAGTGCAATAGTATCGAAGGAAATTTACGGAGATCCGAAATGTGAAATGATTCGGGTGAAGGTCACGGTTAAAGCAGGCTCAGACATGGTAATTGGATGTCTGAATAGGCCCCATGGCTCAGCAGCTGTTGTGGCTGAGCACCTGAAGGATAATTTGCAAAATATTTCGAGTAGATTTCCCCACCATGTTATAGTTTTGGGTGGAGATTATAATTTGCCGGATATAGACTAGGAGACTCAAACGTTGAGTTGGCAGGGACAAAGAATCCAGTGAAATTTTTTTTGGTGCTTTATCTGAAAACTACGTTGAGCAGTTAAACAGAGAACCGACTCATGGCGACAACATATTACACCTTCTGGTGACAAACAGACCCGAACTATTTGAAACAGTTAATGCGGAACAGGGAATCAGCGATTATAAAGCGGTTACGGCATCGATGATTTCAGCCGTAAATAGAAATATTAAAAAAGGTAGGAAGATTTTTCTGTTTAGCAAAAGTGACAAAAAGCAGATTACAGAGTACCTGACGGTTCAACACATAAGTTTTGTCTCAAGTACAGATAGTGTTGAGGATCAGTGGACAAAGTTCAAAACCATCGTAAAATATCCATTAGATGAGTATGTGCCAAGCAAGATCATAAGAGATGGAAAAGAGCCACCGTGGTATAACAACTGGGTTAGAAAACTACTACAGAAACAAAGGGAACATCACAGCAAACATAAACATAGCCAAAGCCTTGCGGACAAACAAAAATTACACGAAGCGAAATTTAGTGTGAGGAGGGCTATGCGAGAGGCGTTCGACGAATTCGAAAGTAAAGTTCTATGTACTGACTTGGCAGAAAATCCTAAGAAATTCTGGTCTTATGTCAAAGCGGTAGGTGGATCAAAACAAAATGTCCAGACACTCTGTGACCAAAATGGTACTGAAACAGAGGATGACAGACTAAAGGCCGAAATACTAAATGTCTTTTTCCAAAGCTGTTTCACAGAGGAACACTGCACTGTAGTTCCTTCTCTAGATTGTCGCACAGATGACAAAATGGTATATATCGAAATAGACGACAGAGGGATAGAGAAACAATTAAAATCGCTCAAAAGAGGAAAGACCGCTGGACCTGATGGGATACCAGTTCTATTTTACACAGAGTAAGCGAAGGAACTTGCCCCCCTTCTTGCAGCGGTGTACCGTAGGTCTCCAGAAGAGCGTAGCGTTCCAAAGGATTGAAAAAGGGCGGAGGTCATCCCCGTTTTCAAGAAGGGACGTCGAACAGATGTGCAGAACTATAGACCTATATCTCTAACGTCGATCAGTTGTAGAATTTCGGATCACGTATTATGTTCGAGTATAATGACTTTTCTGGAGACTAGAAATCTACTCTGTAGGAATCAGCATGGGTTTCGAAAAAGACGGTCGTGTGAAACCCAGCTCGCGCTATTCGTCCACGAGACTCAGAGGGCAATAGACACGGGTTCCCACGTAGATGCCGTGTTTCTTGACTTCCGCAAGGCGTTTGATGCAGTTCCCCGCAGTCGTTTAATGAACAAAGTAAGAGCATATGGACTATCAGACCAATTGTGTGATTGGATTGAGGAGTTCCTAGATAACAGAACGCAGTATGTCATTCTCAATGGAGAGAAGTCTTCCGAAGTAAGAGTGATTTCAGGTGTGCCACAGGGGAGTGACATGGGACCGTTGCTGTTCACAATATACATAAATGACCTGGTGGATGACATCGGAAGTTCACTGACGCTTTTTGCAGATGATGCTGTGGTGTATCGAGAGGTTGTAACAATGGAAAATTGTACTGAAATGCAGAAGAATCTGCAGCGAATTGACGCATGGTGCAGGGAATGGCAATTGAATCTCAATGTAGACAAGTGTAATGTGCTGCGAATACATAGAAAGATAGATCCTTTATCATTTAGCTACAAAATAGCAGGTCAGCAACTGGAAGCAGTTAATTCCATAAATTATCTGGGAGTACGCATTAGGAGTGATTTAAAATGGAATGAGCATATAAAGTTGATCGTCGGTAAAGCAGATGCCAGACTGAGAATCATTGGAAGAATTCTAAGGAAATGCAATCCGAAAACCAAGGAAGTAGGTTACAGGACACTCGTTCGCCCACTGCTTGAATACTGCTCAGCGGCGTGGGACCCGTGCCAGATAGGGTTGATAGAAGAGATAGAGAAGATCCAATGGAGAACAGCGCGCTTCGTTACAGGATCATTTAGCAGTCGCGAAAGCGTTACGGAGATGATAGATAAACTCCAGTGGAAGACTCTGCAGGAGAGACGCTCAGTAGCTCGGTACGGGCTTTTGTTAAAGTTTCGAGAACATACCTTCACCGAAGAGTCCAGCATTATATTGATCCCTCCTACGTATATCTCGCGAAGAGACCTTGAGGATAAAATCAGAGAGATTAGAGCCCACACAGAAGCATACAGACAATCCTTCTTTCCACGAACAATACGAGACTGCAATAGAAGGGAGAACCGATAGAGGTACTCAGGGTACCCTCCGCCACACACCGTCAGGTGGCTTGCGGAGTATGGATGTAGATGTAGATGTAGACTGCGACGTTTCATTATTTCGTTGGTGTGGTCTTTCACTAAATCTGATTCGAAACCATCAAAGAATAAGTACATATGAAAATGTATACTCCCTGGTTGCTTAAAAATTCTCGTTGTTTTACTGTTGCTCTTTGAATAATATAACAGATATAATATGAAACACTCACCGTCATACGTTATACAGGCATGTAGTTGCAATCTTAGGAACGGCGGAGGTTATAAAAAATCCGCCAGCACTTGATACAGTAAAAGCAGCACATGCAGCAGAAAACAGAGCACAAACGATAAAGGTAAAACAAACGTTAACGACAGTGGGAATAAAGGTACTAAGGTAGGTAATTAAGGATTATTTACCGATATCAGATTAGAAGCCTTATTCATGGATAAGAACAATAACTTCATCAGGACACTGCAACACCACTAGAAGAGGAGGCGTACGTGACCTGAATAATTGTTTCCTTCACTATACAACGAATGTCACAATCGCCCCCCCCTCCCCCCCCCCCCCCACCTTTCTCTCTCTCTCTCTCTCTCTCTTAGTTGCGTACCTTTAAATGGTAACAGTGAATTTTGCCCCAAAAGTATTTCGTATGACTTGTATCATAACTGTTTATGTCATGCAGGAAACAAGTATTTACAAGACCATTACATAAATGTAATCCTGTACATGTATTTGTGCTGTCAAAATGGACCACATGTAGCACCCAGGAGTGCAGATAATTCTCCTAAAAACTTGACATTTAAGCTCTTTGAGGGAAATGTGTTGCAGCATTTACAGTGCGTCTCTCTACGATGTTGGGTAGAGATGCTAGCAGGCAATGCGTCACTTCAGGTACCAATTACGTAACATTTTATTTCGTATTCGACTGAGTTGTAGGTAACATTATCTATTTTAAAATCAGACGACGTTTCATAAATACTTGTTTCAGTCGCGCGGAATATTTGTCACTAGAGGCACATCTGAGCATATGATGTTCAGTGGGCGTCTGCACTATTCACAACACTTAATCTTACTAATTAATGATTTATGCTTCGACTGTCTTCGTTGTTTTGCATGTCAGTGGAATGGATGAGTAAGCCTTTATGTGCCATAAAGGATCCTGTCAATGCCAGAATCACAGGAAATTTTTGAAATGTTACAGCAGAATTATCCCCGATTTCTTGCGCTGGTCTGGAGACATTCCGTCTTGTTCTTCATCAGAAATCTCGAACTTGCGATGTAATGGGTTCACGTACACGCAGAATTGGATAGTATTTTGTTCTGTGTTATAGTTTCACTTAGTGACCATCATCGTGCAAGATGCGACATATAAGGGTCTTTGGCCGGCACACTAGGACAGCTAGAGTTCCAGCTCAGAGAGCAACGAGATGTCCATATAGATATTGTTAATCTTTCACTACGCGGCAGTCAGAGCGATTAAAGCACATACAGTCGTCATTCGACTTCCCCATCTTTCTCTAGGTATCTTTTCAAAATATTGTAACACACAAAGGAAGAAGATCAAAGCCAATTGAAAAATAACATATGTTTTTCGTTACGTACTTCCTAGTTATTTAGTAGAATTGACAGCTTTAAATTTGCGTGATTTATCGTGTAATTGAAATTTAACGGATTTCTTCTTGTACTCGTGTGTATCAGCTCTCACTTTTCCTCACTGAAGGACGATTGCCATTTTTCGTGCCATTCAGGTATCGTGATTAAGTTGAAAAGATCGTTTGGATAATGCTGTGGTGACGGCAAATCAAACACTACATTTTATTGGCAGAATGCTTAAAAGATGCAACAGGTCTACTAAAGAGACTGCCTACGCTACACTTCTTCGTCCTCTGCTAGAGTGCTGATTCGCTGTATGTGATACTTACCAGCTAGGATTGACGGAGGGCAACGAAAAAGTTCAAAGAATGGCCACTCGTTTTGTATCATCGTGAAATAGGGATATGATAAGAGAGCTGAGATGATAATCATTAAACATAGGCGGTTTTAATTCCGGCGAGATCTTTTCACGAAATTTGATTCACCAACATCCTTCTCTGAAGGTGAAAATATTTTACTGTCACCAACCTGAAGTGGGAGAAATGATCATCATATTGAAGTAAGAGAAATCAGAGCTCTCACGGAAAGTGTGCATTTTCTCCTCGCGCTGTTAGAGAATCAAACGGTAGAGAGATAGTCAAAAGGTAGTTCGGAGAACCCTCTGCCAGGCACTTAAATGCGAACTGCAGAGTAGTCGTGTAGATGTAGTGTAGTAAATAGGTCTAATGTAAACATCGCAAGTGAGATTCACTTAGAGCTACAAATTCATGTGTGGTAGAGTGAAGGTTATGTAGCCTCATACACGGGGTGTTGATAAACCTGCCAGCGTTCTCGTTGCCTGTCCGCGGCCGTCCCGCCGGCGTGTACGCCCGATTGAATCCGGCGAGCCGTGTGCTGCTGGGCTGCCTATCCGGCAGGCGCCCCTGCCGCACCTGCGTCCTGCGCTGCGCGCTGTCCGCTGTCTGGGGAGACGGTGTCCGGCTGACAGGGCGTGATTTAGCGCGATCGCTGTGCCATCACAGGTCGGTACCCGCCGCCTCCCTGTGGCCCCCTGGTCGCCTGATTTACTGCCCCAGCGGAGCCAGACACGCCACGCGAGGCCGACTACCGTTTAGCTCCGCTTCCCCCTTGCCCTACACACACACGCACACACACACACACACACACACACACACACACACACAGACACACACACACACCTCACACAGACACACACACATAGCTCATTACGTGGTGTCGCTGGATTTTGGTCAGAAAATTGACCAAGTTTACCTCTGGAAGTGGAATAATAGCGCACTAGAGTCTTACAGAGAAACAGCGAGGAAAATATCTGAAAATTTGTGTCAAACGAAAAATACGAGCAGCAGCTATGAAGATTTACCACCTCGCAAAAGTCACGCTGCAGCCATGGGATTTAGTGACGTTGTCAGGTCCCATACACATCATTACCTGCCCCAAGTTGAACACAAATTCCCATAGTTTGGCCAGCCGTAGTGGCCGTGCGGTTCTAGGCGCTACAGTCTGGAGCCGAGCGACCGCTCCGGTCGCAGGTTCGAATCCTGCCCCGGGCATGGATGTGTGTGATGTCCTTAGGTTAGTTAGGTTTAATTAGTTCTAAGTTCTAGGCGACTGATGACCTCAGAAGTTAAGTCGCATAGTGCTCAGAGCCATTTGAAGCCAATAGTTTGCTTCACTCGATTTCCACGGGTTCACAGACGTCCATGATGATTAGGCTGTCAACGAAATGACCTCGATTGGTCTGATAGCAGCTCTGCTTTCCACTATCCCCTCGATCCCGTCGATTTTGATACACCAGTCTTCGAATATCACGGCCTCTACTCTTGCTATTCTCAGCTCTTCACACAGAGACGGCCCGACACTTCATTGTTCTCCATGCATATTTATCTGACCACGGTAGAAGCTCTTTCCGCCATCCAGCTACTGCGTCATACGATTGTTCATTGTTTCTATTAACTTACGTCGACTCAGCATGGATTTTTGTAGTGTTGTTCCTCTTGACCCTCTGCTTACCAGAAAACCTGTATAGTGTTTCCTAGCAGTCGCGTCTCTCAGGTCCTTGACTTGACTTGACACTGTTTTGACTACTTATAATGTGAACGGCGTTCAGGTATAACACTTTTAAAACACTTTTATTAACTTAAAGTTTACACTTTAAAAAACACAATTTTCATACTGTAACTGGTGGCTTCTGTACTTACTGCAAATTTGCCCAGGCTCAACAGATAATAGCAGAATGTTCCGAACAGGTATAGTGCCATTTCAACATGTAATTTGACTTTCTCTGCCTTTCTCCTCTACAAAATATGCGCATCTTTATCCTTTTCGCAGCTGGTGATTTCACTACCCTTCCTGGATTAGGTGCTACTAATGGCTTCATCGACTTCTTTTACCCCTGCTAGTTGCTTTCCCAAATTAATGATGAAAGTCTGGCGTCTCGTTTTTGTATTGGTAGCCAGCGTCATCATATGGTTCAAATGGCTCTGAGCACTATGGGACTTCTGAGGTCATCAGTCCCCTAGAACTTAGAACTACTTTAATCTAACTAACCTAAGGACATCACACACATCCATGCCCGAGGCAGGATTCGAAACTGCGACTGTAGCGGTCGTGCGGTTCCAGACTGAAGCGCCTAGAACCGCTCGGCCACACCGGCCGGCAGCATCATCCAAATTATGTATGCATTCCTTACGCTTACATCGATCATGTTGAATATAACCACCAATGGCCAGCGCCTTGTTTTTCTCTACATACTGTAGCAATGCGTGTTCTGGTCGATGAGGTCAACGCCACCCTTTGCGGCATTGTATTTCATTATAATTTCAGGCTTCTCTATTTGTGATTAAGACACCACTGGTTGGTCACGAAGAGAGATAAGGACGGAAAAAAAATTTGTTTTTCTCAGAGGCTGTCATCACTTCTGGTTGAAAACCAAGTAATGTAGTGCTTGCTTCACGTCCTTTAAGTGAAATAAAATCGGCGGACAATTCCCCTTTGTTTTTTGGACAATACCGACTAGTGTCAGATCTTTTAACTACAAATAATGAGCTAAATCTAAAGATGTAAAAAGAATTATTAGGGGTGGTATTACGTCCAGACTTTTCAAGTTCAATCACCAGTGTTTTCACAACATTCTCTCAAAGTGACGCGGCTCTGGTTTCTTCCTCCTTCCCTAGACACCTTTCCATCTTCCAGCACTGTCAGAAATTGACCAGTGCTTGATCCCGTATCTACCAGGTTTCGATGGAATGTATTGTCGAAACAGATAGCGACCTCGAAATCTGACCAACTGTTCCATCCTGGAACTTAGGCATCCCTAAGGGTAATTTTCCACATCGCAAAAACTTGTCTGATTGGTTCCAATTCGTCAAATGACCTTTGCTCACGTCAGGCTGCTGCACTGTTAAAGCGCAGCAGCCTCAGAATAAGAACGGAAACGGTTGCGATACATAGTATCATTGAACGGTTGTCGGCCATTCTCAACACTCCAAAGCTGACTGGGATCTTTATTTCTTTTCTTGTAAACTCCAGTTAGGATCAGAACACCAAGAAACTTTTTCATTCATGCAGATCTATATCCACCTAGGTCTAGTAAACGATTCTTTGTAGGCCCACACATACAATTAATCAATGAGGGGTACACGAAAGAACAACATAAAACAAGGTTCTTCATTATCACAGTTCGTAATCGAATAACTTGTAGGTCCCTGGTCTTCTTTCACTGTATCAGTTTTGCTCCACCTACAAGAATTTCCAGTTTGAAGAGCTGTAGCCTATATTTCATTCTCATGATGAGAGAACAATAAGTCACACTCAACGTAATTGGCACTAAATTGTTCTTCTCTAGCTTCGTAGGGATGCTTCATGTTCATCATCTTCGTGTCGTTCTGAGTTTTCAGCGACATCTGCCTTATTATCACCATCACTGGGAGATTGAAATTCATTAGATGGGTTTTCAGAATCAGAAGCCTGCTTGAACAATTCCCTTATCCCGTCATTTAACAGTTCTTTTCGCCGTAACGTTTTCAGTTCAAAAAATGGTTCAAATGGCTCTGAGCACTATGGGACTCAACTGCTGAGGTCATTAGTCCCCTAGAACTTAGAACTAGTTAAACCTAACTAACCTAAGGACGTCACAAACATCCATGCCCGAGACAGGATTCGAACCTGCGACCGTAGCGGTCTTGCGGTTCCAGACTGCAGCGCCTTTAACCGCACGGCCACTTCGGCCGGCACGTTTTCAGTTTGTAGAATAGAAAAATGTTATGAAATAATGCATCAAAGCAACCATATGCTTAACAAGGAGGACTATTGTGGACTGAAAGAATAAAAGCGCCACTCAACGATGGCAAATGACTTAACAACGCTGGGCGGACAGGCGTCTAGTTGTTAAAATGTGCCAGCGACGCCCTTTCGGGAGGACACATGCACCAACATTTTAAGACAAATCTATAGGTAACTTTTATAATTTTTTCCAAAATTGCAACTAACTTGAAAAATTAGGAAAAATTATAAAATTTCATTGAAATAAAATGTATAGTTAGTAACAGAGAAGGTATTAAAAATCAGAAACTTGCCTCTGAGACCCGACGGTAGCTAAAAGGTTAAAATGCAGAAAACGAACTGCAACGGTATACTCGAATTTATCAATGGGCTGCACCACGCTTTTTTTTCCTTTTTTTCTTTTTTTTTCATACCGTTAGCACTGTGGCAGTTGTGACACTGGGATTTCAGTGAGCACGAAGACGCCTATCCGGAATACAAGATGTCTGAAAGACTAGTTGCTGAAGAGGTGCACAGTCACGAACTGTGCCCTTACCAGCTCAACACAACACCAGTGACCTGAAGACCACATTGGACGAGTAGTGTTTTTTGAATGTCTTTTGCACCAAGTGGAAGATAATGACCATTTTATAAATAACTCGCTATGGACTAATGAATCTCCTCAACAGCCATTCTTAGTCGTAACACATGTCACTTGTGAAAGTGGCTTACAAGAACGATTTTGGCATAAATCTGTGAACTGGAATCGTGAGAGTAGTTATAAAGTTTTAAATATGGGTGCGTTATCACCGACCGTTACATCGCAAAAATTAAAGCAGTAACAGTCCTCGGTAGCAAAAATGAAGTCTTTTGACCTCTTTTAAGAGTGCCTTAATCAGAAATACAACATTTATAGTCGCCTATTAACATAATTACAAAGTTTTAGAACTTTTTTTTGTCTTTGTATGTACTGACTATCGGTATAAAAAGAAAATGCATAGTACTTATATGTCACGTATAAAATAAATATAAAGCAATAAAGCTTTAGTCTCAAAATTTTAAAATAGGAAACATAGAAGGCAAGCCACTATTGGCTGCTGACTCACGTTGAGATGCGGTAGCATCAGACTGAGGCGCCCGCGTTAGCAACTGCGGACAGGTGAACATTACACCAAAAGCTCCATCTGTTAAGTAGCCTGAAGTGTTTTTAGGGACATGGAATGGGCGTAGAGGTCCAATGTTCTGGCCACAATGTTCCCTGGACCTTAATCCACTTGATTTTTAATTGTGGGGACACTTAAAGGAACAAGTTTGTGGTACTCCACCCATGGATGTACACGGCCTAATAGCTCCTGGGCGTGCCGCTTCAGGAATGGTGGATGCAAGTGAGTTGCGTAGCGTCCGCGAAGTATGATCCAGTGAATGGCGAAGTCTTTGCGTAATTATACAAAGTGGTCACTTTGACGTTTTCTCTAAAGTGAACGTTACTTATACGTCATATGTACAAAATGGAATTATTGCGCGTAGCATAACGTGCAATACAGTTTAGCCTACTTATTGTGGTTTTTGTACCTCACTGGATGCAGACGATGTTACTGTGTACACTATTACTTGCTGTTGGCTTAATTTGTGTCATGGACGTTGCAGAATGGTTGTTTACATCTGTACGAAGTTCATGTTATGTCTTAATGTGTAAATAAACATAATATCAACAGAAAGAAATACACAACATACCGTATTGTGGAGATGTAAATTGGATACAATTTGATTCTTTAACAGAAAGAAAAAAAAAGTTGGTGCGGACTTGACTCGAAGATGAACATCAGTGAGTCTTCATATCCGTCCCCCAAGGCATTGCCTCCTCTCGCTGAGTTAGTGGGACAGCTCCAAAACAGCGCAGGTTTCACACTATCTGTTCTTCTCTACTCTAGGTTTAGCTAGATACACTTGGCCGGCCGCTGTGGTCGAGCGGTTTTAGGCGCTTCAGTCCGGAACCACGCAGCTGCTACGGTCGCAGGTTCGAATCCTGCCTCGGGCATGGATGTGTGTGATGTACTTAGGTTAGTTAGGTTTAAGTAGTTCTAAGTCTAGGGGACTGACGACCTCAGATGTTCAGTCCCATAGTGCTTAGAGCCATTTAGATACTCTTGAATTGGGATGAGCAATCACATGCCGATGGCCAAGTGTGGTGGTTTTTCTTTACCCTGCATAACAAGCAAGCCGTACATTTTTCTTTTTGAGTCATCAGTCTCCCATCTGGTTTGAAGTGGCCCACCACGACTTCCTATCCCACACTAACCTCTTCATGTCAGAGTAGCGCTTGCTCCCTACATCCTCAATTATTTGTTGGATGGAACCCAATCTCAGTCATTCCCTAGAGATTTTCCCTCTACAGCTCCCTCCAGTGCAGTGGAGGTTATTTCTCGATTTCTCAACACGTGTTCTATCATCCTATCCCTTCTTGTCAGTGTTTTCCATTAACAGAAATAATACTTTCATTTTAAGTCAGCACCTACACTGGACGAATAGCGGTTTCTGATGGTTTTCTGGACATTACAGGAGATGAGACAGGTTCATAATAAGGTTTGATTACTACACACGGCAATGTGTGTTCTGCAACGTGCTCCCACGCTGGATACAAGGTTGGTAAGGAGTTATTGTGGTAGGTCGTTCCATTCCCCAGCCAGTGTGATTGACAGCTGCTGAATGGCCGTTGGTGCATATGTTCATGTTCTCCAACTTAACCCACATGTGCTCGATGAGACAACTGGACGTACCATCGTGTGGAGAGAGGCGAGAGCGCTTAGTGCACGGAGGACGACTGTCGAACACAATAGTTGTGGTGGACCATGTGTTATGATGTGGGGAAGCAGAACGATACATGTCCGTACTCACCTCCAAAACTTTGAACACGGTACACTGACCGAGTAGATTTATTATTGTGACAGTGTACTGCTTCCTCTTGTGCGTCTCTTCAGGGGTTCATTCTGCCCTCCCTTCATTTTTATGGACGACAATGAGCGACCGCATCCAACAGCGCAGGTGAAGCAGCTCTGGGAACGAGGGAATGTTCGGCGAATGGACTGGCCTACCCGTTTCCCTGACTTAAATCCAACGGAGTCCGTGTGGGATGTGTTGGAGAGACATAATGGTATTGCAGCACATCCACATTTATCAAATACCATCCTGCAGTTGTCAACAGCTGATGGAGGAACGAAACAACCTACCACAAGAACTCCTCACCAACCTTGTATCCAGCATGCAATCAAATTGCAGAGCATGCATTGACGCAAGTGCTGATCACACACAACAACGTGGAGAAGTATACCACGTTAGTGTAGCGAATTATTCCACTTAAGTTTTACTTGCGCTCAGGTCATTGGATCAGCCTAGAGTACAACCAAAATGTATATTCACATTCTTTATGAATCTAAAGAAATATTGTTATTTCTTCTCCGTTTATTTCATCCAGTACGTACAATCCTGTTAAGAAGTTATATTCTTAAAACTTAATATATTATCTTCTTTCAGAGAGGCAAAAGTTTGCCTAAAAGCGCCAGTAACTTTTCTTGTAACGCGAAGCAGTGTTACCAGTCATATCATTTTTACTTACAACCTTGTCTAAAGCTATGATTAAAATATGAGTTTGTATAATTGCTTACCTAGGATTTTTTTATTTTCCACTACAATAGCTTACTGATGCAAAAGTAATTGTTTCAAAATCATTAATTGACTAAATTTGGTTGCTTGAGTATTTCGGAAAGAGTGAGAGAATGTGTTGAGGGATAATGCGAAGTGTGAATTTTTATTTTAATTAAAATTTCGTAGCCGGGCTGAGTGGCAGTGCGGTTCTAGGCGCTACAGTCTGGAGCCGAGCGACCGCTACGGTCGCAGGTTCGAATCCTCCCTCGGGCATGGATGTGTGTGATGTCCTTAGGTTAGTTAGGTTTAATTAGTTCTAAGTTCTAGGCGACTGATGACCTCAGAATTCAAGTCGCGTAGTGCTCAGAGCCATTTGAACCATTTTGAAAATTTCGTAAAAATAAGAGTGGGAAAATCTCTTGAATCTAGAAGTGTGTATCACGATCTCCTGTGTTAATGCTTTTGTATAAAAGCAGACAGAATAAGTGGAAGGAGCCAAAACGTCTAATTTTTATTCTAAGTTCAAAATGGTTCAAATGGCTCGTAGCACTATGGGACTTAACTTCTGAGGTCATCAGCCCCCTACAACTTAGAATTACTTAAACCTAACTAACCTAAGGACATCACACACATCCATGCCCGAGGCACGATTCGAACCTGCGACCGTAGCGGTCGCGCGGTTCCAGACTGTAGCACCTAGAACCGCTCGGCCGGCTTTTTTTCGGGCATAATTTTGACTTTTTACTGTGCTTTTGTTTAAATTTGGTGTTGTAAATTTATATTTTCTGTCTGCCGGTGTGGCCGAGTTGTTCTAGGCGCTACAGTCTGGAACCGCGTGACCGCTACGGTCGCAGGTTCGAACCCTGCCTCGGGCATGGATGTGTGTGTTGTCTTTAGGTTAGTTAGGTTTAAGTAGTTCTGAGTTCTAGGGGACTGATGACCTAAGCGGTTAACTCCCATAGTGCTCAGAGCCATTTGAACCATTTTTTTAGATTTTATTTTGTCTCTACTTTCTTTGATACTGTTGAGTGGGTCGAGGATTACCACTGGTATCTGAGGACAGGAGCGTTTCTTATTGACAGTTCATTTTGTCAGTCATTGGGAATTAAGCATTTCCCGCGCTTGGTATGTGGCAATGAGTTTCTAGTCTGTGAGTCGGCGATTGATTGGTAGGCATCTTACAACTTGGCACATGTGTAGCCAAGAATTTCGACTAATAGGTAGAAATTTATCCACTGTTTCGATTAGTTTACTCTAAATTGGAAGCTACTTAATCTTGAAATAATATGGTGAATTTTTGGGATTTTTAAATGAAATAGTTATTTGGGTGTTAAATTTCCGGCCGTTAACAATTACACGTGGCACGTTATGGAAGATTATGGTGAGCAGTTCTTTTCAAGAAGACCACTAAAGGATTGGATGTAGTAACTCGCCATTAGTTGTGGGTTAGTAAGTGTTCAGATCGTGCAATATATTATAATTGACTGTGTAATTCTGGGTGACTTACAAGGGAAGCTCTGTAGCAGAACAGTATAAAAAGCAACTTAGGTTGATAATAGTTCTCGATATTGCTTGAGAAATTGATCGGTACTTAATTTCTGACACGAAATTAAGAAGACTCCCCCTATTTTCTTAGGAACGGGCGATACTGTGCTTGGTTTGGAAAGTATTAGGCAGTGTTTCTTCAAAGCTGCTTTTCATTGACTGAAATAGAATGTATTCTCAGCGAGTGAACTGAGTGGTCTTTAAGAAGCCTATCGACGTAAGTGGTATGATTTTCCTGCACCGAAACTGAAACATGGACTTTCTAGCTGAACTGTTATTTGGAATAGGTGTAGGAAGTAGGGAAAGGAACCCACAACGCCGCATTATGAGTCATGGCCCACCTTCTGTAATGTCCACGGGACCACCACCAATTGTAGTGACTTGAGTGTAATTATTGTCTTTGAATATAATTGTTAGTTCTGTTCGTCTCATTGGGTATTTCCTTCAGTCGCCTTTTACATCTACATCTACATGGATACTGTGCAAATCACATTTAAGCGCCTGGCAGAGGGTTCATCGAACCACCTTCACAATTCTCTATTATTCCAATCTCGTATAGCGCGCGGAAAGAATGAACACCTATATCTTTCTGCACAAGCTCTGATTTCCCTTATTTTATCTTGGTGATCGTTCCTCCCTATGTAAGTCGGTGTCAACAAAATATTTTCGCATTCGCAGCAGACACTTGGTAATTGGAATTTCGTGAGAATATTCCGTCGCAACGAAAAACGCCTTTCTTTTAATGATGTCCATCCCAAATCCTGTATCACTTCTGTGACACTCTCCCATATTTCGCGATAATACAAAACGTGGTGCCTTTCTTTGAACTTTTTCGATGTACTCCGTAAGTCCTATCTCGTAAGGATCCCACACCTCGCTGCATTATTCTAAAAGAGGACGGACAGGCGTAGTGTAGGCAGTCTCCTTAGTAGGTCTGTTAAATTTTCTAAATGTCCTGCCAATAAAACACAGTCTTTGGTTAGCCTCCCCCACAACATTTTCTGTGTGTTCCTTCCAAATTAAGTCGTTCGTAATTGCCATACCTAGGTATTTAATTGAATTTACGGCTTTTAGATTAGACTGATTTATCGTGTAACGGAAGTTTAACGAGTTCCTTTTAGCACTCATGTGGATGGCCTCACACATTTCGTTATTTAAGGTCAACTGCCACTTTTCGCACCGTTCCGATGTTTCTTCTATATCGTTTTGCAGTTTGTTTTGATCTTCTTATGACTTTATTAGTCAATAAACGACAGCGTCATCAGCAAACAACCGAAGACGGCTGCTCAGATTGTCTCCCAAATCTTTTATATAAATAGATACTACATTGCAGCAGCTGTTTCGTCGAGTTACGTTACTTGACTGTGACACATCATGCGAAAGTTACTTTCATTATGAAATTTTGGCCATTAGCGTGACACATGAGCCGTGCAAATGTTACGCAGTTTTGTGGTGCAATGACTGTGTTATAAAAATAAGAAACCTTATTTTTAATAGCGATAGTCTTTGTATTGATTGACGTTACGGTCATATCCTTAACAACTAAAATCATAAAACACACGTCTTAGATTTCTGGCGTGCAGAAGCTCGTCACGGGTCGGTGAGCTGTGCCTGGATGGTGCCTCCGCAGCGGTGTGACCGCCTCGAGGCCGCTCGCCGGCAGCTTCCGGTAATGGCTGCGCGGATGGCGGGGCGCCTACCGGGGAATCCCCGGAGCTCTCTAGTGGCGGCGCGGTGCGGCGACTCTGTTAGGATAATTTCCAGCGGGGCCGTGGACATTCAAGATTCCCTGTGGCCGGCGCTTTGGCCATCAGCGCCATATACGTTCATTAATAAAACATGCGCCAGAGTGTGAAGTCTCCTCGGAGCGGCGCGGTGGGGAGGGCCGCCTCTAAGAGAATGAAGTGCCTCGCCCAGCCGCTGCGGCCGACGCCACCGCAGGCTGCAGTCCGCGCCGCCACCAATTTGCATCCGGTTTTCGCGGAGCCCCTCGCAGCAGCGCCGGGGCTGTCCAGAAAGTATACGCGCTAATTGTTCCGCATTTGCATTTCTATTGGCTGCGAGAGACGACACCGCGCCGCTCATTTCCTGGGCGCTTAATTCTTTATGCATACTCGGGGAACTACTTTTGTTTCCTTTAAACGGCGGATCGTCAGCGCCAGGGCTTCGTTAATTTCGAGCTGTGCGATTTTTAAGTACCTCGCTGCGAGAGAGGCAGCAGATGGGAAGTATGCACACTTTTTTTCCTACCATCTTGCGCAGTTCACCGAGTCCGCTTGTCGATCATGTTTTCCTTTCGCAGATAATCGTATACGACAAGAAACTTTAATTTTCTTTCGTTCCAGTTAATTAATTTTTTGCGCCATTGAATCCAAACCTTAATCAACTGTGCCATTGCTTCATCGTCTTTTGAGTAGTACCACAGTTTTTTGTTTATTTGCTTAGAGTCGATACGCCAGCCTCTTCCAGGTCGCTCTCTCACATTTTTATTCCTATTTCATAATGATTTTTATATGTCTTGCCTCTTTAGATTCAGACGATATCTGGTGCCTCGACAAAATTGTTTTCTCACGTAAATACACCAGTGGTCAGGGACAGCAATGCATTTTATTTCAACTTACATCTGATACTTGGGAAATCTGTCATTACTTGACTTTACGAGATCTTCTGTATCCGTTTAGCTTCGGCTGACGGGAACGTCGAACGTCAAGGAAGAATCAGCCTTTCCCGCGGGTCAGACATGCTAACGGCAACTCAGAGTTCACAAAATCGACAGGAGCAAACATGGCACGGCCCTGCCAACCTAATGTGAGATTTCGGAAGGACAAAAGCGTTCCGCCGGGTAGGTGGACTGAGCGTCCAGTTCAAATAATAGGACCGAAAGGCTTAGGATGGGTGGAAGCCTTTTGAGGAAGTAGTGGTTGGGAAGGGAGTTAGACAGGGTTGTAGCCTGTCCCCGATGTTATTCAATCTGTATATTGAGCAAGCAGTAAAGCAAACAAAAGAAAAATTCGGAGTAGATATTAAAGTCCATGGAGAAGAAATAAATACGTTGAGGTTCGCCGATGACATTGTAATTCTGTCAGAGACAGCAAAGGACTTGCAAGAGCAGTTGAACGGAATGGACAGTGTCTTGAAAGGAGGATATAAGATGAACATCAACAAAAGCAAAACGAGGATAATGGAATGTAGTCGAATTAAGTCGGGTGATGCTGAGGGAGACACTTAAAGTAGTAAAGGCGTTTTGCTATTTGGGGAGCAAAATAACTGATGATGGTCGAAGTAGAGAGGATATAAAATGTAGACTGGCAATGGCAAGGAAAGCGTTTCTGAAGAAGAGAAATTTGTTAACATGAGTATAGATTTAAGTGTCAGGAAGTCGTTTCTGAAAGTATTTGTATGGAGTGTAGTCATGTATGGAAGTGAAACATGGACGATAAATAGTTTAGACAAGAAGAGAATAGAAGCTTTCGAAATGTGGTGCTACAGAAGAATGCTGAAGATTAGATGGGTAGATCACATAACTAATGAGGAGGTATTGAGTAGAATTGGAGAGAGGAGGAGTTTGTGGCACAACTTGACAAGAAGAAGGGACCGGTTGGTAGGACATATTCTGAGGCATCAAGGGATCACAAATTTAGCATTGGAGGGCAGCGTGGAGGGTAAAAATCGTAGAGGGAGACCAAGAGATGACTACACTAAGCAGATTCAGAAGGATGTAGGTTGCAGTAAGTACTGGGAGATGAAGAAGCTTGCACAGGATAGAGTAGCATGGAGAGCTGCATCAAACCAGTCTCAGGACTGAAGACAACAACAACAACAGACCTTTCCCAGAGGGTTGGAGCGACCACTTCCTGAAATTACTGTTTCATCTTGTTGCCGGGATGCACTGTAAATTCTGATATGTAGTCGCAGGTACACATGAGAAAATTTTCACTTAAGTTTCCCGTGGGAAGGACAGTCCGAAAATACAGAAATTGACAAGAAATCCCAGAATATTTGGCTTAACGTGAGAATGTTGTTTCGGTCCCTTCCCGGGTGAAAAAGCACGTTTCTGAAAGGCTTTCTGCCATCTAAGTTGTTGCTGGGAGGTAGCGGGTTAGATTCCTGTCCCCTCATTCGAGGGACAGTTAGGCTTTCCGCTGACTGGTCGTATAATATGCCCCGAGCAGAGACACCGATGTTTGAACGAAAATGGCTGTTTTTTTCTGAGGGACGCGTCGCCTTGGGCCCTAATATCAGGATCGTTGCAACTTAAATAAGCAGGTTTGGACTTCGGTCTTGAGCTAAGTCGCTGGAGTTTGATTTATCAGTTTTCGGGACTGCCATCTTGTCTGAGAAGATGAGTACATCCTGCGGGATCTGCCACAACGGCCTGCCGTACGCCGGCCAGCTCTAGCGCTTGCAACTGCGCAGCATACCGTGAAATCGCGCAGATTCACTGCAGACACGGTGAGTTAACACTGCAGTGCGATCGATAGACGACTTGAATTACTGTTTGACGAAAGAGGGTTTCATTTCAGTGTTTTAGCTACTCCATTTCCGTAACATGTGATTCACGATACTGTTTGCGTATTTCTTTCTTTTGCTGTGATGTTAAATTTGGGGCAAAACTTAACGGCTCAGGTATCGTTTTCGAAATGATGAATAATTTCTTTTATATCATGCTGGTATGATGGTTTCTATCGTCTTATGTTCATAGAGATGTTGTGTACTCAGTTCACGTTCTTCATTTTTTTATTACTTTGATGAAACAACAGCTGAAATAAATTGCCAGCTCTGACAGTAGTTTAACATTAATTCAGCCAGTAGTGTACGGAAATGCGTTGTTGATGACACTAGTCTGTTATTCCTAAATAAACTCTAAGACAAACAATAAAAAAAACGACGCATCAGGAAGGAATTATCCGAATGGGTCAGAATTCGAAAGTTGTTATGTATATCTACAGACAAACAAATGTTTACAGTTTCAGAAAAATTGGATAATCTACTAAAGAGAAAGAGCATCACAAATTGGGCAAGCCAATAATGTCTTGGTCAACTTCCGGCTGTTATTCAAACTGTTATTCGGCTTGGCATTGATTGATAGAATTGATGGATGTCCTCCTGAAGGATATCGTACCAAATTCCGTGCAACTGGCGGGTTGCATCGTCAAAATCTCGAGCTGGATGAAGGCCCTGCCCATAATACTCCAACGTCCTCAATTGGCAGAGATCCGGGGTTCTCTCTGCCAATGAAAAGGCTTGGCAAGCACGAAGACAAGTAGTAGAGACACTGCCGAGGATGACAATCAAATAGGACGCGCTATGAAATGGAGTAGCACCCTAGACCTTGAGTGTCGCCCGCCATAAGGCACGACATCCAAGATGGATGGCCTGGGGTGCTCCTTCATTTCATAGTAGGACCCCTTTGGTTATCATCCATGCAATGCTTACAGAAAAACGGCACGACGACGAAAGACTACGCTCAGTTTTGTTGCCCTTCATGACAAACTGCCATGGATTTCCTTTCAGCAAGATAGTGCATTCCATCCCCACGCACACAGCGAGTTTCTACGGCTTTTCTTTATGCTTGCCAAACCCTATTTGGAGCAAGGATGCCGGATCCCTCGCCATTTGACAAAGTTTCGAGCAGGGCCTCCAACCATTTCGGAATTAGGCGATATAATGCGCCAGAATCTGGCACGATAGCCCTCAGGAGGACGTCCAAAAATCAATTCCGAGTATCTACTTGCATGAGGACCAAAGGTGGACCAGCCCTTTACTCAATTGCTCATTTTGTGAAGCTCTTTTCTCGAATAAATCTCCCATTTTTTTCTGAAATTTCAATCATTTATCTATATATATACATAATGTCCACCGTTTTCCGTCCCATTTGGATAATTCCTTCTTAGCGCGATTTTTCTTTTTTTATGGTCTTAGAGTGTAATTTGTTCATTGATTTCTGTTATTACGCCTGTGACTACAGTGTCTAAAGAAATATAATATTCGTGGGTTATTCATTGATTAATAAATGAAAGTTATTTGCAGATAATACTCCGATTCAACTATTTATACCACATTTAAAATTAAACTGACAGCGCCCTCCAGGCATAAATACAATACTGGACGTTAAAATTGCTACACCAAGAAGATATGCAGATGTTAAAGGGGTATTCATTGTAGAAATATATTATACTAGAACTGACACGTGATTACATTTTCACGCAATCTGTGTGCATAGATCCTGAGAAATCATTACCCAGAACAACCACCTCTGGCCGTAATAACGGCCTTGATACGCCTGGGCATTGAGTCAAACAGAGCGTAGATGGCGTGTACAGGTACAGCTGCCCATGCAGCTTCAACACGATAGCACAGTTCATCAAGAGTAGTGACTGGCGTATTGTGACGAGCCAGTTGCTCGGTCACCATTGACCAGACTTTTCAGTTGGTGACAGATCTGAGAATGTGCTGACCAGGGCAGCAGTCGGACATTTTCTGTATCCTGAAAGTCCCGTACGGGACCTGCAACATGCGGTCGTGCATTATCCTGTTGAAATGTAGGATTTCGCAGGGATCGAATGGAGGGTACAGCCACGGGTCGTAACACATCTGAAATGTAACGTCCACTGTTCAAAGTGCCGTCAATGCGAACAAGAGGTGGCCGAGACGTGTAACGAATGGCACCCCATACCATTATCTCGGTGATACACCAGTAGGGCGATGACGAATACACGCTTCCAATGTGCGTTCACTGCGATGTCGCCAAACAAGGATGCGACCATCATGATGGTGTAAACAGAACCAGGATTCGTCCGAAAAAATGACGTTTTGCCATTCGTGCACCCAGGTTCGTCGTTGAGTACACCATCGCATGCGCTCCTGTCTGTGATGCAGCGTCAAGGGTAACCGCAGCTATGGCCTCCGAGCTGATAGTCCATGCTGCTGCAAACGTCGTCGAACTGTTCGTGCAGATGGTTATTGTTTTGCAAACGTCCCCATCTGTTGACTCAGGGATCGATACGTGGCTCCACGATACGTTACAGCCATGCGGATAAGTTGCCTGTAATCTCGACTGCTTGTGATACGAGGCCGTTGGGATGGAGCACGGCGTTCCGTATTACCCTCCTGAACCCACCTATTCCATATTCTGCTAACAGTCATTGGATCTCGACCAACGCGAGCAGCAATATCGCGATACGATAAACCGCAATCGCGATAGGCTACAATCCGACATTTATCAAAGTCGGAAACGTGATGGTACGCATTTCTCCTCCGTAGACGATGCATCACAACAACGTTTCACCAGGAAACGCCGGTCAACTGCTGTTTGTGTATGAGAAATCGGTTGGAACCTTTCCTCATGTCATCCGTTGTAGGTCTTGCCAGCTGCGCCAACCCTGTGTGAATGCTCTGAAAAGATAATCATTCCATATCACAGCATCTTCTTCGTGTCGGTTAAATTTCGCGTCTGTAGCACGTCATCTTCGTGGTGTAGCAATTTTAGTGGCCAGTAGTGTATTACAGCGAGGCCGCCTGATAATATCAGGATTTACGTTTCCGTTTCCTACAGGTGCCAGAATTTCATTGACAAGTCTTGATGTTTCATGGGGAGATGCTACGGCTTACTGATCTGCCACGGTAGTATTGGCAACTGAATGTATTTGACTATCCACAGAGGTTCATATTAAGTTGCCGATTGTATTTACGGAACCGCCCGACTTCCGACGATATACAGAGTGAACCACACCTGCGTCGACCAAATTTCGAAGGTTATACAGGGATATTTCCTGAGAGTCTTAGGGGTAATTGGAAGGACACATAGTCTCAGGTGCCTCGCTACAGTATAATTATTTTTCGTTTGATTTCGTCACCGTTTTTACGGTTCCGTATCTATCGGTAAAAACGGAATCCTTACACGACATGATTAACTTTTTGCCTGTTAGTCTTTTTCTCTTAGAATCTATTTTTGTCAGGAACTGGTAGAAGTATCAAGTTGAAGTTTATCACACTAAATAAGGTCTACAATCTCTTGGCGGTGCGAAAAATTTAAGCTTCTAAGACAATGTAGTCAATTGATACGGCTATTTATGTCACATATTTTGATACTCGCAAACTCACGCAACAAAACAGCTACTTTATGTCTAAATAATTTTACTTGCATTTATATTTTGACATTTTCTGCTTTCTGAGTGCATAATTACGTAGTATTATCATAGACGATAAGAGCTTGGCCCCCTAAACGCGTTGCTGAGGATTATGCTCTTAACATTAGTAGCTGTATACAATATTAGAACAAATGCGCACATGTTGCGCCTGGTGGTCTTGCGATAAAGCGTGGGGATGGAAATGGCAGGTCTCAGAATCAAATACTGATTGTTGTGAGTCGTTGACCTATAATCATGAAATGTGACAAGAACAAATATTTCACGGTAAAAAAACTAAAGAATCGTTAATTCGGATTAGTATCAGGTAACAGAGTTTTTTCTTTTTTTTGGTTTGTCATTTTTTGTTGTTTGTCTGTATAACAGGCACCTTTTTCTAAGCAACGGGCAGAAGTGTCACGTTGAAATTTATGTCAGATACTATTGTCTATGATTCCCTGGCGGGGAATGCAATCAAAAGAAAGGACCATTGACGTCACATATTTTGTAAGTAGGCTGTTTATGTTTTCTTATTGGGAACGTTACGTAGCAGTCTGTGGCTGCTTTGCATTGTTGTAATACTCGCCATTGTAGTGTTAGGCAGCTGGATGTGAACAGCGCGTAGCGTTGCGCAGTGGGAGGTGAGCCGCCAGCAGTGGTGGATGTGGGGAGAGAGATGGCGGAGTTTTGTAATTTCTCATGAACTGCTATATATATTATGACTATTAAGGTAAATACATTGTTTGTTCTCTATTAATATCTTTCATTTGCTAACTATCCCTATCAGTAGTTAGTGCCTTCCGTAGTTTGAATCTTTTATTTAGCTGGCAGTAGTGGTGCTCGCTGTATTGCAGTAGCTCGAGTAACCAAGATTTTTGTGAGGTAAGTGATTTGTGAAACGTGTAGGTTAATGTTAGTCAGGGTCATTCTTTTGTAGGGATTTTTGAAAGTCAGATTGCGTTGCGCTAAAAACATTGTGTGTCAGTTTAAGCACAGTCTTGTATACATTGTTCAAAGGGGAAGTTTCATATGTCGACCCTTAGCCTAGGATACCTCACTGGAATCTTCTGATTTTTTCTTGTAGTTTGTGTAATTAGTGTAGATTTTGTTTATTGCTATTGCGTAATTGTAGAGAGAATCTCCTTGGTAGTTGGTAGTTGTGGTTTTTCATTGTTGCACAGTAAAACAGTTGTGGCATGCATGTAGATTTGCACCAAGTATTTCGCAGCTGCAATTAACTAGATATTATTTTCAGTTCTATGTTAATGTGTTCTCTTATTTTTGCTCTTAAAATTGTGCTTTTCTGTGTTGTCGTGTGAAATATTGTGACAATAATGGCGTGTGAAAAACGTAATACTAGGCTCCAAAGTAAACTGAGAAATGACAGTGAAGAAAGCAGTGTGTTAGCGCCACTGAGTAATGAATCAACTAATGTTCAAAGTAGTAATTTAGTAAGTGTACATAGGGAAATGAAGCGGGCTGCAAACAATGGTGTAGACAGTGAAACAATTAGTGAACATGGAAGCATTATCGATCGACCGGTCGGCAACAGCTCGCCTCAGGAATCCGAAATGACAGGACACAATCTTGCAAATACTGTAGATTCAGGTTTTGCGTCCTCACCCTTTTCTCAAATAAGTCAAGACACATTTTCTGCTATTCAAACTGCTAATATTGCCGGTTCAAATGTGTTGCCGAATAGCACTGAGGAACATGTTTCAGACACCAGTGCACTGTTATTACAGTTAATGCAACAAATGGGACAAAGGCCACAAAAGTTAGACACAATAGAACAGAATCTTCAAAAGTTAGACACAATGGAACAAAATCAGAGACAAACACAGCAAAAGCTTCAAAAGTTAGACATAATGGAGCAACACCAGAGACAAACACAGCAACATTTAGACGCAATGGAACAAAATCTTCACACCACGCTTGAACAAACACGTGAAGATTTAACTACTGAGTTACATAACATTGAATCGAAATGTCAAAAAGTCTGTAATGACGTAAAAACACAAATTTGTGAGCATTTTCAACCTATTTTTTCGCGGCATGAATATGCATTACAGAATCACGAAGCAACCATAAAAGAACTGCAAACCATTGTTCATGAAAATCATGAGACCTTGTGGGCTAAAATTGACTCAGTTGCATCTACCGATTCGGTTACGCAACTTGCAAAAACTCAGGAAAACTTAAAGGACACAGTAGATTCGATTTCAACACAAATGGACACTCTGAAACTTGGTTCAGAAAAACACACTGAGGAAATGTGTTCACTATCGGAGAAAGTAGCCGAACTTTCGGATCAGGTCACTAACTTATCTACAAAGGTAGATGATGATCTGAATGACACAAGACCCGTAGCCTTCAATGACACAGAAGAGTATGAACAAATAAGAAAATTCAAACGAAATCAAAATCAAATCAATACACAGTACAAAAGAGAAATCCGGGAAGTACAAGATCAGTTGACGCAGGTGATACAAGAATTACATATTTCAGAGGACACTCGCGCTCCAACACGGGAAGAGGAACTTAGAAATACGGAAAAGCCACAAAATAATAACACAGGGCATTTCAGTAATTATGAAAGGAATTGGCAAGGTGGACCGAATTTTGAGATGGAACCGCCGACACGACGTAACAATGACCGATATGCTACTCGCCGACACGATGACTTTGACTATAAGCTGTTCATTACTACACGTAAATTCAAAACATTTAAGAATTCTGCCAACGACATTCATCCACAAGCGTGGCTCCATCAATTCTCTCATTGTTTTCCTCCCAACTGGTCATTAGAACACAGATTAGAATTTATGTGTGGCTACTTGGAGAATGAACCAGCTGTAAGAATGCGATCGGTCATTCACGATTGCCACAGTGAAGGAGAGTTTTACCATGCCTTCCTCTCAGCATATTGGTCTCAAGCCACACAAGACCGAGTAAAACATAGCATCATAATGATGAAACGTTTCGAACAATCTGAATTTTCCAGTCTTATGAAATATTTTGAAGACATGTTGCACAAGAATCAGTACCTGTCAAACCCATACAGCCCCTCAGAACTCATCCGCATTTGCTTAATCAAATTGCCTGAACATTTACGACATATTATTTTGGCAGGACGTTGCAAAGACGACATTGAAGCTTTTCAGGGACTCCTACAAGAATTAGAAATTGACACAGACAGTCGCCGGATGCGAAAACAGGAAAACAATCACTACAGGTCACATACGTCACAATTCCGTGATGACAGAAACAATAACTGGACACGAAAAGGCTATTCTTACAACGCAAATCGTGACCAAAACAGACACCACCCATATGACAACCGCTGGCAGAGTAATAATAGTTACAGAGAAAGATCGCATTTCCGTAGTAATGACTATCACAGAGACAATCAGAGAAACAGACAATATGGGAACCAAAACAATTATTATCAAGGGAGGCAGAATAACTTCAGACGCAACAGTTCGGCGCACAGTTACGATTCAGGGAGAAACTCTCCACCACGTGACGGACAAGGAAGAAACTACGGAATCTACCGACATGACAACAGACGATATATTCGTAACGACAGACCTGAATTGCATCAGAACTGGCGGGATTCAAACAGAGCAGGGCACTTTCGACAACGTGAATTTGTAGAAGTTAGGTCTCCTAATCCCAATAACAACGCGCGGCAACAAAGAGACAGACAATGACTCGCGCCGCAGGCACCCACGTGCGCCGGCTGGCTCAGAGAAAAATAACATAGACGCTAACCTTGAGAAAAATTCCAGTATTCTTTACCGACGTATACCGCATGACAATTGCATTCAAGTTCAAACTCTGAGTACTATGAAGAGTAAAGGTTTACACCAGATTTCACATGTAAAACCGTTTATTGAAAGATAATCTGCTTTTTAACTTTGTCTTTGCCATATAACTTTTCACTTCACATTTCTAGTATGCTTTGTCAGACTTAAGAAACTGTTAATATGCAACAATGTTTGAAGTTAAATATCCAGTCTAGAACCTAGGGAACATTTTAAAACAGAAATTACGATTGCATTGTTATAGTGAACAGACGACGCAGTGTTGTATTTGTACATTCTTGCTTGTTAGTTGCACGATTACGTAACGACTATAAGGCTCACATACTTAGAACATATACTGGCACTGCTAATGAGATTTTCATGCAACATTTTGGTTTACTTGAAAATACATTTTGGATTTAAAGTACTTTCTGTGAGATTAAAGATGACTTAGTATTTGGTTTCTTTGACAGCTACACGGTTATATTACGACACTACTAATGTGTGACATAATTTACATTGTTGCTTTTGCGGTGTATCTGCTTTATATCTGCACAGTTTTTCTGAATTCTTCTGGAAAGCAAAACATGTTTTATTAGTATCTTTTGTGGTATAGCTACAAGGAGACAGCCTTTTCCATAGCACAACAATACGTTACAGCACAGTACTTTCATCATCACAACAATAAGCGTAATAACTAAGATATCTCTACGCAAAGCATTTCACTTTTGTTTATCATGAGGTAAGTACATTGGCTTCTGTAGAACTTAGCTTTCGGAGGAAAATAACTACGACACTTCCACAGAGATTATCTTACAACAAGATGCACATTTAGCGCTACAGAACACGCATTTCAGTGATTAATTTTGTACTTAAAACATTTATTTTTAAAGATATTTGAAGTACAATGATACGAAGTTTTTCCGTGATACATTTTCCGTGATACATCTGTAACACCTGAGGGTATAATTACGTTAATCCTCAGGGGGGTACATGCTTACTTTGTGTACCATGTGTTTGGCAAGCACAAGGAACCCCAGCTAATATGGTATTTGCTTATACAACTTTACACATCGGTACCATATTTCTCTAAAACATAAATTACACAGCTATCTGATCATTTAACTGAGAGATAAACATGTTTTTTACTACTTCAGTGACACATGTTTACGTAATTACACCGTTGGATAACTTCACACTTAGGAAATTGTATTTTGTCTGTACTGTGTGAACTCTTCATATTTTTTCTGAACCATTGTGATACTATGAGAGCTTTTAATGATGTATTTGGTATGAGATCATGATTTTTTAAGTACGTTTGAGGCAGATGACACTATTGAAATGAGCAGAGAATATTTTTTATGGTTTGAAATTATTGCAGAAAGCTACGACCTTTTTGAGATTTGACTGAGGTGTTATGATGTTATTTTTACGACGACGATGTGTATTATGCTGTTGAGGTATGTTTATGTCAATAAGATGATGCTACCATATACGAGGAATGTGATTACGTGTTTATATGTATATGAATAATGAATAGAAGTTAGGGACTCTTGACTTGTGAAACAGGATGTTGGAAACCAAGAATCGTACTTTAAGAGTTATGAAATGTGTGTATATGCGTGAATGTATCACAATGCCGGCGAAAATTTTTTTTGACACTGTTATATTCATAGGATTTTGTTTCTACACATTTGCAACGTAAATTCTCGACCTGTGAAATTTTTATATGAGACTGTCACTGTAGCGGAAACTGCTGTCGTAAATATTTCCGTAAGAAAGTTAAGTGACCACCTGCATGTAATGCGTCGTGGGCACGCAGCTGTGTCAGACGCCGGGAGAACAAGTCATTAGTGAGTGCCTCATCAGAAGCACAGGTAGAAAAAAAGAAAGGGGAGGCCATTGTCCTCGCTATTGACATTTCCTTATTGAAAGTATACTGTGAAGCTCGTAATTTATGATATTTACTGAAATGCCTAATGAAATGACGAGAAATATTTTTACATCTGCACACCTGATTACGACAAGCGTCTTTCTACGAGAGTTGAGAGAATTTCTACTAACTTATGAAATGTCACGACTATTGAATGATATTTTTATGCTTTGGTTTGTGTAATTGCTTATTTCATTTGATACCTGTTTTCCAGCTGTGTTACAGCATTAGTTTTATAAAATAAACTTAGATGCATTTGATAATGTGAACACTTTCTATCAACAGATCTATTAAATGATAATTTTGTAATCCACATTCTTTAAAAAAAAAGGAGCACGTGGAAAGGAAAGAACAATAAGAAGGGACTAGTAACAGTAACTGGACACATAATTTTCTTTTCAAGTACATGGTAATATTTTTTTTACAATAAGTTGTTGTGGTGCACCACTTTAATTACATAGACATTAAGATGTGAACATACATTTTCCTTATCTGCATTGTTGTTTTTACTGTAATATTTTTTCTGCTTGAGCTATGTCATGTTTAGATATAAGCTGCTGTTTGCCAGGCATAGTGCTACTGAATTTTAATTTGTGTTACTCTGCTAAGCCAGTTTACTACTGACTTATTTTTCTTGTTTGCTGCTCGTTGCCTTATATTAGTTGTAATATTGCAATTCCTTTGCCAGTTTGAATTTTTTGTCATTGATGTTTGTGTTACTTGTTTTGTGCTGCTGCATTGCCTCATCCCTTAGTTTAGCATCTGAGCTCAGTAGATTTAAGTTAGCTTAAGAGGGGTAGACTATATAAGAAACTAACTATGATGACTTGGAAGAAATGTATTGAGAAGCTATATGAAAATGGTTTGGGCAAAAAAAAAAAAAAAAAAAAAAAAAAAAAGGGGATACTGTAGGGAAAAAGTATTTTTGACAGAGGATGTGAACAGAATACAGAAAGCAGGCTTAGATAGGACTTTTGGGAATAATGATGAACGAAGGAAGTTTTGTTTGCAAAATACTGCAGTAAAACAAACCCTGTGCTTTCCTTTTGTATTATTCCGCTATATGTGTGTGTACTCTTGTGTATTTGTGTTCTTCCTGTCTTTATATGTTAACCTCATAAGACTTATGTTGTAGAATTTTTCTCATACTCAGCTACATGAACTATGATGAGGAATACTGTTATCCTCAAATATAATTTGCATTAATAATATGTTATTTACTTTGTAAAGATGTTAGACATTATTAATTCTGTTCTGTTTTAATGCTCATGTGTGAAGTTGTTGTTCCCAAAGCTATTCTGATCTTTATGTATGTACTTATGTCATTATTTTTGTAACACTGATGTATATGTTTATTTCTATTCTTTTGTAAAGCCTGTGTTACTGCAAATGTTATCTGTGTTGTTATGTTCTTTAATGATGTATTTTGTACCTTTGTAATTGTATTCTTATGTTATAAAATTGTAATTGTCACCAGTTCATCATATTACTAACTTGTAAGTTACATTTCATTGCACACGTTTCTGTTGGTCATAGTATATGGACAATATGTGAGAAGTAGGGACTGTTAGTGTTTGCACGTGTGTTAATAATTCAGCAAGGGACTGGATAACAGCATTGCTGGTTCTAAGGACAATTCCAAAAACTTTGTGAGTGCACAAGTGGTGGTTATGGACTTGCTATATCATCCGCAAGACTCTTCAATGGTGATTGTGCACCTGCACAGTCACAACAGATGGCTGCTGGCCATCTCTACAAGGACTACAGTGGGTCTGCATCTTTGATGACCCACCAGTACCATTATCTCTACAAGGACTACAGTGGGTGTACATCTTTGATGATCCATCAATACCATTATTTCTACAAGGACTGCAGTGGGTCTGCACCTCTGGTGGCCCACCAATACCGTAATCTCTACCAGGACTACAGTGGGCCTGCTCTGTGATGACCTACCTACCAATATTCTTCAAAACTTCGAATGACTCTGCTGTGGGTTTGCTCTGTTGTGGCCCATTACCTGTCTGCATGTCGAGAGTCAGCACTGTCTTTCTGTTGGAAGGACAACACTACTTCTTCAAGACTGCATGGAAATCCACTACTTCCGTGTGCATTGTCTTTTACTGCTCAGCGTTTGAGGAAAGAAACGGCAGTTTTACTGTGATGAATGATTAGGACTGTTTTTATGGACTGTGAGAAAATTTTAGCTTTTGACCAACATTGTATCAATAAGTGTGTGCATTTGATTTCTTTGTTATTGTAATTACGATTATGAAAAATTTTAACAAATATGTATTGCCCAGTGCCCAAACCAATTTGTAAAATTTTTTGTGGGGACCATGGGGGCTATGTAAGTAGGCTGTTTATGTTTTCTTATTGGCAACGTTACGTAGCAGTCTGTGGCTGCTTTGCATTGTTGTAATACTCGCCATTGTAGTGTTAGGCAGCTGAATGTGAACAGCGCGTAGCGTTGCGCAGTGGGAGGTGAGCCGCCAGCAGTGGTGGATGTGGGGAGAGAGATGGCGGAGTTTTGTAATTTCTCATGAACTGCTATATATATTATGACTATTAAGGTAAATACATTGTTTGTTCTCTATTAATATCTTTCATTTGCTAACTATCCCTATCAGTAGTTAGTGCCTTCCGTAGTTTGAATCTTTTATTTAGCTGGCAGTAGTGGTGCTCGCTGTATTGCAGTAGCTCGAGTAACCAAGATTTTTGTAAGGTAAGTGATTTGTGAAACGTATAGGTTAATGTTAGTCAGGGTCATTCTTTTGTAGGGATTTTTGAAAGTCAGATTGCGTTGCGCTAAAAACATTGTGTGTCAGTTTAAGCACAGTCTTGTATAAATTGTTCAAAGGGGAAGTTTCAGTTTTGATACTCGCAAACAGACCCATGGAAACCTATAGCGTACTTTCTGTTGACTTACAATCATACAATTTAGTAAGAAGCAATATTTCACAGAAGAAGTAAAGGAAAAACTCAGAAAATCGTTCATTTGTAATTATATCACGTAAAACATGTTTTTACCATTTGTTGTCCGCCTGCCTGCCAATCCGCCTATGAAGACCCCTTCACAGTTATCAAGCTGAAATTTATGACAAATACTAAAACCCACGGTGCCTTTGCAGTGTAAACAATTTAAGCTTGTATGTCCATGCAATAAAAAAAAGGATGCAGCCATATATCGCAAACTAACGCATTAAAACCTATTGGTGTACTATCTTTACAATCTTCGAAATTGGCGGTCTAGTGGTAAGGCGCTACCCTCTAAACTGAGAAGTCGTGGGATCAAATCTTGGCCAGAGCACGAATTTTTCAGTCTTAGTTTTCCGTTTTAAACTAGCTTTCACCTCTCAACGATGTGAGGAGTCGCCATAGAAATAACACATGGTTCGAATTGCACGTTAAATAGATACAGTGCAGTTGAAACTGACTGATTGGTTTGTGGGCACACTAATAATGATGTCTTTCTGAAATTTTGCTGAATGACTCCTCGGGAATGTCCGCAACGAGTAGTAGGAAAATTTTTTACGTTAATTTATTCATTACTTGTTGCAAAAAACATGAACAAGAAACGCACGACAATACTACATATTTGTTTCAAACGTCCACCATTTTATTGTTTTCCAGAATTTTAAAAAAAAGTGGTATTATTCCGAGCACAATATGCAATACAATAAGTAAATTGTCTCTTTTTTGATTTCAGATAAGATTTGCAGACTGTATGACTTCCGTCATGGACACACCAAATTTTGGACAGAGAATCGTTAACTACTTGGTGGAAAAGTGGGGTTAATTTCTCAAAAAAGTCTGTAAATGTTTTCCAGGAATCAATAAATAATGTGCAACAAGATAACTTCATTTATTTCTAAAAAAACTGTAAAAATGCTTATTTTATAGGACGCTTGAGAAGAATGGACCCTTACGAATTTCAGCAACTCATTTATCTGCAAACGTATTCTGCATGCCCTTACCTTCGTTAACAGTCTGCAGTGGGACCCCATGTCAAAGGCTTTCCGGATATCTAGGAATGTGGAGTCTTCCCCTTGTTCTTCATCCATGGTTCGCAAGATACTGTGTGAGAAAATGGCAAGCTGAATTTTGCACAACCATGCTGCCTGCAAGCCGTGCTTATTTGTGGACAGAAGCTTCTCCATCTCGAGAAATTTATTATTTCAGTCTGAGAATATGTTCAAGAATTCTCCAGCAAACGTATATTAAGGATAGAGGGCTGCAATTTTGTGGGTCCTTTCCCTTATCTTTCTAGTATTCCGGAGGCTTCTGCGCTTTTTCCAGTCGATTACCGTAGAGTACTCTTTGGGATTTCATCGGGTCCAGGCGTGTTATATGTTTTTCAGTTGCTTCTCTACGCCATGCCATGTATTTCACACGGGGGTATGTAAGACGGTCAGACGACGGTATGTTTGTACGATCCTCCTGCTTTCCTTTTTTTGTCTTCTATTACCACACCAGACTGGTATGGCTTGCAGGATGCAAGCAGAGTTCACAATTTGCAACATGTTCCCTAGAACTGATCAGATTCCTTAGGTTTGGAACCAAGTGGAGTGTCGCAACCAAAGGCTCCTCCTATTGTGTGTAGGCTGCAGATTTTAGGACGTGAGTTGAGGGGTTGATAACCATAGCTCCCTGTGTTAGGTCAGGGGTGCACCGCTCAAATAAATCAGCTACGTGGTTAGCAGAGTACTTGTGGAATGTACATGGGTTATCTTTAGCCGAGGCGATAGTTTCATGTCCTCAAATTAACGCTTGCTCGTCGATACACAGCGATCACATTCAGACCACATACAGACCACACTTGATTTGTCAAGCTTTTAACAGTAAATGGTCGACATATTGTAACGAAGTTCTTGAATTTACTGCCACATAAGAAAGTTGTCGCATTCAAATTATTCTCCGAACCGAGAGCTGGTTTAAACCCAAAGTAAAATGCTCTGAAAAAATGGTTCTGAGCACTATGGGACTTAACTGCTGTGGTCATCAGTCCCCTAGAACTTAGAACTACTTAAACCTAACTAACCTAAGTACATCACACACATCCATGCCCGAGGCAGGATTCGAACCTGCGACCGTAGCGGTCGCGCGGTTCCAGACTGTAGTGCCTAGAACCGCTCGGCCACTACGGCTGGCCAAAATGCTCTGAAGTACTCGTATTTAGCGAGTTATGGAATGTATATGGGCAGGTTATAGGACAAAGGCAGTGTGTTTGTCAATGTCGAAATTGAGTTTGGTTGTGAATTTAACTGGACGCGTGGGAAACTACTAGGAGAAACCACGTTAATCACCTGGTTTTTTTGACAGTTTAAGAATCATTCAAAGGAAGTCTACGGTCAATAGCACGCAAATACCCACATGGAAGACTATTAGATGGGGGCGACTTTAACTTAACAAGTTTAGTCTGGGACGTCTGCAGATTCATCGCATTTAGTCTTGTGAAGAGCTTCTGAATACGTTTTCCGGAAACAGTCTCCAGCAGGTACTTCGACGACACACAAAACAGATATATTTTAGACCTTGTAGCCACAAAGATGCCTGGCCATGTAGACGATGCTAGAACAGGAAAGGGATTACTGATCATGTCATCAAAACATCGATGATTACTGAAATTAATAGATCCATCAAGAAGGATAGGGGAGTAGTTTTGCTAGAAAGAGCAGTTGTTAGCATCCCACTCAGATAATGAATGGACATCATAAATTCCAATATGACGGTGGTAGTGGAATTAAGAATAAAGTTTAAACGAATCGTAAATCGCGTTTTTGAGGAGTATGTTACGGACGGTAATGATTTACAGAGATGTGATAGGACCGCTATTATTCTGTATACATAAACGATCTGACAGACAGATGAGCATGAATCTGCAGCTGTTTGCTAATGACGCTGCGGTGTACGGAAAGCTGTTGACTTAGACAGAAATTTAATTGCTGTGATGAATGGCAGGTAGCTCTGAATGTAGATGCAAATGAGTAGGAAAGAATCCCGTAATATTCGAATATAGAGGAATAGCATGCTGCTTGACGCATCACGCCGATTAAATAAGTGGACATAAAGTTTCACGCTGATATGAAATGGAACGAGCACATTAGGATGGTTGTAGGGAAGGCCAATGGTGGATTTAAGAGAATTATGGGACTGCTTGGTTTATCTGTTGAAACAGACCATGAATAGACCACTAATGTGGCCCATTCTTGAGTACTGGTAATGTATACGGGATCCGCATCATGTCGGATTAGAGGAAGACATCGAAGCGAATCGCAGGCGGGGAGTTAGATTTGCTATGGGAAAATTCGAGGAACGATGCTTCATGAAATCAAATGGGAAACCCTGAAGGACTGACGACATTCCTGCCCTGAAACACTACTTAGAAATTTTAGAGAAGCGGCATTTGAGGATAAATGCAGAACGATTCTGCGGCTAACATACATTTCGCTTAAGGAAGACGAAGATTACATAAATTAGGGCTCATACAGAGATATATATAGATAGCCGTTTGTCCTCATCTATTTGGGTGCGGAAGAGGAAAGAAAATAGCTACATGATAAGATTACTTGCGGAGTGTGTAGATGTAGGTGTACTAACAATTTCTTCGACATTCACCTATTGCCAATAGGTACCCACTGTAATGACGAAAGCTTGTGAATTTCCAGTTAGCATCGCCGTTTCTACTGGATTATTTCCTAACCGCCTTGATTATCTTCGAAGCAATTAGACGCACTAAATTACGACAATTCGTGGGATAACTTATTTGAAACATTGTGCGAATATTGTGGTGTGTGAGCGTCGTTTTTTCATGTGGTGTAATTATTCTCAAGCGAATTGGCTCAAATGGCTCTGAGCATTATGCGACTTAACTTCTGAGGTCATCAGTCGCCTAGAACTTAGAACTAATTAAACCTAACTAACCTAAGGACATCACACACATCCATGTCCGAGGCAGGATTCGAACATGCGACCGGAGTGGTCGCTCGGTTCCAGACTGTAGCGCCTAGAAACGCACGGCCACTCCGACCGGCCTCAAGCGAATTTAGCCTGTTAGCACTTAATGGAATTGAATTAAATGTTTCACACTGAGAATACACTCCATTAAGTTCATGGAGCAGTCCGCGGATTAGACAACAGCGAGTGTCTTAATTCGACGGCCACGGTGAGCTGGTTATCCTTAGCGTTAGACGTATCGTGGACGTTTATTTTGAGTTGTAGGGACTGTAGCACAAAAGCAATTAGATCTTATTACGCTGGGGTTCTAAAAGTTCCGCCTCTGTGATCCAAACCGTCCTCCTCATACAAATTGTCTACGCCTCTACTCGTCACCCACTCCACTGCGAACCTTCCCCCGATGCAAAGAAAGACCTCATCGTCCGTGTAAATTACTTAGTTCGGTGTATAGCGCCGGCATCCTGAGCCAGTGCTTAATAATTCACCATTTATTTCCTTCTGGTCGTTAATGGAACAAGCAGGAGGAAGGCGGGAGCAAGTAGCTCGTCTTAAATAACTTATCGATTCATCACCTGCCGCCCCCCAGCTGCCGGGCGTGCATAAGGAATGAAGGAACCGGTCCGTGGCGATCAGGTAGTCGGAGGGCCTGCGCTGTCTACTAAGACCAGTTGCGCGTGCCTGAGGAGGGGTGCAGGGAGGGGGCAGGGGCGGTCACATTCTTCTTCTCACTATGGGCGTATAAAGGTTAGGTGAAGCGAGAATTGCTAGTTAACTCCTATCAGCAGGGTAGTTGTCTAAGATTTGGACAGAGCCGTAGTTGATAAAATATGCTGACTACATTGGGAGTTTAAGGTCCGAAAGACAGAGATGAATTAATGTAAGGACTGCGATTTTAGAGGAGGCGATCTAATTTTTACACGCAAAGTTTAACAACTGTAATGAGAGCCTGTGTTTGCTGTCGGAGCTTCAGGCACATTGTGATGCGTATTTGGTGTCAGAACCTCTATTAAAACTAAGTTCAGTCCACTGTGAGAGAAACAGAAGAAAAACAACAGGTCGCTTACTTCCTCCATATCGATCCAGCGCGCCTAAAAATCGCTGTATCTTCAGGAAATATGGCGAGCCAAGTATGTATGAGAAATCGAGTGATAGTTAAGCAAGTCGATTAACAGGTTACGGAAAAATAATAAATTATGACGTGTGCACCAAAGTATAGTGATTGTTCTGTAATTAGTAGAATATTCAGAAACAGAGGAACCAAGCACGGACAAAGTTATTTACAAGTGTTTCCACTTCATGACGCGTTGCCACAGCAACCAGTATGCAGAATGTGGCGAAAACAGCAGTCTAGCACGTTCTGCAACCAAGGCAGTTGTTTCCACCACGAAGTTGTGTGTTTGATAAAGCTACCTCTGAATTGTTTTCTCCTTTACTGAATAGAGTACACTGATACAAATCTAACCTTTTACACTGAAGTACAAACGTCACAACATTCTAAGCCCACAGCCACCCCTGTTAGGCACGGAAGAGCCGGGCAAAGCAGCCGTTGGGGTCCTGGGGCTTTAAGGTGCTGGCATCACTTTGGAAATGCTCTAACGTATTCTCCCCGAAGGGCCAGTCATCTCACGAAATGTAATATTGGCACAACTTTAAAATTTAGAAAGGTCTTGATAACACATTTTTTTAATCAAGCGTAATGCGTTTGAAAATTGTGTCATCGGACTGAATATATGGACTCAAGTGTACAAGAAAATTAACCATGCAAATACGTACATAAATAAGCATCTAAGTATTCTAAAGTTCAAATGGTTCAAATGGCTCTGAGCACTATGGGACTTACCTTCTGAGGTCACCAGTCCCCTAGAACTTAGAACAACTTAAACCTAACTAACCTAAGGACATCACACACATCCATGCCCGAGGCAGGATTAGAACCTGCCACCGTAGCGGTCGCGCGGTTCCAGACTGTAGCGCCTAGAACCGCTCGGTCACCACGACCGGCTATTCTAATGTACAGAATTTGCAGTTAGATCGTACCT